>NC_057798.1:482055985-482414595 GCF_018294505.1 Triticum aestivum | reverse complement strand
CCGAACTCTTTTAATCACGAAATTTTGAGTCATGTTAAAAATAATTTTGAGTCATGTCAAAATAAAATTCAAAAAACAATTCTCCGCAAAAAAATTGAGTGAAATTTAAAATCTTAACTAGCAGGATGCCCATGCGTTGCATGGAACATGAAGATGCATTTGTATGAGTAGTTTATCTTGTGGGAGAAAAGACGACATTTTAATGTAATTGCCGGTTGGCTTTGGTTTTTATAAGAGTAGAGAGTAGAAAAATCCAGAAAAATGATATTTTAATGTAATTGCCAGTTGGCTTTGGTTTAAAAATTTACATCCCATTTCTTACAACTTATAGCCCATTTTCTGGGGTAGCCCATTTCTTACTACTTACATCCCTCCTCGTCTTGAAAGATTTGCAGCCCAGCAGGGCTGAGAAAAGCAAGTAGGCCTCGGTTTTGGTATTCTCCAAAAAAAGAACTTGGCTAGTAATTTTCAGAAAGAAGAAAGATATCAACTAGG
Source organism: Triticum aestivum (assembly GCF_018294505.1). Taxonomy (NCBI): domain Eukaryota; kingdom Viridiplantae; phylum Streptophyta; class Magnoliopsida; order Poales; family Poaceae; genus Triticum; species Triticum aestivum. The sequence goes on along the minus strand of NC_057798.1, from coordinate 482,414,100 downwards.
CTCGTCATGTGCTTAAATAAAAGCGTAAGCGTGGGCTAGACGGGCCACAGCCCCCGCACAGCGCGCAGTTGAGCTCCGTCTCTGAAACTAAAAAAACAACTGGGCGAGCTGCTGGGTCCCTGGTGTTATCCGCTCGTTGTGTAATTTTCTCGTTTATTGAGTACATGGACAATGGCGTGGGACCTAGTTGTCAAAAAATTAGGAGGAAGTATTTTTTTGGCTTGTAATAACGAGGCACCTTCTTGCGTAATGCAATGACCCTGGTGGGTGTCAGGACCCCGACTCAACACCACATCGATCTAGCATGTAACACCTCATATCACTTTGCGGCCTCACGCACGGTATTCCCACAGGTGTCGCCTTACCTTTGCCCGGAACCGTTTGCGCCTTTTGGCACAAGTATATGATAGTGTCGCTAGCATCCATATGATAAGGAGCCCGGGCTGACATGGCTAGTCGTAAACCCAAAGTGGCACAGACTTACAGGGATAGGCATCCATGACCCAGCATCGAACGTGTCAGTCATCAGCGAGTGAATCCAGGCTGTAGCACTGGGCTAGCAGGACTCTGGTGAACCGGGCTGTAGCAGGCTAACAGGACTCCGGTATTCATCGCGTGACATTTCCCCGAAGGGACAGACACAGGAACGAAGAAGGACACATGCCGGCCAGCCTAAGTGTTCCGGAGCAGTAGCAAGCTACCATGGCTCAGTGGAAGCACTAGGAGACATTTCCCGGTAAGAGAGGCTACCAAGTATAAATAACTAGATAGTCAGATCCCACACATACAATAACATACACCCAATATGCTCGATATGTGCAAATACAACATGGCATCACAACATGACTCTACGACTCAAGTATTTATTCAATAGCCTCCAGGGAGCGAGAGAGTAGGATTGTATCGGAATGAACAAGGGGGTTTTGCTTGCCAGGCACTTCTGAAGATAGCATTGAGTCTTCATCAGTGTCAACGATCACAACGTCGGTACAACGTCTACCGAGGGGGAACAACACCGGCAAACAGAGAAGAAACACGATCAATGCAATGCACAATATGATGCATGCTATGACATGGCAATATGAATGTGTTTTGGGTTAATGCAAGCTAGAACAGATTGAGATGAGTCCATTTGAACCAAAGATTCAAATGCAAACCCATTTTAAGAGGTCATAATAGTGCATTAACTTGTTTCACCTAAACAGCAAGGTTAATGTGTTCTAACATGCATGAATCCAGTTCGGATGGATAGATTGGATTTTTCTGATCATTTTTCATATATAACTTATTTAATTTGGAGTTACGGTTGATTTCCTATGAATTTTAGAAGTTTGTGCTATTTTCTGGAATTTCCTCTATAAGAACAATTCCAGTAATTGAATTAATGCGTCAGCACTGCGTCAGGGTGACGTCAGCGGTCAACAGGCGTCGACCAGGTCAAACCTGACCAGTGGGGTCCACTGGTCAGTGACTGGGGCTAGTTAGTGACACTGACAGGTGGGTCCGGTCAACGCACACGTCAGCGAAGTCAACATGACATGTGGGGCCAGTCAACAGCCATATCAGCGCGGTCAAGGCTGACGCGTGGGTCCCACTGGGTTAATCTAAACTAAACAGGAAAATTAATCTAAACTAAACAGGCGCATGGGCCCACGTGGCAGTGGCTTAAGGGGTTGATTAGAGGGGTCATTAGCACTAATTAACCTACCTTGTCACCGGATTAACTCCGGCGATAACCGGAGCGCGGCGGCGATGCCCGTTCGGCCAATTCCGGCGTCGGGAGAACACGCAGCAGGTCTTGTTGGAATGGCCGTGACGCGGCGCGTCCAGCGGTGGCTGCAGCTGTGGCTGGGGTGGCCGGTAGCGGCAACTGCGGCGAGCGAGGCGGCGGCCGGAGCTCGGCATCGAGCGGCTAGGGGGCTATGGTGCGGCTACGGACGAGCTACTAGGTGCGTTTGGCTCCTAGGAGCGAGGTGAGGACGATGACGCGCTCGGGCGCAAGCTGCAGCGTCCGTAGCGGCAGCGGCGACAAGGTCAGCGGCGGCCGGAGTTCGGCCGCGACGGAGCTATGGCCTAGAGCTCGCAAACGCGAGGGGAAAGAGAGGGGTTCGGATCAGGAGCTCACTGCGAGGTCGGAGAGAAGCTCGGCGAGCTCGGGGGCGTCCTGCGTGCGGCGAATCGACGGCGGTGGTGGTCGGAGCCCGAGGGGGAAAACGACGGTGGTGTCGGGGTTGCAGCGCGTCCGGGACCTCGTGGCTCGGTGGAGAGGAAGAGGGGGTCGAGGCGGAGCCTCTGGGCACAATGACGAGGCGAGGCAGTGGCTGTGGCCACGGCGATGCTCGTCGGCGGCGACAGACGCGCTTGGTCTGGGCGAGAGAGAGGGAGCAGAGGAGAGAGGGCCATGGGGGAGAGTGAGCGAAGCGGTCAGCGGAATCGGGACGGCACGCGGGAGTCGTCCATGCATCCAGGGGCTTCGTCGGCAAGCAGGTGACGGCGTGGCGAGCTCAGGCACGCCGGCGCTCACCTCTCTGCCTGCCTGGCGAGAGGAAGCAGCTGCCTGGCATGGGCCAGCACAGTGCTGGGCCTGCCAGGTGGGCTGCGGCCAGGTAAGTGGCCCAGGTAAAAATCTCTCTCTCTCTCTCTCTCTTTTATTGTTTCTGTTTTTCTACTATTCTTCCTCTGTTTTGATTTAGTTTAGCAACTAAATCATTTTAATAAGTTCTGTAGGTTATTATATGGCTTGCTAAAATATATACACAGCCACTCACAAACTTCCAGAATTATTGGAGTCACATTTAATATATATTAAATATAAATCCAAAGCAAATAGTTATTGGATTAATTCAAATGGCCAAAATAAATATTTCTGTGACTCCAAAAATATTGGTTTGAATTTTACCTCTTACCAATATTCTTAAAGAATAACAGGAACATTTTCTTGGACTCATTTGAGAAGATTTAAATGTTGGTTATTTTTAGAGGTTTTCTGAGGCTTTTGAAAATTCCTCAATTCAAGTTTCATTTGATTTTAAACATGATGCACACATGAAGCTAACCTAGGTCAGACCAGAATTAGGAATGTGACAACTCACCCCCACTACATAAGAATCTCGCCCCGAGATTCAAGCGTAGGGTAAGATGAAGGGTGAATGCAAACTAACACAAATGCAAACTAACACAATCTTCACGATCCAGGTTGCACTTCAAATGAACGTTGATTCGATCACCATCATTATCTTGATGTCTTGCTCCGAGAACTCCAACCGACATGACAACAAGAGGAGAAAGAAAACTCTAGAAGGATCGATCTTCTCGAAGGTCGAACAACTCAGGATTAACTCACAGAATGAGACATAGCAACATCTATCGAGCTGAGAGACGAAGCACACCTCTAGAGGAATGGAGTGGAACAAGTGACGGAGGTTTACCAGGTAGACTACAATTCCACATTAAGAAGGTGGTGATTGGTTGTCAACGTAGCGAGGAGTTGAATTGCCATGATATCATAACGAGACATCTTAGAGGAGGTGACGCGTAGAATTATCCCCTTAAGTGGCAAAAAGAATTACCCTTGATTCAGAGATCATTGAAACTCTTTATACCAGCCTAAGGCAAATCACAATCGATCATTTGAAGGAGTCCGAAAGAATGACATTCTCGGACCAGAATGGATGATGTGGATTACCTTGTTGAAGACAAGGCAATGGATGATTTTGTTTATCATCGGAAATGGATGAGACCCAAGGTAGGATGGCACAATGACGGTGCAAGCTGGGAGCAAAACACAAATGCTGGGAATGATTCTAGTAACTGGGAAGAAACTCAACAGCAGAGAGTGAGTCCACTGTTGAAAATTTGTAGCATAACCGAGGAAGCTAGGAGCAATCCTAGTTAGTGCCGATGATAACACCTAGTGCTTGTGCATGCTCTCAAGAACTTGAGCATTTCCATATTCATCAAGGTTTTACCAATATCCGTGTCAAGGATCCTGGCAACACAACTTACTACCATGATGAATGGTGATGGATGATGCAGACGCAAAAGGCGATAACACCTTCTCAGATTTCACCTTGGCAGAGCCAAGGAAACAAAATCTGGATGATCGACCGAGAGACATTTAGCACTCCGCTTCTAATGTTCTCCTTGATGTGCTAGCGTAATCCACTCATAGATATGGTTTGATATCTAGAACATCAGGTAAAAGGTCGGACTTCGGGAACTCAAAAATCCATAAGGGTCAACTAGGGAGTAAATCCCACGAAATCCTTATGGGGAGGTAGCCAACTTTCTCAATCAAGAGCCTACAATAATGGGTCTTCCGGCTAGATGTGTTGGCCACGACATCCACTTTACCGGGTTACAAAGAGACCAATATTATAGTTCTTGGGAAAACGTTCCAACCATCACATCTGCCTGAGATTCAGATCTGGCTGGTGTCAAGATATTCTATACTCTTCAAGTCTAGGAAGAAAAACGAAAGTTTGCAACACAAATCGACGAGATAAAGTTGCGAGATTCTCGGGGAATGAACTACGATAGTAAGCTCCAAAATATGAGCTGGTTCTGCTACAAACATGTGAACACGTTGTCTCAGACAAGCATGACCACATCGTAGTCTTACAATAAAACACTACCAAGTTCAGGTGGGAAACCATCATCGAGGATAACAAAATCTTGTACAAATCCGTCTGGTACCTTCAGGACTAGCACTTAGAACTTATTATCCTTGAACAGATCAATCAGTGGCTTGGTGTGCTAGGGACACATATAGAATGGAGGTAATTAATCTACCAAACCATAGAATACTTCGCACGAATGCGTGACCGACTTGGGATGATTCCGAAGGAAGCAAAACAAACCTTTCTCAAATTCATGGCGGCAACTTGCACCAAATGCACATGAATTCGAGGAAGTCACTTCTTCCATCCAAGCATAGGCTTCATGAACGGAATACGAAGGCATAGCTTACAAAGTTTCCAACACTAGGTTGATGTTCAACATGAATCATGGGGGAGACAAAATGCTGCTGATGGGCTCAACAACAACTCATCGGAATTTCCATATCACTGGACTTCCACCATCATGTGAACGCAGTGGTAGCATTGGTCAGACCCAAGAGATATAGTGGTGTATGCTCGAGGAATCAACCACGAGTAAGACAACACTACGAACATCATTGGTTCTGATTTGATTTGACGAAAGCCCATACTCAAATCAAAGTTTTGATAAGGTAATAGGTCCAACAACTGATCACAGGGACCAACCGATGAAGATATCATCTTTCTTCAACATACATACAAGATATCCCTTAACATGAACTAAGTCGGACAAGATTTTATCTTCCAGCTCTCCAAGTTGATGTATAGCTTAACCAACTAGCTCAGGGGTATCCAACACAGATTCTTGGAGAAAGGGTGGTTTACAGGAATAAACCAACTTGATCACGAACTCAACATAGCGGTCAGGTGACTACCTGGTGATACTTCCGAGAAGATAATCAGAAAATCATGAACCACCGGTATGTTACTAAGCTTGAGAGCAATCTTGTTTTTCTGGGCAAGACGATATGATCAAATGAGCGGGGGATTGGCAAAATCCTAACTCAACGACCGAAAGAGTGCACCGGAAATAGGGACTAGGTAGCACAATCAACCTTAGGGTGACGATTCAATAACCAACACGCTAAGGATGAAATTATTGTCCTTTAACTACCAAGCAACAAGGTTGCTATGAGTATTGATTTCACACATCATGATTCACTTGTCGGTATTCTGGTTGCGACAACATGGAACCGAGGAATGAGTAATGATGGCGAGAAGTATCACTACGTCAAGAATTCACAAGGGCTGGAGCAATTCTCATGAAAATCCTGACATAAAGGGGGTGATACTCCAGGGTAGAACAGAATCAAAAGCTGGATTGCATCTGATCTGCGGAAGACAACTGCTTTGACCCAATCCTAGAAATGGATGAGGTACTGGAGTTTGTTTCTCCTAGTCATTCTGAACTAGAATGGCTTGACGGACCACAAGAGTAATAGGCATCGATGAGTTCGAGTGCACAACTACTCTTGACTATCAATTGATAGACGAGGGTCGGAAGACAACTAAAGTGGGACAACTCAAAGGAACATACGGTTTTCTGAGTTGTGGATGCATAGATTAGTATGTTGAACCAAGTTCAACAAGTTTCTTCCGGATAACCCATGCAGAAAAGTAGAACTGGCAGAGTCACAATATAGAATGGAGAACTCAACAAGGGCACTCCTGTTGTGATCTTTTGATCCAACAAACTTTTGCCATAAAGTGGTTCATAGTATTTGGAAGAAGGAAATACCACGAACTTCGAGGACTAACGCAAAGGTTACTAATAACCTAAGGGAACTAGCAATTACTATCAACATGAAGTAAGTAGGGTGAATCTCGGGTTCAAAAACCCAGGAGTAGAATACCTAACTAAATGGCATCACGGGATGCTTTCGAGAATAAAGTCCAGAATCATCACACTAGGACACAAATCATGGCTAGATTGCTAGATGATCGCCTAAGACACCTAGGGTCATAATATTAACTCCAACATATATGTCGAGGCAATAAAGTACCTCAACTCACTAATTTGTGTGATTAATCTGACCAAAGGGACATCGGGAACGGTAAGAAGGGATTCGCAAATGTATCAGACTGTTCAGAAACCTGGGATGACTCGGACAGCATAACGGCTGTAAATGCTCAAAAAATTGAGACATCCAGCGAAAATGGTGGCATAACCACTCAGAGGCACAATATCAAGGTTTCGAGATCAATGGTTAACATATAGAAGTAGTAGAAACTGAACTGAGGCTTGAAACTATCAATCCTATAAGTCTACGGATTAGTAACACGTGATCCTGATAGAAGAAGAGAAAGCCTAGTTTCTAAACCCCGCAGGAAAGATAAGATGACTCAGATCAGAAGGCATAAGGGATAAGAAATAAAAAGAGCCTTACGTTCCATCCCACAATCAATTCCCTTATATAACTAAAGAATTTCTAGATTCAACTTCGACCAGTTTGGCTTGGTAAACCTACAGGCAGTCAGGCTCTGATACCAAAGCTGTCAGGACCCCGACTCAATGCCACATCAATCTAGCATGTAACACCTCATATCACTTTGCGGCCTCACGCACGGTATTCCCACGGGTGTCGCCTTACCTTTGCCCGGAACCGTTTGCGCCTTTTGGCACACGTATATGATAGTGTCGCTAGCATCCATATGATAAGGAGCCTGGGCTGACATGGCTAGTCGTAAACCCAAAGTGGCACAGACTTACAGGGACAGGCATCCATGACCCAGCATCGAACGTGTCGGTCATCAGCGAGTGAATCCAGGCTGTAGCACTAGGCTAGCAGGACTCCGGTGAACCGGGCTATAGCAGGCTAACAGGACTCCGGTATTCATTGCGTGACATTTCCCCGAAGGGACAGACACAGGAACGAAGAAGGACACATGCCGGCCAGCCTAAGTGTTCCGGAGCAGTAGCAAGCTACTATGGCTCAGTGGAAGCACTAGGAGACATTTCCCGGTAAGAGAGGCTACCAAGGATAAACAACTAGATAGTCAGATCCCACACATACCAAGCATTTCAATAACATACACCCAATATGCTCGATATGTGCAAATACAACATGGCATCACAACATGACTCTATGACTGAAGTATTTATTCAATAGGCTCCGGGGAGCGAGAGAGTAGGATTGTATCGGAATGAACAAAGGGGTTTTGCTTGCCTGGCCCTTCTGAAGATAGCATTGAGTCTTCATCAGTGTCAATGATCACAACGTCGGTACAACGTCTACCGAGGGGGAACAACACCGGCAAACAGAGAAGAAACACGATCAATGCAATGCACAATATGATGCATGCTATGACATGGCAATATGAATGTGTTTTGGGTTAATGCAAGCTAGAACAAATTGAGATGAGTCCATTTGAACCAAAGATTCAAATGCAAACCCATTTTAAGAGGTCATAATAGTGCATTAACTTGTTTCACCTAAACAGCAAGGTTAATGTGTTCTAACATGCATGAAACTAGTGCAGATGGATAGATTGGATTTTTCTGATCATTTTTCATATATAACTTATTTAATTTGGAGTTACGGTTGATTTCCTATGAATTTTAGAAGTTTGTGCTATTTTCTGGAATTTCCTGTATAAGAACAATTCTAGTAATTGAATTAATGCGTCAGCACTGCGTCAGGGTGACGTCAGCGGTCAATAGGCGTCGACCAGGTCAAACCTGACCAGTGGGGTCCACTGGTCAGTGACTGGGGCTAGTTAGTGACACTGACAGGTGGGTCCGGTCAACGCACACGTTAGCAAAGTCAACATGACATGTGGGGCCAGTCAACAACCATGTCAGCGCGGTCAAGGCTGACGCGTGGGTCCCACTGGGTTAATCTAACCTAAACAGGAAAATTAATCTAAACTAAATAGGCACATGGGCCCACGTGGCAGTGGCTTAAGGGGTTGATTAGAGGGGTCATTAGCACTAACTAACCTACCTTGTCACCGGGTTAACTCCGGCGATAACCGGAGCGCGGCGGCGATGCCCGTCCGGCCCATTCCGGCGTCGGGAGGATGCGCGGTAGGTCTTGTTAGAACGGCCGCGACGCGGCGCGTCCAGCGGTGGCTGCAGCTGTGGCTGGGGTGGCCGGTAGCGGGAACTGTGGTGAGCGAGGCGGCGGCCGGAGCTCGGCATCGAGCGGCTAGGGGGCTACGGTGCGGCTATGGACGATCTACTAGGTGCGTTCGGCTCCTAGGAGCGAGGTGAGGATGATGACGCGCTCAGGCGCAAGCTGCAGCGTCTGTAGCGGCAGCGGCGACAAGGTCAGCGGCAGCCGGAGTTCGGCCGCGACGGAGCTATGGCCTAGAGCTCGCAAACGCGAGGGGAAAGAGAGGGGTTCGGATCAGGAGCTCACTGCGAGGTCGGAGAGAAGCTCAGTGGGCTCGGGGGCCTCCTGCGTGCGGCGAATCGACGGCGGTGGTGGTCGGAGCCCGAGGGGGAAAACGACGGTGGTGTCGGGGTTGCAGCGCGTCCGGGACCTCGTGGCTCGGTGGAGAGGAAGAGGGGGTCGAGGCGGAGCCTCTGGGCGCAACGACGAGGCGAGGCAGTGGTTGTGGCCACGACGATGCTCGTCGGTGGCGATGGACGCGTTTGGTCCGGGCGAGGGAGAGGGAGCAGAGGAGAGAGGGCCGTGGGGCAGAGTGAGCGAAGCGGTCAGCGGAATCGGGATGGCACGTGGGAGTCGTCCATGCGTCCAGGGGCTTCGTCGGCAAGAAGGTGACGGCGTGGCGAGCTCGGGCACGCCGGCGCTCACCTCTCTGCCTGCCTGGCGAGAGGAAGCAGCTGCCTAGCATGGGCCCGCACAGTGCTGGGCCTGCCAGGTGGGCTGCGGCCAGGTAAGTGGCCCAGTTAAAAATCTCTCTCTCTCTCTCTCTCTCTCTCTCTCTCTTTTATTGTTTCTGTTTTTCTACTATTCTTCCTCTGTTTTGATTTAGTTTAGCAACTAAATCATTTTAATAAATTTTGTAGGTTATTATATGGCTTGCTAAAATATATACAAAGCCACTCACAAACTTCCAGAATTATTGGAGTCATATTTAATATATACTAAATATAAATCGAAAGCAAATAGTTATTGGATTAATTCGAATGGCCAAAATAAATATTTCTATGACTCCAAAAATATTGGTTTGAATTTTACCTCTTACCAATATTTCTAAAGAATAACAGGAACATTTTCTTGGACTCATTTGAGAAGATTTAAATGTTGGTTATTTTTAGAGGTTTTCTGAGGCTTTTGAAAATTCCTCAATTCAAGTTTCATTTGAATTTAAACATGATGCACACATGAAGCTAGCCTAGGTCAGACCAGAATTAGGAATGTGACAGTGGGTCCCTACTGTCAGCCTCTCCACGTATAGTCATCTCCTGATTCCTCTTGGTTGTTGACCATGTTGACAATGCCAGACGACGGCGAGCACATCGAAGAACCAAGGCAGAGAACGACGGCGAGGCCTCATACGGGAGAGAACAGCAGCCGTGGAAGATGCGGCAGTGTAGTGGCAGGTGGAGGGGAGTATGAGGGCAACAACATGTAACTCAAGCTTACAAACTGTACAAGATAAATTGTTCATCAAATTTTTAGACAAAACAGAGATTGAACATGATAGTAACATCTAACCCAACCACTCTGCAGTCATAAACAAATGGATCGGTCGGATCAATAAAATCAACATCCTGTGCAAAAAAAAATTATTTCAGGATGAGTACAACTTGTTGTAAATAGAAGCTGAGCACGTTTAGAAGCCAATTTGTCCACCTGAAACTTCTTTTTTTTTTGCTGTTCAACGTGCCCGTCCGTCAGAAATCTCTCGCGGTAAAACTTAAGCCTCATGGACAATAGTAACCTCGCATTCAACAGGAAGAATGTGACAAAGCTTCTGTTTGCCTGGTTGGATGCATATCCTTCCATCGTTATTGTCCTCAAACCAATTTCATGAGAATTGAGAAAATCCTGGTGCTTATTACGCCACCAATTGGTTATACATTTTTCTCCATGTGGTTGCAGTACCTAAGTTGACATGAAGATTTGAAAATAGTTAAGGTCTAAAAAAAGAGTATGTCCAAAGAGCAACAACTGAACGGTCAATTCTAGTACAATATATACGGTCTTTCAATGTGCATGAAATCATCACCTTTATATATAAATTCTCTAGAGACCAAACGCATCGCAACAAGCCAATAATTATGTTCAGATCATAATTATACATTCTGATATATAAGATCTTGACAGAATCCAGCAACATTGATAGGCTATCCATGGACGAACTCTTCATTGAGCATATAACATAATATTAGTACCCAAAGTGTACTCCAAGATGATATAAAACTTATGCGCACAAATGAAAAATGCAGCTTATGATTACGAATGTGTAGATGATAATATACGGTACTTAGAAAAGTGAGGAGCCAAACACCAACTTGTTGTGATCATCAAATGGAGCACTAGTTAGACCACTAATCAAGGTCTCCAGTTTGGGCGCAGAGACGATAGTTATTTGCGAAGGTTTATAACGATGATCGAGGAGCAACCTTTGAATAGTGAAGGGGCATCTTCGATGATGAGCTACTATCCTTCAAAACAAATTCCAACGCTTTTAAGGTGTGACGACTTTATTTGGAGATAACAGATAGGGATTTCTATTCCGAAAACAATCAGCAAGCGCTCCAGGGCAGGGCAACTGGAGTGGATGATGTTGTGCAGTGAGGCCTCCGATAGATAAACAACCACAAGATAAAGTTTTTTCTAGTAGTGGGAGTCAAAGAATTTGTACCAGATCGTCTGGTAGATGGCACCGGGCGAAGGTGGCGGTGTGGAGAGAGGAGGAAAACCATGAGATGGACAACGGTGGTGTGGGCACGAATTCTTGGTGTGTTCATGGTATGAAACTTTCATGGTAATGGTAGAACTCAAACTGCTGGAGTTTTCCGAATTCAGGGGATGTCAGCCAAGCGTCCACCGTGCCGGGTATGGATAGCAGGTAGCATGTTGGGATGCAGAGGCATTGAACGGGGCCCTGCTGGTGAGAGGAGATGATGGCTCTGAGGAGATCAAATTCAGGAAGGACAGATATCTAACGACACTCGAGATTGAGGGGCACGGTGCATCATAGAGGGCGCCACTGAGTTGAGAGGACTTGTGTGCGACAGCAATCCTTGATGGGGAGAAGCGAGATGATCACCTCAAGGATGACGTCCGGGAGATCGCTGATGCGGTCCACCGAAGATTCTACCGGTTCCTCAGATCCGGGTGGGGAAGGGGGGAGGGCTCGCCACTTCTTCCCGTGATGCCGGGTGCGGGATCTACAACCGGCATTGCCACTGGCGGGAGTCTCATCTTCTTGGCGCTAGGGCCAGCCGACTCCATTTTCCTTGTGGGCATCGCGCCGAGCACACGGGTTTGAGCAGAGTATCCAGAGACGAGCCTAGTGGCAGTGCAAGTGGGGAAGAGAAGAAGGCGTTTTCTGTACGAGTGAGGAAGAAGGTGAGCGGGGGTTTTCTGGAAGAGTGAGGAAGATGGGGAGCGGGGGGAATTGGGGCAAGACGGAAGCGTAAGTGGAAGTGACGAGGAAGGAGGGTTTTCCTGGGATCGCCCCCTCTTCAAGAAATATGGGCTTCTCCTCACAAAAAAACAAATTGGCTTTAAGATGGATAGGCTTTTGTATCGGCCCAGTCGGCTGCCCGTGTTTCATATTGGAGGGCTTGTGCTAGAGGCAGCCCGAGACACTCTCTAGCTTATTGCCCATTCGAAAGAAAAAAAGAGACGCCTCCAGCTTATGGCTACTCATCGGTAACCTTTTTCAACTTGGCATCCAGCAAATTAGAGGATGCGGTACTGGATGCAGACACTCACACTGGTCGCATAGCGCGGTAAAGTGAGATGTCAAATAACAGGCCTACGATATACTTACTAGATTGTGAAGGTTCACAGGCTAGTGAACATTCACATTAAACTAAGCTTCAGAAGATATGATATGCATGCTAACATTTAGAAGAACAAAAGTTCATCATGTTTATGCATCTCAATGATTCACCATACTATAACCAATACAAAGCCGTGAGAAGGTGTGGAAATAAAGAAAATCGGTTGATGCTTCTCTGAGCAAAGGGCCTCCCATGCGCACGCATTAATTTCCTGGGCATGCTTGTTTCTTATCAATGTTGTGAGCACTTTGAGCATGTTGTAAACTCCACAGCTAGCTAGCTGCCTCATCTTGCAATTGATGCTAACACATTTGTAGCAAACACATGAGGCAATAGAGATGACTCAACATGAGTCCATATTGTGCAGTTCCCCTGAAATCATCTTCATTGTCCTGAATCTGAAAAGATAGGAAAACAATAGCTATACTTAAACGGTTGCAAAACAGAAGAACATATCAATAGCTAGGCATGAAAAAACACGATCATCTGAATGAAGGGGATACTGACATGCCTGAGGAAGATTATATATAATTTCATAAGTCCTTGGTTGATTTCTACCTTCGGCCGCACTGCTTGTTTGCTTCTCCACACATGACAGGATTGTTCCGCACTGCAATCAGCAAGTCAACGTACGAATAAGCTTATTTCATCTTGTGGTAGTCATTGTACCTAGTTACAAATGTAGGAATACCTGGAGCACCATGAGGTTAGCAGACAGCAGGTAGATGCAGCCATATAAATTTTGCGCGGTGCTACCAAAATTGAGGTTTGTATCCCTTCCCGTTATGAGAATTCTTCTTGAAGTTAGTAGAATGTGACGGCTTGTTCTTTGCATCAAACTTGCCTTTCCCCTGAGATTTGTTCTTGTTGTTTTGGGACTGGTTGGGCTGGAGTTCTTCTTGTGTACCATGTGGGCACTAGAAGCTCCCTCAGCGACCTGAGCACGTGTGTCTTTTGCTCTCGCCTTCTCTTCAAAATCAAGAGTGCTAATGAGATCCGAAACAGAAAACTCATGTCTCTTGTCTTTCAGAGAAGTAGCAAAATCGTTCCACGAAGGTGGAAGCTTGGCAATGATGGTCCCAGCAAAAAATTTGTGTAGCAACACACACTTAAAGTACTCAAGTTCCTTAGCGAGTGACTATATCTCATGAGTCTGCTGAACAACAGAGTGCTCATCAGTCATCTTGTAGTCACAGAATTGCTCCATGACGTACAACTCGTTGCCAGCACTCAAGGCCCCAAATGTGGCCTCGAGCGCAACCCACATCTCTTTGCCGCTATCACACGACATATATGATTCCACAATGGAATCGTCAAGAACACTCAGCCTGGCGGCTTTGAAGAGGGTATCCATGTTCTCAAAAGCTTCCTGCTGTGTAGGATTAAGATCGACCTCAGGCTTACCCTTAGTGGCGTCATAGCAGTACATGATCTGAAACCAATATACTACTCTGGTGCGCCACCTTTTATATTGCACCCCCTTAAAAGTAGGCGGCTTCAAAAGCGCAGCAAAACCATTCGGAGTAAATTGCTTATAATCAGGATTTTGGACTGGATTGTTGAATATATGAGCAATTTACTATGAGATTTAATCCATATCAACAGTAAATAGATCATGACGACAATTGCAAAGATCAAAGTAATGATGTGGACTAAACCAGGAGGACAGAATCACATACTGTACAGCGGGAGCAGAACCACTGTGGTTGATGTTGTCAGTCATGTCGTTGATGAAGAGGTTACCGAGGTCGGGGAAGAAGGCTGTCGTTGAGGAAGTCGTCGCTGGCAGCAGTCACAGGAGTGTGCTCCCCAAAAACCCGATCGCCCCTCTCCCGTACAGGATCACGAAAGGCGGGGTTCGGAGGACTGCTGTCCCTTCTTGCGGTGCACGCCGGAAGGAGGGATGGAGAAGAATTGCGTGGCGGCGCTAAGATCTGGAACGGTGCGAAACCATATGATACAACAGCGGCTAGGGTAAAGCCTGCCAGGTCGGCCGTGCGAGTAAGACCAAGTATAATAGTAGGCCTTTGGCCCAAACCCCACGTCCAAGTCAATAATAGCCCCACTATCCAAAATAATCAGAAACATCAATTAAGGCATCCGTTAATTATTAATTAATGACTTAATAAATTTTCCGACTTACACCACACTTAAAGCATGGTTAATAGTATAGCCAACATTCGGCTATATGAAGTTGACACATCATCTAGAACCAACCTAATACGTAGCCTGCCTACAATAGTTAGTCCCTTTAGTATAATACTATATCATTAATAACGGCCCCACCTTTTGTCTCACAAAGTATGTGTAGTCTGAAATGCCGGGCGTGCAGCAGGCGGTGCCATCGGCCGGCGCACCGCTTCAACAGCGGAAGCAGTGAGAGGTCGCGTCGCCTTGACTTGCCATCAATGTGGAGCGGCGGGCTCAGCTAGTGCCGGGCGGGAAGGTTTCGATTTTTGATTCAGTTGTTGTGCTACTACCGTCCAATATTCGCGTGTGGTTGTTTCTAGAATAGAAAAAAAGGAGGTACTCCTACTTATATTACTCCCACTATGGCTAGCCTAAGGTTAGTAGGTGACCTTGCGCTTGGCTCTTCGCCTCTTTCGGAAGTCGAACAATAATGGTGGTACTACAGTAGTACATCTAGCAACCTGACACTAAATGAACTGATGCAGGTCCACCGCTTGTAAGCAAAAGTTTCTCCTCGTGTTGTGAGCCACCGCGCACGCGTTGGCGAGGGAGAAGGCGTAGTGAGCAAGATTCTCGTCGTTCTGCGAGTTGACGGGACACATCAAAGTTATTTAGTACGTACTCTCTCCAAAAAAGGGCTGATCATGTCATGGCTACCATCCCGTGCTCCGTCATTGACTACGTGCACTATTCACGTGCCATCAAGTAGAAAAAATATTGCGTAGTAGGAGTAGGTTCCATCAAAGTGCACGACTCACTTATGCACTGCTTATCTGATTATCTCCATTTTCTTGCATGACACGCACACCTTGATGCTAGATGTCTCGCGTGTTGGCAAAAGGATGAACAAAGCTCGCGTAAAAAAAGGAGTGGAAGAACATAGATTCCCGACGACCGAGAAGGAGCAAGGAACCTCGCGGTGAGGCGTCTGCAAGGAACCTTGCGCGTTTTCCCCTATTTTTTGCCGCCTGCCCACCTATAAACAAATAAAAGAACATGAACTCTTTGCTAACCACTAGAGACGATACATCAGGATGCTAAGTTGAAGATATTTTATTAGTTTATATTGATAACCATGCAAGAAGCCAAGCATGTACAGGACACATGCAGCCACGCATGTACACACACCAACACACTAACTCATGCCGATCCAAGTCATGCACAAATGCACGTACACAACACATGCATGCACACACACTCGGCCGTAGAATGCACGTGAATAACACATGCATGCACACACACTAGGCTGCATGGAGGCGTGCGCCATCTGCGGCGACGTCGGGTTCGTCGTGCTACGGTGAAGCTCGCACACAATGGCGCCTACGCATCTCTTGCAACACCTCTTTGACGTCGTTGCTCAACTACTAGCCGAAGACGAAGATGATTGCAGCCTCAGCCTTAGAGCTAGCACCGATGGAAAAGCACGCACGCTGCATGCACACGAGCACGTATGGAGTGCCCATGATGTGGTGCGTCCCCAATCGCCTCTACTCCTTATGTGCATGTTGTCTATGAAGGCGGCTGCATGCCTAATGATGATGTGGGTGAGATCCTGTAGGACTCATATGATGACGAGGAAAATTACGGGGGGTGTCTCCAACAGTGTTCCTCGGCTTGCACCTCTTGCATCACGGTAGTCAAGCTTGGAGTCATTCATCTGGTACATGTGGCATCTCAGATCTGGACACAAGGTGACATACACCGTCAAGGTCCATGGTCAAGGGGGTCAGGGCGGACATGACCTCTCACTGCGTCCGCCATTTGAAGCAGCGTGCGGGCCCAGGGCGCCGCCCGCTGCACTCCCAGCTGCACCCGCCTCCTCGCCGCATTCAAAAACCTACATTTACTAGTATGTATACACGTGCAAGGCACGTCTTAATATAACATAGTGATTTTGGTAAAAGGGAAAAGAAGTAATATATGTGCTAATAGATTCAAAGAAAAATAAATTATAGTGATGTATAAATGCCGATATTAGTTAAATATTACAAAAGCGGGAAGTAGTATTCATGCCATAAAACTGTACGTTCATTTAAAAAGAACTACACGTTGCTTCACTTTTTCCACGGGTTCTTTTTTTGAGAAATATCCACATCCTCCTACTAAACCATCTCGACTGGGCTCAATCAAACCATCTGGTGGTCATGTGGCAACACAGCCCATTGGAGCTAATTATGGGCTTCTTTTTTCTAGAAAGGTTACATGATTGTTCTAGAACACAGGTGAGGTAGCAGTAGTGTACTGTTCATGCGAATCCTACTGATACTAGCTGTTGGATTTAGAAGATCAACGGTTATGATTGATGTTCTTAGTCCTACTTAAAATTGGTACACTATATAGTAATATAGAAACCCGCATGGAATGCGAGAAACCAACTCCGGCCACACACGTCCGTTCAGGAGCAGGACGCCCGCCAAGCTCCTCCTTCCACTATTTTGTCCACTCTTTCGGTAGCATCCGACGAGCAGGAAGAGCAGTTCTCCGGCATAAAAGCCGTCTAGGTGGCCTGCCGAGCCCGCCAGCTCGCTTCTCCACCTACCTCTCCTAGCCCATCAGAGGCAGTTGCCGCACTAAGCCAGTGCGTGGTTCTGCAGCTGGCCTCTCCAATATAGCTCGAGGAAGAGTGTCGACTTGCTACACGCCGGCTTGTCGGGGAGCATGGCGGCACGAGCATCATCGCTTCCCTCGACGCCTGTGCGTCGTACAACTCCTCTAGTGTCTGCGACTGCGCCATCCGCCGTCGATGCACGCATAGCCGCGACATGTAGGCAAAGAAAGAAGCCGCCATAGATGTCAACAAGGTGATGCGGCTACGCAGATGTGGACGAGGTGACGGGCAGCATGTCCCCGCCCGCCGCCATCATCGAGGAAAAGTAGAACACGGGAGGCCGCCGCCGATTGTATCCCATGAAGGCCACCGCTGAGGCGACGCCGGTGAATACAGCCGGTGTCTTGCTCGATTCTTATTCTGCCGGATGCTGGAGGAGGACAAAGAGATTGGGCGGCGACCATTTAGATTAAGTATTTTAATTCTACCAGGCTGGTTGTAATGGGAGTATTATAGGTTGTATCATGCATGCCAACTACTCCCTCCATTCTTAAATATAGGAGTATTATAAGAGCATGGTTGATAGTATAGCCAGCTGATGGCTACATGACATTGCCACGTCATCAACAGCCAACCTTGTAGCCTTCAAGTATAATACTCCCTCCGTCTAGGTGTGTAAGTTATCTTACGAAAACCAAATAATCCCAAAACACTTAGGCGTGGTGCATTAACTTCTACCTCATTTCTTGTTTCTTGACATATCAACCAATAAGAGATGTGGGTGTGCATGCTCTTAATGACTTGAGACTACCAAACACGACTGCAGTGGTTAGTTCATTGCATGCAATGCTATTAATTAGCAAATAAACATTAAGTTCTCACATTTTTCCCCTCCTCCTTGGTCATGGTGCACAACCTAAGATACAAAGATGTGCTATTTCATCAATACAGGGCCCACCTTCCACTCTCACATACTACCTCCGTCTTGGTTTATAGGTCACCTTTGTAGTTCGTGCCAAATTTTGACCAAATATTTAGCTAACAAAATGTTAATGCATGTCAACAAAAATTATATCATTGGATTCGTATTTCAATATAGTTTTCAATGATATAATTTTTGGCAATATGCACGAACGTTTTGTTAGTTCAATCTATAGTCAAAATTTGACACAATATACAATGGGGACCAATAAACCAGGATGAAGGAATCGATGCCACGTCAATGAACCCACTAGAAACAAGTTATACTTGTTCGGTTCAACCGCCTGCCTAGGTGTTTGGAGAGGAATTGGCCAGCGCGAGGCGGTTCTATAGGTGGGCAGGCGGCTTAAAACAAGGGAAAACACACGAACCAGCTAAGACGAGGGAGGGAAGCTTCTACATTCGCAGGGGACGTGGCATTGGGTATTGGGCGGCAACATGCGATCACCCAGGTATGCCATAAAGGATACGAAGATGCATCCTATATCAGCAAGGACCAACTTCCCTACCGATAGCTCATCTAACAGGACTCCCAAGTTAACTGTGCTGAGGCTGGTGTAGTCATGAGATGGGTGACTGGATGGGAAGTGGACTTGATGTTAACTAGAGGGATGGGTTACTACAAACGTTGACCCATCCGTCTAGTTAATATCGAGGTCTTTGTTTTGTAATTTTTGACATTTTTTGTTTTTTGAACACATGTTAATCGAAGGTTTTTTAAACATAACGCATCCAAGACATATATGCTTATGTGTCATGGAGTTAATGAGGAGAGAGGTGTTTGTAGCAACATAATGTGTTACCGTAACATAACGCACACCAATGCAAAATGAGTCTACAACATAATAAATGAAGGCTTGCATGACACTGCATTTGTGTTACTACCCACTATGATGATAGTAACATAAACTAGTAACATGCATATGTTACTACTAGTCTAAATTACTGCCCACTATGACTACATTTATGTTACTACCCAGCATGGTCAATAATATAGCCAATTGATGGCTGCAAGGAACCGCCATGTCATCTACAACCATCATCTATATGCACTCATGCAATAGTGTGGGGTATAAGGATGGCTATTAGTACATTAGTACTCTACTTTTTTCCGTCTTCTCTCTATCTCTTTCTTCACATTTATTTCATTTACCTAGGAATGCTATATAACTAGGCTCTTGCATGAGAGCCCACTCCCCTTATTTTTTCACATCTCTCTCTCCCACAAGTATAATAGTGGGCTTATAGCCCTCTTAAATGGCATTTTTTGCCTATGTGGAGGAGAGAGTGATGAAAAAGTAAGACTAGCCACAATGGGTACAGTAACTTAGAGTACTACCTCTATAGTGGGGAGTATGTCTGGTGTCATGCAACACTTCATTTATTAGGTTTTAGACTCGACTCGTCTTGGTATGGGTGATGTTACAGTAACTAGCTATGTTACCTCATGCTTCTATTTTCTCATTAATTACTCGCCACATCATCTGTTTTGCCTTAAGATGTGTGATGTTACCATCTATGTTACTCCCACTGTGGTTAGTATATAAGGGGAGTGCGCTCTCATGCAAGAGCCTCACTATATGCGGTTTCCTAGACAAATAGAATAAATGTTGCGAGCCACCATGCACGCGTTGGCGAGGGAGAAGGCGTAGTAAGCAAGCTTCTCGTTGTTCTGCGAGTTACCGCGTGTTGCAAAAGGATGAACAAAGCTCACGTAAAAAAAGAGTGGAAGAACATAGATTCCCGACGACCGAGAAGGAGCAAGGAACCTCGTGGTGGAGCGTCTGCACTCATAATATTTTATATTATTCAGCGATATAAAATCAACCAATCATCTCCACAGTAGACTGGAAGAGTACGAAACACGACAGCCCAGTGTAGTTAAATCATCATACTACATGGCTATCACCATATTTCTTTGCCTCCGTGTGACACCTAGCTCTAGTAATACAACAGCCCGTATCGCTTCTCGGTCCTCGTTTGTCTCACAGTGCGGCGGGCTGGCGTTTTTGCCGTCTATTGAGGTCGGTTAACTCATCACATGTTAGCGACATGCCAATAACATTCTAAAAAAATTACTGTACTCTATTGTTATGCCGAGAAGAGGAAGCGCTTTGACCGATGGACCAAACGAGACAGGCATGCTATGCCATGAGTGGGTCCAGTTTCTTGTTTTGAACTTGTTTGGTGTAGTAGTAACACTTGGTTTTGACTATTGATAAGATTTTATATACTCCCTTCGTCTAGGTGAATAAGTCATCTTAGATTATGCACCGTGACCAAGGAAGAGGGGAAAACGTGAGAAATTAATATTTATTTGCTAATTAACAGCTTTGCATGCAATGAATTAACCATTGCATGTCGTGTTTGGTAGTCTAAGTAATTGAAAACATGCACGCCCCACATCTCTTATTGGTGGCTATGTCAAGAAAAAAGAAACGAGGTGGGAGTTAATGTACCGCGCCTAAATATTTTGGGATTATTTGGTTTTCGTAAGGTGACTTATACACCTAGACGGAGGGAGTAGGGCCTAATGTATTCTTCAAGGATGCCTTTGACTATTGATAAGATTTTATATAATTTGAAAGTTATATCCTTCGAAGATCCTTTCACGTTCCGTTTTCAAAAAGAAAAAAGATCCTTTTACGTACGAATTTGACTATATGCTTTGAGTAACTTGCATGTCCTATACTGCTCCTGTTTAGATACTGTAACTTAGCTAGAGGTTAGACTAACTCATGACTAACCCTGTACTAACTGTAGACAAAGAGGTGTTTCGGTGACAGGGTTAGGTTGACAATAAATGCACTTCATGGAGAGAGAAAAGTGATTTTTTAGTGGGCCCAATGGGAACTATCTCCAATTAGGAGGTACTAGTACTTACTATGGGAAAGGTGAAGTGATGGTTGCTTCGCCCGAGGAACTTATTACTCTGGGAATATGGGAGCACCAGCGGATTCAAAGAATAGAGAAATGATGGTTGCTTCGTCCGAGCAACTTACTATGGCGAAGGTGGGGCTCTATGATTTGACTGCTCACTAGTCATTACTAATGCGGCACAACAACCGCGGTGAATCTTTCCCTGCAGTTGTGCACTCAATATTGCTGCACGGCAGGTGGAGCCGGATGAAGGATGTCCCACATGTCGGCGAAACGAAGTTGAATTGTTTCTTGCATTGCTATCAATCCTCCAGGATTTGTTTATATGTACGCATAATTTTAATGAAATTGTGTACTGTGATGATATGAAGATTTCAACTTTGGTTCCCACAGGAAAAAAATGTTTCAACATAGGATTCATGTGTCCTCTTGCCTCAAGATTATCTCGTTACAACATTCCATCAAATACAAATGAAACTACCATGGCTGCTAATGCATCTCAATGGTTTGTAGATCAGTGCCAATATTCACATCACAACTGAAGACAAAGTTGTGAGAAGGTGTACAAATAAAGAAAAATATATAATTGATCGATGCTGTTCGTAGGCATGGATCCATTTCCTAGGCACAATCTTCATTGCTTGGCAGCTAGTTTCACCCAGCTCTGTAGCCAAAAAAGAGGTGTACGGAGGACACCACAACCCAATCATTTTGTGCAGCTCCACTCAAGCTGACCATCCCTATTTGCAAAGATATCCAGTTAGTGTGATTAAAATAATAGTGGAACTAGATGATGAAACATAACACACACAAATAGAAGCCGATCAGCTCTGCGATCTCTCTTTAGGACTAACTACTTGTTGGAGAAGATTAGGCACAGAGTTGGATGAGGAGGATAGGAAAACCAATCTCCCTTTCTGCAGTCCCACATAAATGTGAAAACGTTGCCCGTGGGACATTTTGGCGGAACTGCACAAAACAGTCTTAAGAAAAAAAGTGATTGGTTCAGTTCACCAAAAGGTCGCAATAGCAACAAGGTGAAATGGATAGCCCTATTTGCAAAAGAGATGTAGAAAGGAAACAATTACTGGCCAATAACATGATTTGAAGACACATATGCTGACAAAAAAGAAGCATATTCCATGTAATAAGGGAAAGATAGCAACATGGTGGTTTATCAAAAATGGTTTGAGCACGAGATTGCAAGATGGAAAGTACGCTAGTCGAGATACGTTTTAGCAAACAACTAAAGAAGATCCACATGCAGCAGCGTGGGAAGATGGGCAATGGAGCAAGGCCGGAGGAAGCTATACCTGAGGGTCATCGAGATGTTACTAGGAGGGCGTCGGCGGTCGGGATCTGCCCATACTGCATCAGCGAGCAAGTGGCGAAGGCCCTACCGCGCCGGAGTTTCGTTAGAGAGAATGGAGGGTACCGCAGATCGGGTTGTGCCGCCTCAACACCGTCGAACGGAGAAACGATGCACATCCTCCCTTTTCGCCGGCAGACAGGATGCGGCCGGATCATTGACCAACGGTGAGAGAGAGAGGCCACCGCCACCTTGTGTGAGATGGTGTGATGTGAGACAAACCCCGGCAGGCAGGCTCCATTGAATATAGTGGAGCGGATTTTTCCATTTTCCCCACGGCAATCATTATATATTTTGTACTACGTGCCATTGAGGAATGGACTATGCTTCGGTGCCTTAAGGCACCTGCCTTTGTGCCCGTGACATGTGGGCCCAACAGGTATCCACCCACATGTCAGTGACACAAAGGTAGGTGCCTTTAAGGCACCGAAGGTGCATTCTTGAGGAATATATAACTTTATTTAATACTAACGCGTCAAGTTGAACTTTTTCCATCTAGGCGTGGTACCCGACCCTCCTTCGAGTAAACAACCGCTACACGTGTCAAATAATCACGTGGGCTGCCTTTTCATACAGAAATGAACTCCACCATGTACCCGCGCGGGTGTGGCCAGGAACGAGACGCGAGTACCTGCATCCTACGTGCACCTCTTCTTTAGGTGCAGGTACATACGTGGGTGGGTGTAAGAGAGATGGTTTGTGCGAAATAGAGGCAATGTGTCGATGATATCTCAAACAGAAAAACGTAACATATGCAATGTGTGTGGAACAGAGTCATGGGTGTATCATATATAGAGGGAGCGATCCACGAGAAGAGAGTGGAGGGACCATCGACGTGAGATATCGATAGAATCGAAAACAGGGATGAAGTGTGTGGCTGCGCGATCGATAAAGAGTGCCATCGAATTTGTGTTTGCCCATGTCAAAGATACAGGACGGCTGGGCTACTGGAATTTGAGAGGGCAGAGGTGCAGTTTTTCTATGTGGCATGGATACCTACCTACAACGTTCGACTATCGGTGTGTGTGTGGGGGGGGGGGAGGGGGCAGAAACCTAACTATAGAGAGGTAGATCAACTAGTATATGTGTGGAGAAGGAGAGAGTCCTAGCTATGTATAGAGGGAGATTGATCGGCATCCATGGATATGTGTAGCAGAGGAATAAGGTTGGGAGAAAGATAAAGGTAGAGTATCGGAGGGTTGGTGGTGGAGTGGCGTCTCACAAATGGTAGGAGAGGCCTGCTAGACAAATGGAGGGTACGAGTGCAATATCAATAAGAGAGGGCCGGGGATATCTGTCTGACAATGCACGTGCGTGTGAGAGACGGGTCGGGAGGTATGCAAGGATGATGAGGGGATATGATATGGGTGTGGCAAGCATAAGTAACTACATAGGAAGATCAACCGTCATGTGTCCGAGAAAGGGAGAGACATAACTAGTGATGTAAGTCTATCGGTGCGTGGGGAATACGAATTATAGTCGACCTGGCTATATGTAGGGAGATCGACATGTATACATGCATGCATGTGTTAGAAGCAAGTAAGGTCTGGAGAGATAGACAGGGGGAGAGGGGTGCGGCTAGGAGGTGGTTCGAGAGGCCTACCATGTCGAGGGGGGAAGAATGTACGAGTATGAGATCGATGAAAAGAGGGGCGGGAGTGTGCACCTGCGTGGAACCCTATTGGACATAGGGGGGCATGGACGATAAGAAAAGAAGAGGGGAAGTATGTGTTTGTGGTAGGCACACTTGGCTAGAGAGGTATATCGACCGGTGTGTGCCGGAAAGAAGGAGCCGGGGGCCTACACACACCGCAGGTGAACGACCTAAAGAGAAATAACGAACATGCACGATGGAGGGGACGCTGAGAGAGGGTGAGAGGGGGTGGGCGTGTGCATGCACAATAGAAAATTAGCGCTAGCTAGCTACAAAGAGAAGAGGATTGTGAAGGTGTTAAAGACAAACAGAGATCATAATTCATTATAAAAAAGTGGATACAGATACTTGAAGAAGATATCATAATGTAGAACATTGATTATAATTTGGGCTAATGTGTGGCTTTTGCAGCTCAGGGCTAAATACTTGTCATAATGTAGGGGGCGGGGCACTATACTTTGTGCGATAAACACGGTGTACGTATGGAACATGGTTTAGATTATGAATATCTAGTTAGTACATCAAATGTACTATTATTTGGAATCAACATCAAGTGTATTCAAAAAATTGAATTCGAGTTCATATAGTACACATAGTTCATATCTATCTCTATAGTAATCATGTGGTGTGTTGTTAAGGTAATACAGGAATGATGGTTGAAGTTGGCAACAATCATGATTGTAGATTCTTATTGAAATAGAGAAACAAATTCAAATTCAGTTCGAATTGTAGCGGTAGTATAGACATTTGGAATGCACTAAAATGTTGGTATGAGTAGGTTACATGCATTATACAGCGAACAATTTTTTTTAATTGGACATAACATGGATTCATACTCCCTCCTTCCATCTATATAGGGCCTAATCCGTTTTTTAAGACCGCCTTTGACTATTGACAAGATTAATAGTACATGACATGCACAATGTGAATATTATATTATTGAAATCTCCTTTCACACACGAATTTAATGGTGTGCTTGTGTAAGTTGCATGTCATATATTATTGCTCTAATATTTCGTCAAAGTTAGCCTAAAAAATGCATTGGGCCCTATATAGATGGAAGGAGGGAGTAGCTTTGAATAGAATTTGTATAGTAAGATGGGACAAGACTCTCTCTTTGTGTGGTGTGAATAGTTTTATTTTTTTCGTTTTTTTTTCGTTGAGGGAAGTGCGAATTGATTTGGTACATACAAGTACAATATTACATGTTAGACTTGTCCCTAAAATTCAACCCGCAGCTTGTTATATCCCGAAAATTCAGATATCGTGCTCCCAAAATTGGTGCCTTCACAACCCGCGCCTTGCTATCCCAAAATTACAACGCGTGCGAAAACTCCCTGTCACGCCCAATATGCGACCCTATCCAAAAGGAACTCGAAGGTCCCACCAAGGATAGAGCCGCATATTGAAACGCTTTTGCAAGGTGGATATCATTATATCAACATTACATAATAGATGGGGATACATACAAGAGGCATACAATGCCACACGAATACAACATCACAATACAAAATCGCATCATCCGACTACGGATGAAACAAAAATAGAAGCTCAAACGACATCCACCCTGCTAGCCCAGGCTGGCGACCTGGAACCTATGCCCTGATCGAAGAAGAAGCAGAAGAAGAACTCAACGCAAGCAAGCATCGCTCTCGCGTCATGATCATCGCATAACCTGTACCTGCAACTGTTGTTGTAGTAATCTGTGAGCCACGAGGACTCAGCAATCCCATTACCATGGGTATCAAGACTAGCAAAGCTTAAAGGGGAAGGAAGGGGTAAAGTGGTGAGGTTGCAGCAGCGACTAAGCATGATATGGTGGCTAACATACGCAAATAAGAGTGAGAAGACAGCAAGCGGAACGGTCGTGAAGCTAGCAATGATCAAGAAGTGATCCTGAACTCCTACTTACGTCAAACATAACCCAAAGACCGTGTTCACTTCCCGGTCTCCGCCGAGAAGAGACCATCACGGCTACACACAAGGTTGATGGGTTTTAATTCGGATCTGGTGTCAAGTTATCTACAACCGGACATTAACAAATTCCCATCTGCCTATAACCGCAGGCACGGTTTCGAAAGTTTATACCCTCTAGGGGTGTCCCAACTTAGCCCATGATAAGCTCTCGCGATCAACGAAGGATATACCTTCTCCCAGGAAGACCCGATCAGACTCGGAATCCCGGTTTACAAGACCTTTCGACAATGGTAAAACAAGACCAGCAAGACCGCCCGCTGTGCCGACAAATCCCGATAGGAGCTACACATATCTCGTTCTTAGGGCACACCGGATGAGCAAGATGACGGGTTGGCATAGAACCTGGTTGCCCAGGGGGCGCCGGACATCGCTCGGTTTGGACCAACACTTAGACAAGCATTGCCCCGGGGGGGGGGGCTAAAATAAAGATGACCCTCGGGTTAATTACTCCCAAGGGAAATGTAGGTGATGGTGAGGCAAATGGTAAAACCAATGTTGGGCCTTGCTGGAGGAGTTTTATTCAAAGCGAACTGTCAAGGGGGTCCCATAAATCACCCAACTGCGTAAGGAATGCAAAATCCGGGAACATAACACCGGTATGACGGAAACTACGGCGGCAAGAGTGGAACAAAACACCAGGCATAAGGCCGAGCCTTCCACCCATTACCAAGTATATACATGCATTAATAATATAAGAGATATTATGATATCCCAAAAAAAATCCTGTCCACCATGGAGTAATCTTTAACTTCACCTACAACTAACAACACTATAAGAGGGGCTGAGCAAAGCGGTAACATATCCAAGCAATGGTTTGCTAGGACGGGTGTCAAAGGTTAGAGGTTCATGGCAATTTGGGAGGCTTGAGGAGCAAAAGATAGGTAACGCAGCATAGCGATAGAACGAAGCAACTAGCATAGCAATGATAGTAGTGAGATCTAGGGTAGCGGTCATCTTGCCTAAAATCCCGCAAGGAAGAAGAACGAGTCCATGAAGAAGAAGAACGGATGAAGTCGAACCAAGCGTAGACGAACGAATCCTCACGATCGCAACGAAACAGGAACTATCTAGAAGAAGCACACAACATAGTAAACACACCACACATGAACATGACATGATGCACAAACACGTATGATGCATGTTAAGGCTACATGAAGCTACTCATGGCAAGAGACGATGCAAACAAGAGCAACACAACAAAGCAAGTTTAAATGAGGCCGGTAACAACATATAACAATTCCGGTAAGTCCTCATATGCAAATTTTGAAGTTGGTCCAGATCTTAATAAACCTTATGTTCAAGTTGTTAAACAGCAAGTTAAGATGCACAAAGATGATCTACACGAGATTCTAGTCAAGTTTCATATAAAGTTCATTTAGTTTGGAGCTACAGCCTAGAAGATATGAGCAAAACAAGTTAAACATGGCATTGATGCTAAATGCACCCAAACATCAAGAAAACACCTCAAAACAAGGATGCAACATGATAACATGAAACTATATGCAAAATCAAGCAAGTTTCATATAGAGCACACCCAAAACGGAGCAACGGTTCAACACGCACACATGAAACAAGTTTAAAGGACAAGCTGTCCAAAACAGCAACTAGGCATATTGCAAGCATCAAAATAACATGCTACAGGACCCCAACATGAGAACAAAAGGCATGGGCATGATGTACAGGTAAAGCATTACAAAACATGAACACTGAGCTATCTCCAGAAATCACTAGAACATGCTCAAACACACATGTCAAGATTGCAAATAATAATAGTTCAGACTTTGCAGAAAATAACATCAGGTTGCAATGTTCAGAGCTATCAAACAACATGTTACAGGAACTTATCATGGCAAACAAACACATGGCATGAATCTACTAAACCCATAGAACAAAAGTCCTTTACTGACCATGAGCCAAAAAGGATCAGAAAATATGATGGCACCGATGTAAACATAGCAAGTTATATTACAGATTCATACATGGCAGAAACAACGATAAGTAGGCATGTAGATGAGCTTGTGTAACTCACTACAGAGCATAACATGGCATTACAGGGCAACCAACAGTAAGAAGACATGTTTGTGAAGCTAAGCATGGAAAGAGCAAGTCCATAGGGTGCATGGAACACTAGCAACAATCATGGCAACAACTGAACTTAATGTTAACAGGTTGACAGCAACATTATTAAGCAACTTTAGAGCAAGATTAAAACAGTCTACAGCAAGCTATAAATGCAACCAGGGGCATGGATGGATAGAGCATGACATCTATAACAAAACACCCTTAGTGAACATCTCCAGATTATGCATAGAATGACTTGTAGCAGCAGGTTTACATAGCATCACGAAATAACAGATTCAACCTTGCAAAACAGTAACAGCAAGTACACTACTTAACAAGCTTGATTCACTCACCACAAGTCATTGCATGACAACATAAGCATAGCATCAGCAAGAAGACATGTTTGTGAAACAAACCAAGGCAAGAACAAGTTCATAGCATGCAAGGATCAACTATAACAACCTTGGCAAAATTGAATAACATGTAAACAATCTGCCAGGAAACATTTTGAAGCAAAAGTAGAGCACGAAAATGACATGCTAGACTACTCCATAATTGCAAACAGGGGCATGAATGAATAGAGAACAAGCATATGTTCAAAACACCCTTACTGAAGTATCTCAAAATATCCATGGATCTCTCTGTAGCATCAAGTTTGCATGGCATCAAAATAACAGCAGAACAAGGACTAAAATCAGCAACATCACGATGCCTAGTTTGCATGCTTGTGCTAGTCTTCACATTGATCACAAAAATACATGGTAAGCACCTCTGTAAAGAAGACATGGCATAGTTCAAAACGCATGCAGACATCAACCTCATAGGATGCACACATCAATCATGGCAAAAATGACAAATGAGCATGTTCTGTTAACAGCCAGCAGACAACATTATGAAGCACTCTTGCAAAGAAGATTCAGGCATCAAGATGAGCTCAAATGAACATGATGCAATGGAATTAAATGAAGTACTCGTTGAGACGAACAATTTGACATATTACATGCACAAAATGGAGCTACATGCATGGAGTTACAGCAGGTCAAAGTATGCAACATTTTATGAGTTTCTGGGGACTTGGCAGTTTTTGAAAAAAAACAGATCGAGCGTGATTTAGATAAGCGGCACACAGGGCGGGGATTAGAGGGCATCTCAGCCATTCGGCTCGGCCCAGAATGATGGAGAGGCCGTCCTGGGCGGCAGAGAGGTCGGGCTGGGCCGGACCCACGCGGACGCAGCACCCGCCCGAGGCGGAGCACGACGGCGCCGACGGCGATGGCAGGCGGCGCAACGGGGTTTGGTGGGGCCGGCGAAGGCGGTGGAGGCCAAGAATGGCGGGCGGCGGAGCGGGAAGCCGGATCTGGCCGGTGGGAGGCCGGATCTAGCCGGCGACGGCGGAGGCGGAGCTTGACGGCGGCGAGGCTGGGTCCGATGGAGTCCGGCGAGGAGCTCTGCAGGGGAGAGGAGAGAGGAGTGAGGAAGGAGGAGGGAGAGGGAGGCACGGCGCCGGCGACGACCTGGAGCCGCGGCGGCGGTGGTCGACGAGGCGGCGGGGCGATGCGGTCGGCAGCGAGGCGAACAGGAGGAGCTCCTCTCCTCCCTGGATCGGGACGAGGCACAGTGGCACGGGCGCCTCGGGCGCGCGGCGGCGGCGCGGATGGGCCGGGCGGGCCCGCTATGGGCTCGCAGGGCCTGCGGCGGCAGGGCGCGGTGGAGGCGACGAGGCAACGCCGGATTGGCCGAGGAGGCAGTTGGACGTATCCGGTGAGGGAGCGGACATGTTCGGCGGCGGAGGGAGGAGTTGCTAGGGTTTCATCTGCGCGAGATTTCGGGGAGAGGGAACATATTTATAGATGGAAGGATCTAGGAGAGTCCAAATGGCGAGCGGTTTTCGCCCACGCGATTGTGATCGAACGACCGAGAGCATGGAGGGGGTTAGGATGGGTTTTGGGCCACTTTGGAAGGGTGTTGGGCTGCAAGACAAAAGAGGCCTTTACGGTTCCCCGGTTAACCGATGGAGTATCAAACGACCTCCAAATGGCACGAAACTTGACAGGCGGTCTACCGGTGCTATACCAAGGCCACTTGGCAAGACTCGGTCCATTCCAAGAATGTTTAACACCCGCTCACAACGAGAGACAAAAGGGGAACGCCGGAGGGCATAGGAGTGCCGGATTGCAAAACGGACAACGGGGAAAATGCTCGGATGCATGATACGAACACGTATGCAATGCAATGCACATGATGACATGATAAAATGCAACACGCAAGCACATGACATGGCAACAACAACAAATAACTAGCAGACACCTGGCGCATCGGATCCGGGGCGTTACAACACTCCTCCACTAACAAGAGATCTCGTCCCGAGATCTTAGGACCGAGACGGAAGAGAAAGAGGAAGAGGTGAAACAAGAACTCAAGAGAAGAAGCAAAGAATCAAGAGCACTCAAGAAGAAGAGAGGAATAACGAGAATGACGAGAATCAAAAGCTCATGGAAACACGATAGACTATGAAACCACTCCGGTTAGAACGAGATAAGAAACGAATAAGACTGAAAGGATTTAGGCAGCGCTCCGGCTGAAATATGGAGGAATAGAACATGAACTAGAGAGGATGGAAAGATACTTGATGAAGACATGACACAAAACCTCCGGAAAGAATTAAAAGAGTTGAATGAAAAGAACTTAGAAGGAAGGATTGAACGAAATTGTTGAGAAAATCAACAACGAGAGAATAAGC
The DNA here is from genome assembly GCF_018294505.1 of Triticum aestivum. Taxonomy (NCBI): domain Eukaryota; kingdom Viridiplantae; phylum Streptophyta; class Magnoliopsida; order Poales; family Poaceae; genus Triticum; species Triticum aestivum. The sequence goes on along the minus strand of NC_057798.1, from coordinate 482,383,172 downwards.
TTGTTGTGGTCTTATAGGTAACATATGAAGATCATAAGGTGATAACCGGCCACAAACGGAAATGATTGGATAGCCGAGAAGAACGAAGAAATGCAAAACTCCACTTCAAAAGCATATGGAGAATTAATTGCACTTCGAGATGCAAGAAGAAAAGATATTTGAACTCTACCAACAAGAATCTTGATGAACACTTGAGAAATGAATTAAATCATGAAGAACCACCATGTAGAACTCCGGTAACAAAAGGATGATGAGATAGAAGAAGGAAAATAATAAGATGAGCCTTGCGGTGATTTAGATAGAGGTTCCGACGAAATGGCTGAGGAAATTTGAACTCCGTAAAAGAAAAGATGAAAACACTTGGAACTAGAATTTATTCCTCAAGAACAAACTCCGAAGGAAAGGATTAATCACATGGATGAAATAAGAATAAGATTTATTGTATGCTTATCCTTCATCAAATTAAATTGATGACAAGCAATGGATTTTACATACTACTTATTCTTCTTGAAAAGGATTGAGAAGTGACATATCGCAGACTTGAGAAGGTCTTCATGAACCACCGGTAGGATTGAAAGAAGGAATGGATTGATAGATAACAAAGGAAAAAGAATCTGAATGAACCACCATAAGAATTCGAAAATGACTGATGAAAGAGACATAATCACCGGGAAGAATTAGAAGAACAAATATGTTAGAGGGGATTAGATGCAAAAGAACACAGAGATCATGAGCTGATTAACGAACACTTGAACGAAGCACTGGGATAATTGGATAACGGTAGCTAAAATTAAGGCCTCCGGTGAAAAGAAACAGGAAAACAACTCCTGACACACTCCGGATGGGTAAAAAAAGAATATCTGACAAATGGAATAATTCGAGAGGATAACATGAGGCTAGAACCGCGAAACTTCGAGAGAATGAACAAGATTTAAGAGGAACTCTTCTTCGATCTTCAAATAACAACGAGAAACAGCACCAAAATTACTGAGATACTCCGGGAGAATGAAAAAGAGGAAGGGATTGAGCCAACTATGAAAATGATTTGAAATTGATCTTGAAAGACATGTGACTGATGGAATCCATTCTTACATCACACTTGAAAAGAATTGGGAATAACTTCGGGAGAATTAGAAGAGTCAGGTAAGATCCTGGGGAAAAAACCTGTGGGTTAAGGCCCACTAAAGAGATAACACCGTTGGAAAGGATTGTTGAAGAGGTAGATGATGCACCGGAACGATTGAAATATTTGAATGAGGTGACAACCTCGAATTAATTGGAACACCGACGAATCTCCTGAGATGTCTTGAGCACTCCGGAAGGATTGAATGGTGAGAGGCAAACAATCAAGGAGAACACTTGAACCAAGGAAAAGAATGTTATCACTACCGAAAAACTTGAATTGAGTGCACCGGAGAAGATGAAGAATGTCCACCAAGACGAGAATTCACTGGTTGAAATAATTAACGAAAGACAGAAGAGGCTCCACACGAATGAAATTGATGGTCAGAACAGACTCAGGCTCCGAGAAGAAGAGGGGTGGGAGGGCGGGAAAACAAAGGCAACTCGGAAGGGGAAACCGACGAATATCTTGAAGAGAAAACACAGGTTGAAATCATTGAGGAAAGAAAGCAAAGGCTTCGCACGAGTAGGATGGATACTCGATTACGGACTCCGGCTCTGAGAAGAAGAAGGGTGGGCGGGTGGGAAAGAAAACAACTGAGGATTGAACTCAAAGATGAAGAGGGTCGAGTCAGCTTGATGAGAAATGCACCGGATGAAAAGAGCTAAGGAACAACGATCGGAAAACCAACTACGTAATCCTAAAGAAAATTTGAAGGGGAAGAGAAGTAATTCAAAACACCTACGTCAAGATTCCTGACCAGAGCGATGAAGGGGCTGAGGAGTAAAAAGAATTCCTACTCTCCGATATAACTAGACTCCGAAAACAGTTTTCTTCTAGACTCAACAATGGCCAAACTACACGATCAATCAAGGGGGCTCCTAGGGTCGGTCGAGGCTCTGATACCAACTTGTCACGCCCAATATGCAACCCTATCCAAAAGGAACTTGAAGGTCCCACCAAGGATAGACCCGCATATTGAAACGCTTTTGCAAGGTGGATATCATTACATCAACATTACATAATAGATGGGGATACATACAAGAGGCATACAATGCCACACGAATACAACATCACAATACAAAAGAGCATCATCCGACTACGGATGAAACACAAATAGAAGCTCAAACGACATCCACCCTGCTAGCCCAGGCTGCCGACCTGGAACCTATCCCCTGACCGAAGAAGAAGCAGAAGAAGAACTCAATGCAAGCAAGCATCGCTCTCGCATCATGATCATCGCATAACCTGTACCTGCAACTGTTGTTGTAGTAATCTGTGAGCCACGAGGACTCAGCAATCCCATTACCATGGGTATCAAGACTAGCAAAGCTTAAAGGGGAAGGAAGGGGTAAAGTGGTGAGGTTGCAGCAGCGACTAAGCATGATATGGTGGCTAACATACGCAAATAAGAGCGAGAAGAGAGCAAGCGGAATGGTCGTGAAGCTAGCAATGATCAAGAAGTGATCCCGAACTCCTACTTATGTCAAACATAACCCAAAGACCGTGTTCACTTCCCGGACTCCGCCGAGAAGAGACCATCATGGCTACACACAAGGTTGATGCGTTTTAATTCGGATCTGGTGTCAAGTTATCTACAACCGGACATTAACAAATTCCCATCTGGCTATAACCGTAGGCACGGCTTTCAAAAGTTTATACCCTCTAGGGGTGTCCCAACTTAGCCCATGATAAGCTCTCGCGATCAACGAAGGATATACCTTCTCCCAGGAAGACCCGATCAGACTCGGAATCCCGGTTACAAGACCTTTCGATAATGGTAAAACAAGACCAACAAGACCGCCTGCTGTGCCGAAAAATCCCGATAGGAGCTGCACATATCTCGTTCTTAGGGCACACCGGATGAGCAAGATGACGGGTTGGCATAGGCCTAGTTGCCCAGGGGGCGCCGGACATCGCTCGGTTTGGACCAACACTTAGACAAGCAATTGCCCTGGGGGGGCTAAAATAAAGATGACCCTCGGGTTAATTACTCCCAAGGGAAATGTAGGTGATGGTCAGGCAAATGGTAAAACGAATGTTGGGCCTTGCTGGAGGAGTTTTATTCAAAGCGAACTATCAAGGGGGTCCCATAAATCACCCAACCGCATAAGGAACGCAAAATCCAGGAACATAACACCGATATGACAGAAACTAGGGCGGCAAGAGTGGAACAAAACACCAGGCATAAGGCCGAGCCTTCCACCCTTTACCAAGTATATAGATGCATTAATAATATAAGAGATATTATGATATCACAACAACAATCCTGTCCACCATGGAGTAATCTTCAACTTCACCTGCAACTAACAACGCTATAAGAGGGGCTGAGCAAAGCGGTAACATATCCAAGCAATGGTTTGCTAGGACGGGTGTCAAATGTTAGAGGTTCATGGCAATTTGGGAGGCTTGAGGAGCAAAAGATAGGTAACGCAGCATAGCGATAGAACAAAGCAACTAGCATAGCAATGATAGTAGTGAGATTCAGGGTAGCGGTCATCTTGCCTAAAATCCCGCAAGGAAGAAGAACGAGTCCATGAAGAAGATGAACGGATGAAGTCGAACCAAGCGTAGACGAACGAATCCTCATGATCGCAACGAAACAGGAACTATCTAGAAGAAGCACACAACATAGTAAACACACCACACATGAACATGACATGATGCACAAACACGTATGATGCATGGCAAGGCTACATGAAGCTACTCATGGCAAGAGACGATGCAAACAAGAGCAACACAACAAAGCAAGTTTAAAATGAGGCCGGGAACAACATATAACAATTCCGGTAAGTCCTCATATGCAAATTTTGAAGTTGGTCCAGATCTTAATAAACCTTATGTTCAAGTTGTTAAACAGCAAGTTAAGATGCACAAAGATGATCTACACGAGATTCTAGTCAAGTTTCATATAAAGTTCATTTAGTTCGGAGCTACGGCCAAGAAGATATGAGCAAAACAAGTTAAACATGGCATTGATGCTAAATGCACCCAAACATCAAGCAAACACCTCAAAACAAGGATGCAACATGATAATATGAAACTATATGCAAAATCAAGCAAGTTTCATATAGAGCACACCCAAAACGGAGCAACGGTTCAACACGCACACATGAAACAAGTTTAAAGGACAAGCTGTCCAAAATAGCAACTAGGCATATTGCAAGCATCGAAATAACATGCTACAGGACCCCAACATGAGAACAAAAGGCATGGGCATGATGTACAGGTAAAGCATTACAAAACATGAACACTGAGCTATCTCCAGAAATCATTAGAACATGCTCAAACACACATGGCAAGATTGCAAATAATAACAGTTCAGACTTTGCAGAAAATAACATCAGGTTGCAATGTTCAGAGCTATCAAACAACATGTTACAGGAACTTATCATGGCAAACAAAGACATGGCATGAATCTACTAAACCCATAGAACAAAAGTCCTTTACTGACCATGAGCCAAAAAGGATCAGAAAATATGATGGCACCCATGTAAACATAGCAAGTTATATTACAGATTCATACATGGCAGAAACAACGATAAGTAGGCATGTAGATGAGCTTGTGCAACTCACTACAGAGCAAAACATAGCATGACAGGGAAACCAACAGTAAGAAGACATGTTTGTGAAGCTAAGCATGGAAAGAGCAAGTCCATAGGGTGCATGGAACACTAGCAACAATCATGGCAACAACTAAACTTAATGTTAACAGGTTGACAGCAACATTATTAAGCAACTTTAGAGCAAGATTAAAACAGTCTACAACAAGCTATAAATGCAACCAGGGGCATGGATGGATAGAGCATGACATGTATAACAAAACACCCTTAGTGAACATCTCCAGATTATGCATAGAATGACTTGTAGCAGCAGGTTTACATAGCATCACGAAATAACAGATTCAGCATAGCAAAACAGTAACAGCAAGTACACTACTTAACAAGCTTGATTCACTCACCACAAGTCATTGCATGACAAGATAAGCATAGCATCAGCAAGAAGACATGTTTTTGAAACAAACCAAGGCAAGAACAAGTTCATAGCATGCAATGATCAACTACAACAACCTTGGCAAAATTGAATAACATGTAAACAATCTGCCAGGAAACATTTTGAAGCAAAAGTAGAGCACGAAAATGACATCCTAGACTACTCCATAATTGCAAACAGGGGCACGAATGGATAGAGAACAACCATGTGTTCAAAATACCCTTACTGAAGTATCTCAAAATATGCATGGATCTCTCTGTAGCATCAAGTTTGCATGGCATCAAAATAACAGCAGATCAGGGACTAAAATCAGCAACATCACGATGCCTAGTTTGCATGCTTGTGCTAGTCATCACATTGATCACAAAAATACCTGGTAGGCACCTCTGTAAAGAAGACATGTCATAGTTCAAAACAGATGTAGACATCAACCTCATAGGATGCACACATTAATCATGGCAAAAATGACAAATGAGCATGTTCTGTTAACAGCCAGCAGACAACATTATGAAGCACTCTTGCAACAAAGATTCAGACATCAAGATAAGCGGCGCACAATTTGACATATTACATGCACAAAACGGAGCTACATGCATGGAGTTACAGCAGGTCAAAGTATGCAACATTTTATGAGTTTCTGGGGACTTGGCAGTTTTTGAAAAAAAATAACAGATCGAGCGCGATTTAGATAAGCGGCGCACAGGGCGGGGATTAGAGGGCATCTCACCCATTGGGCTCGGCCCAGAATGAAGGAGAGGCCGGCCTGGGCGGCAGAGCGGTCGGGCTGGGCCGGCGCGCTGGGCGCTGCTGGGCCGGGCCCACGCGGACGCAGCTCCCGCCCGAGGCGGAGCACGACGGCGCCGGCGGCGATGGCAGGCGGCGCAGCAGGGTTCGGCGGGGCCGGTGAAGGCGGTGGAGGCCAAGAGTGGCGGGCGGCGGCGCGGGAAGCCGGATCTGGCCGGTGGGAGGCCGGATCTAGCCGGCGACGGCAGAGGCGGAGCTTGACAGCGGCGAGGCTGGGTCCGATGGAGTCCGGCGAGGAGCTTTGCAGGGGAGAGGAGAGAGGAGTGAGGAAGGACGGAGGCAGAGGGAGGCATGGCGCCGGCGATGACCTGGAGCCGCGGTGGCAGTGGTCGACGAGGCGGCGGGGCGATGCGGTCGGCGGCGAGGTGAACGGGAGGAGCTCCTCTCCTCCCTGTATCGGGACGAGGCACAGTGGCACGGGCGCCTCGGGCGCGCGGCGGCGGCACGGACGGGCCGGGCAGGCCCGCGATGGGCTCGCAGGGCCTGCGGCGGCAGTGCACGGTGGAGGCAACGTGGCAATACCAGATTGGCCGAGGAGGCGGTTGGACGCGTCCGGTGAGGGAGCGGACATGTCTGGCGGCGGAGGGAGGAGTTGCTAGGGTTTCATCTGCGCGAGATTTCGGGGAGAGGGCACATATTTATAGATGGAGGGAGCTAGGAGAGTCCAAATGGGGAGCGGTTTTTGCCCACGCGATCGTGATTGAACGACCGAGAGCATGGCGGGGGTTAGGATGGGTTTTGGGCCACTTTGGAAGGGTGTTGGGCTGCAAGACAAAATAGGCCTTTACGGTTCCCCGGTTAACCGGTGGAGTATCAAACGACCTCTAAATGGCACGAAACTTGACAGGCGGTCTACCGGTGCTATACCAAGGCCACTTGGCAAGACTCGGTCAATTCCGAGAATGTTTAACACCCGCTCACGACGAGAGACAAAAGGGGAACGCCGGAGGGCATAGGAGTGCCGGATTGCGAAACGGACAACGGGGAAAATGCTCGGATGCATGAGACGAACACGTATGCAATGCAATGCACATGATGACATGATAAAATGCAACACACAAGCACATGACATGGCAACAATGACGAATAACTAGCAGACACCTGGCGCATCGGATCCGGGGCGTTACACTCCCTCCAGCTGCCAAATCCCGACACGCGAAATCCCCCTTCTAACCCCGAGCCGAAAGGGTCGCTAGTTCAAATCGGTGGGGGTACTTTTGTAACACACCCTACATTTTGGACAAGCGCGTCCCTAAGTGATGGTTCCCTCCTCCCATCGCCTCCTTTTTCCATTCGAAATCCTAGGCCGCCATAACCTCTCCGCTCCAGCCGCGAAACCCCACCCTCCTCCGTCCGCCACCTCACTACTGCCTAGCCGGAGCCTCTTGCCCGACGACATCGTCCACCGTAACAGCTCGACGTCCCTCATCCACCTCCCCGGATGAGGATCCATCGTCCATCTCGTCGTCCCGCCGGTTCAGCCGCCCCATCCTCCACCTTCAAGGAGCTGTTCCGATGATCGCCTCGTCTATCGCGGCTGCTCCATCCCCACAGCTCCGCCTTAACCTGCTCCACCTAAACCGCAGCATCCTCACCGACTCCTCGGATAAAGCCGAGGCGTACTCGGTGCCACCAAAGAGGTTGTACACTCATCGCATCGCAACTTCTCCTTAACTCGACCTCCCGGCACCGACGGTGCTCCATCCCGCACCCCCATGCAGCGTCTACCTTGAAGACGGCGCCACAGGCGACATCTCCATGGCGGCTCTCCCCCAGTGCGAGGCCCCATCGGCAGCAGCGTCCATACCAGCCGGATCTGCTACTGCTGCTCCAGCTCTCGCTCGCTCGCTCGTGTTGCTACTACTGCTCCAGCTCTCGCTCGCTCGCTCGCGCTGCTGCTGCTGCTCTGGCTCTCGCTCACTTGCTCACGCTGCTGCTGCTGCTGCTCTGGCTCTTGCTCGTTCGCTCGCGCTGCTGCTGCTGCTCTCCCCCTCGCTCGTGCTGCTGCTCTGGCTCTTGCTCGTTCGCTCGCGCTGCTGCTGCTGCTCTCCCCCTCGCTCGTGCTGCTGCTTTGCTCTGATTTAGCTATACTTCAGTCGACTGAATCGACTATTGGGTAAGTTGATTTTCAGGGGGTGGGGGGCTCGCCAGAGTTAAGGAAGAACCACTCCCAGCAGGGAAGGGGGCTCACCGGAGAGGTATCCCACTATCTATCTTAGGGTTCTGGGTGGGGGCGGTGCTCGCGGGCGGTGGCTGGGGGGGGATGGTGGGGTTGTGGTGTGGGGATCGCCGGAGAAAAAGCTTGGCGCTGGGGGGCTAGAAGGCTGGCCGGGGCGGCGGTGAACCGGTGGTGGGGAGTTGTTTTGGGGCGGCGAGGCAGCGGCAGACCGGCGGTGGGGAGTTGTTTCGGCACGGCGAGGCGGTGCGGGGTTCGGCCGATGGTGGCTGGCGGCTCGGGGGGGTGTAGGTTGAAGATGAACTGCATGTCCTCCCTATATCCCACGTGAAGTGCCTCTCTGCTACCATCGCGTTCAGTTTCGACAGTAGCATTCAGATTCCACAGTAAATTTCAGTTTCAACAGTTAAGTTCAGAGTCAACAGTTTTTACATCATCTGTTGTAGTCAGGTGGTTTTTGGTGATGTAAATTTTACATCTATCACTTTTTGGCAATGCCTTTTACATCATCTATTAGAGATGCTATTAGAATCCCACTTGAGATTAACGATGTCTGTCTTGTGCTGCTTCAGCCTTGACGTCTTACGGCTCACCGGAGCTGCTCCAACGACGGAGCGATCCATCACAACAGAGCAGTGCCCTGGACGCGGTCTACAGATTCCTCAGATCTTCCTCCACACCTCCGACAGCCACCTCTGCCTCAACTTCTTCAGCGACCAACCCAATGATGCTGAGGTCGACACGGCTATGGCAAAGAGGTTGTACACTTGTCGCATCACTTATTACTCTACATTCATATCGATCCATTAGGGCTATTTTGGTTCAACGAAAAAACATAGCAATAGGAAATTTTCCTATGGTACTCTACTATTCAATTATTCATGCATTTTGTTGAAAGGAATGGAGCAAAACATCCACCTGGACCTACTTTTCAAAATCCTATGCATGATAACAAGACCAAGTGCATTAGTGGCAGAATAACATTCTAACTGTACACGCTTTCATATGGTTTCACTTTATTTTGGCCTTGTTTCTTTGCATTCCTATGCTCTTCCAATTCCTGTGAACCAAACACCCAAGCTGACAGAAATCATGTGTTTACAAATGCTCTGTTTACCATGTGTTTTCCTATCCTTGCGTTTTTAGAATCATGCAAGCCAAATGAGCCCTTACAGAATTACTTCAGTTACAGGTAGGTGTCAAAGCAAACTTTGTGTGGTTTGTCCGGCTCCTGCTGCAACATCGTCCACCTCACTTGAGTTGCTCCATCGACAGAAGCATCCACCAAACCGAACATCACGACTCCTGACCATCTTTCGCCGCCTCAGATCTCCTTCCCTGCCGCCGGCACCCACCGCAATGGCATCACCATCATCGACTCAGCAGATGAAGCTGAGGAGTACACTGGTCCACAAGAGAGGTCACACTCTTTTGTTTCTGCTTATGTTATGCATTGATTAAAATTACCTACTACTTTATCGTCCTGTTCACCTCTTAGACTCCAAGTCAGGTCCAAATTAATGTTAAAACTTGAGTTATAAATTAGTTGTGGGGCACATATCAAGGCAACAATGAATAGTATCTCTTTCTAATATTTGGTTCACCTAGGGTATGCCTATGTTGTTCATCTTGGGTGGGAAAACAAATAGTAAAGCAATCATCATGTGTCTTTTTATTAAATTAAAGCAATCATCAACCTGCTATCATTATTTTGGGATCCATCCACTGGTTGTTACCATCACTCTAGATTTCTGCATGCTCTCCTTACATAATCTTACCATATTATTTTCGTATGCATGTCAGATATTATACACAACCTTGCTAAACATGTAGATAAAAAGAGAAGAGTTTTGCACAGCAATACAATGTCATGCAGACATCGCTACATGGTGGGTTCAATGGCAAACCATCCCCCCTCTCCAGATTGTAATCCAGAGGAAGATATATGTTCTGAGACAGATTCAGACGCAGCTGACCACTCCTATTTACCCCCAAGGTGTTTTCTCTACCTTGGCATGATGATGTTAGCCATATCATGCATATGTTGCCTTGCAGTGCCTACTTTTGACATCATATATGTCATCTGCTTAGTTTAGACATAATATATGTGAAATGTGCAATGCCATCGTGTTTAACCAGGCATCATATAGTTGCATGATATCTTGCCCATCCTTTTCTTCATTACATTTCCATTTGTCGATAATGTTTGTACATTAAACTACTCTTCCTGTGAATCAGCCATTTGGGTGCGAGATGGAGAAATCTGGAGTGAAAACAAGGCCTTCAGAGCAGACAGTGCTACCTATCGAAGCAGATCTCTTGTTGGGTCCCGATAGCTCCTCAGAGATGGATTCAGAGACAGATGACCAGTCCTATTCCCCCACTGAGGTGTATGCTCTAACTTGGCACGGTTATACTGCTCATATCATGCATATGGTGTCTTGCATTGCATAGTTTAGACATCATATACACAATATTCAACACCATGTTCTTAGTTCAGACATCATATATGCGAATGCCCTCTGTTTAGCATATAAATCACATATGTGAATTAAATCATGCAATCCTGATTACTTAGATAACATGTATGTGAATTATGTCATGCGATCATGTTTAGTTATTCATCATATCTTTGAATTATGTTATGCTATGCTATCCAGTTTAGATAGACATCATATATGTGAAATTATGTTAGGCTATCCGTTTTAGTTAAACAATATACATGTCAACTATTTCATGCCCTCTTTTTTCCACACTATCCATTGCATCTGTCTCTCATACAATGTTTGTACATTCAACTAAGTTTCATGTTTATCAGCCATTTGAATTGGAGCGGGTGATGCTAGTATCTAGCAGAGTAAAAACACGGTCTTCAAATAAAACAATGCTACCTCTTGGTGGAGATAGCACCCCAGTTGTACATGCACGAGAATCAGCCCTACCACACATAACCCAGACTCTCGCATATTGTACCCCTACTGCAATGGACAGAGAACCAGCTTCACCCAATCTAACCCCAACCCCAGCAGACAGTAACCTAGTTCCTGTTGACACAGCACCATCTCGACCATAGAGCTCCCAAACAAGAGCAGTTAGTAAGGCATCTCCAGTGCCCAAAGGGCCAGTACTACCAAGGTGAACCCCAACTCCACCAGTTAGTACGCTTATTCCTGTGGAGGAAGCACAACCAGCCAGTCATAGTTTAGCATCTATCGCACTTGATGTAATTAAATCCTATGTGCGTATCTTCCCATCTTGGAAATATTATACCGAAGATGAAGGAAAATGCCAGTTGCAGGTGTTTGTCCAGGAGTTATGTGTAAGTAATGTTATTCATGCTAATTACTTTGCTTTGTCCCATACATTCTACCTCCATGATGGTTATAATACAACAAATTTTCCCATTTTTCTCTATAGAGAAGGACTGATTTGGAAACTCCGGATGAGGTAACCTATGGTAATACCTTTGATGTCTTCAAGAATGCTTGCTGGCAGTATCAGAATTACCTGAAGAAAATGTACTTCACTAGCAAAGAAACTCATCAAATTCCCTTACATTCTCCTGAGACACATTTACTGGACGATGACTGGGAATGCCTTGTTCTGTACTGGTCCCGAACCAAGAATGTGGTAAGGTCTATGAGCTCATTTTCTATTTTTAAGTACTATATTCTTGCGTCTTACTTTATTATGTTCATGTAGAACAAGTGCTTAAACCTGAAGAACAACTGTTCTAATTTAGATTCCATTGCTGTCGTGCATACTGCTTTGCTCTTGTATCACTGTATTTACTCATACAAACTTATTTTTAAATTGAAGGATCCAATCAAAACTCCAATGGCACAGCAGGTATGTTCAGGCATGTTTCTTTAATAGGTTTGCTCTTATCAATAGCTCTGTTGATTTCATTTTCAATTGTGTATACAGTTGACTTCCCATATCATGCATATTACTAGCATCACAATAGAGTCAATAGTGTTGTTGTACATGTAGACCCGTGGTACCCATCTGAAATCTTGTTGTGCCGTGTAGTTTCCCACACTTCGTATTCTTTCACTGCTGCTTTGTCTTGAATTGATATGATTTAAACCGTGTCTCTATTTTGATTTGGCAAGACAATGCAGTGACTATAGGACATAGATATATGTTTGTTTGATGCTTTTATTATGTACTACTTGGCAATAGAAGACTTGGTAGTTTAATCCTGTCCACCTTACTAATGATCTGGTTCACCAAAATGAGTTTCCTATGCTAGTACATGCTAAACCTGTTATGTGTCTTCTTGTTTCTTCTTTTAGAATGCTGACAGAATATTGGGGAAGAGTGCCTTATTAAGCAATGGTAAAGGAAGTAATGCAGATAAGGTTCAGGATAGTGAGACATCCTTGTTGGTCTCCAACAAAGCTGATAAAACAGCTAAGGAAGACTATCTTGAAGATAGTGAGACAACCCCAAAGTCCTGTCTTGCTTTAGTGTTCGAGTTACTAGCCACTACCGCTTGCACAAGCTATACAAACTCACTATCTGAATCAGTTTGGTTTCTTGAGTCTCAACTACAGGCTAAAAGACATCGATCAGCTATTCTATGACAAGAAGCAGAAGGACTGCGGAAGTCCCTGGAGCATTCAGATGCATACTTTCAGGTGCAACAACAAGCGTTGGAGGATTTTAGCGCAAAACATGACAAAGCTAATAAGATTGCTAAGCTTATTGCTAGCATGGTGGATACCCCGGATAATGTTTCTTGAGCTCTTCTGAAGTTGTTTCATTTATGGACTTGTTTTGCTGTCGTGTTTATTTGCACTGGTGGCCAATTTAGACGGCCAGTGTATGTAATATGCTGCTTTGTTCCCTATGTTTTCACTGGTGGCGAACTTTGATGCCCAGTGGATGTAATATGTGTAATAGCCGTAATAGCCTAGAGTTAGTTCCTTGCTTATTTATTTCGTTATTGTCTTGTTTAGTTGTTTGCTTGTAGTCACTGTAGTTCTTTTTCCGCGTTTTTCTAGTGGCCACAATAAACTAGGCCACAATAACCATGGCAACACACGGACTATTGTGACCATGGTCCTGCTACCTGCGTAGTGACCATGGGACTTCCAGGGGCCGTAGGATCCATGGGCCTTCCACGGGCTGTAGGATCCATGGGCCTTCCACGGGCCGTCTCATCTATGGGCCTTCTACGGGCCGTCTCATCTAAGGGCCTTCTATGGGCCGTATAATCATTTTGCCAAACATGGTCGTACTATTTGTGGACCAACGACAGACCGCAAAATGGGTCGAAAACGGGCTAGAGTGAAAATTGTCTGTTTTATGGCCCGACCATAACGGGTCGTTAATAGGCCATAATTGATGACGCTACGAAAACATCCCAACATGTTAACGGGCCACAAGCAGGCCGACTGTAAGCACGGCTGAATTTGGCCCATAAGCTAAACATGCCAGTAGCAGACCGTAAGTAATCGAATTCTGGAATGAGCCCAAGAATAAATGGGCCATTAGAAGGCCAAAAGTTAACATGGGTTGGAAACGACCCATTGGATTAATGGGCCGTTAATGGGTATCAAGCGGTGCACTATTCCTTACGGGCCAGTTTCACCACGGGCCTTTAATGGGCCGAGTTACAAAGGGCCTCATATGGGCTGAAAGACATCATGGGCCATACATGGGCAGGAAGTTAAAACAGGCTGGAATCATATTGGATGGCCCAGATGAAGTTACTGGGCTTAATTCAGATAGGCCGTAACGGGTCGTGAGTTAGCGGGCCGTAAATGGGCTATATACGAACATGCCATTAACAGGCTTTCTGGGGGCTGAGCCATTATCTTTTGACCGAGTCAAATGGGCCAGTCTTTTCACGGGAACGGGCCTCTATCAGGCCATGGCACGTGTTGACGTATCGTAGGCGCCTCCTGTCCAGTGAGTGGATGACAGCTGTCCTAGCGGTGAGCCAACACGTGTTTCCTCCGGCCAATGAGAATTTTACACGTGGAAAATCCCCATTGGTCTGGGCTGGTAATGGGTTATCGGATCCAAAACCGGACCCAATAGCTTAATGGGGACCCTTTACGGTGGATGCCACGTGTCGGTCACCCTTGACGAAAGCACTTCCATGACGCGCCATTTATCGTCATGGAAATGGACACTTCCGTGATGATAATTTTGGTAATGTCATGGAACACTTCTACAATAACACAGGTATGACTATCTTGATTCTGTCATAAAATCGTCATGGATGTACATGCATGACAGAAAACGTGACCTACTATGACAAACACGTATCATCACGGAAGTGTATTTTTTATTTAGTGTAGTAGGCCGTTGCCGCTGGATGAATAGGACCCCGATCAAGCAGGCCGGTGGAGGGTGGATGAACAGGACCCCTTGGAGGCTCCATGAATAGTAGCTAGTGGAGGGTTGATGAGCAGGACCCCGTGGAGGGCTGGTTGAATAGTAGGAAGTGTAGGCTGGATGAAGAGGACCCCGTGGAGGGCTGGTTGAATAGTAGGTAGTGTAGGCTGGATGAACAGTAGCTGGTGGAGGCTGGAGGAAGTCGACGGTGGATGAACAGTAGCAGGTGGAGGCTAGAGGAAGTCGACGATGGATGAAGAGTAGTAGGTGGGGGCTGGAGCGAGGCAGTAGACGGTGGATGAACAGTAGCCCATGGAGTCCCGTTTTGTGGTATGCCACACCACTCCCGATGAACAACACCCCATTTCGACCGTAGGTGCTCCAACACAACTCCGTTTCCTTCATTTTGCGGTATGCCGCACCCCTCCCAATCAACAACACCCCATTTCGACCGTAGGCACTCAAACAGAAGGCCGTTTCCATCGTTCTGGGGTACGCCAGACCCTTCCCGATGAACAAGAGCCCGTTTCAACCGTACATGGTCGAACAAAAGGCATTTTCCTCCATTCTGCGGTACACCAGACCCTGTTCCAGCTGTTTCGTCCAAGTCGGTTGGCTCCCGATGAACAGGACGCGTTCCGACCTAGTGGCATGGCTGCTGATGAACAGGACGTGTTCTGAACCAGTGGCTTCGCTCCTGATGAACATGACGCTGTTTCCTCCGTTCTGACCTAGCCGGTTAGCTGCCGATGAACAGGACAACGTAGCTCCCGTCCCTTGCCTCTCCATGTACACGAGCCATGGTCGTACAAATGCACGAGTAGGCGTTCGATACCCCGCCCGTATGTACGTACGTGGCCGTATTTTTTGGCATCTGGCTGTATGTACGTGTACACGGTTTTGACTCGACTGCCTGAACTACTACGTCGGTGGCTCTACTACTACACGTGCCGCTGCTTGCTCGGCCACAGTTCATCATTGCAGAGAGACCGATCGACCAGTGTGTATGTACACGTTCGCGACCAGAATGACAATGCTACGTACGCTTCGACCAGGTGGGTCCCGACTGTCAGGAAGGATAAGGAGGCACTTCCTTACGTGCGAAGTTATTGATGGTGGGTCCCAGCGGTCAGGGGGAGAATCATTTTTTTGCCCATAATATGGACCCACTTCCTTGCATGCGAAGATGTAGCTGGTAGGTCCCAACTGTCAGGGGAACTTTTTTTCACAAAATACAGAGTCCCTTCTGGTGGGTCCCTACTGTCAGGTGGAGGAATAATTATTTAACACGTAATAAGGAGGCACTTCCTTGCTGCGGCCGTGGACCCGGCTGTCAGCCTCTCCACGTACAGTCCTCTTCCGGTGGAAGTCATTCCTTGACCACGTTGACCATGCCGCACCGAGAGCACCAAGGCGGTGGACGACGGCGAGGCCTAGGAAGGGGATGACGTGGAACCGGGGAAGATGCGACAGTGGATGCCCACGCGAAGAGGAGTATGAGGGTTGATTGGTTCGGCTGCCGTCGCCGTAGAATAACATGGGTTGTGGGTGAGTAGAGGGATGGCCTGGCCAGGGGTGGGAGTAGGGTGGGGCGATGAGGCCTGCACGCTAGCACAGCCGACCACTGGAGGTAGGAGCAGGCGGTCTCGCCAGCGCTGGTTTGGGCGGCTGGTGCAAGAAGAGCATCGATTGAAGAAGCAGCAGGACCGTTCGATTAAAATCCAATGGTCCCTGCTGCTAGAATCGTTTGTTGACTAAGTTGACAAAGCCCTACGTATGCGACAACATAGTTGGCCCATAGTTCAGCCTCCAAACCGGTGTGCCCCAGATATTAGTGGCAGGAATCTTTTTTTCGCGTAATAAGGAGGCAGTTGCTTGGGTGCGGCCATGGACTATGGGGGTCCCTACTGTCAGCCTCTCCACGTACATCCCTATTCTGATGGGTGTCATTTGTTGAATGTTGAGCACGCCGCGCCTAGAGCACCAACATGATGGATGACGGTGAGGCCTAGGTATGGAACGACCTAGAGCCGGCGAAGACACAACAGTGGATGCCCACGCTGAGGAGAGTATGACGGTTGACTAGTTTGGCTGCGGCATGAGGCTGCCGCTCACCTGAGAATAACATGAGGTGCGGGTGGGTAGAGGGATGGCCAGGCCAATGGAACGAGTAGGGTGGGCCGATGAAGCCTGCACAGCATCACAGCCGGCCACAAGAGGAGGGAGCAGGCAGTCCCGCTGGCACTGGTTTAGGCGGCTGGAGCTGGAAGATCAAAGATTGAAGCACGTCGGCCGTTGGATGGACATCCAACAATCATTGCTGCTAGAATCGTGTGTTGACTGACAAAGCCTTGTGTAAACAAGCCAGCCTCAAAATATGTGGCGTGTACAACCCATTTGCTATTATTTTTATAATTTACAACCCATTTGCTAATTCATATGGAATTTATTGCAGCCCATTTCCCATTTTTAGAATTGCTACCCATTTTCTGGTCAGTGCCAGGGTTAAAAATTTGAACTAAATTTTTTGCAAAATTTTAAAAATCCGCATATGTTTGCTTGGGAACAAAATATTCTTAATCCAAAAATTAGTAGCCATACTAAAACAAATTTAAAAATAAAGTAGTACTATGTCATGTTAAAATCCAATGAAATATAAAATATCATTGAAGAACAAAAAAAAAAAAAAATTGTCCATTTGCTATTTTTTTAGAATTTGCAACCCCTTTCATATTACTTTTAAGATTTACTGCCCATACTCTTTGGCCAGGCCGAAATGCATCCCTCCTCGTCTTGAAAGATTTGCAACCCAGCAAGTCAGAGAAAACAAATAGGCCTAGCTTGGGTATTCTTCAAAAAGAAATACTGGGCTACCTATTTTCCCAAATAAAAAACTGATGGGCTGGTCATGTTGTTAGACGGGCCACCGAGACCGCAGAACCCAGTTTATAGCCTGCTCCTTTGAACAAATCCTAAAAAAAGTCGTGCAATTCTGTCGTTAATTGACTATACATTGACAATGATGTGGGTCCTAGATATCAGGAGGGTTGATTAGAGTAAAAAAATGAGGGGTGCATCTGAGTAGTAAAAGAGGCGCTTGCTTGTGTTCGGGAGTGGACCCGGTGGGTGCATACTGTCATACTCACGACTATAGTCCTTTCCCGATTCACTAAGTTGATAGGGCCGGACGACGACGCCACTGCGAGTGCACCAAGGTGGAGGATGATGGCGAGGCCTCGGACATGAACGAAGAGGAGCCAGGGAACATACAATAGTATGGCCGTAGGCGGAGGGGAGTATGAGGTTCATTATTCTTGTGCGGGGTAGGCTGCCGTCGCCGGAGAAGAATAGGATATCGGGGGAGTAAAGGGATGCCCTGGCCAGCATTTCTGAGTACGACATGGCGACAATGCGTGCACGACAGCGCAACCAGCCGTAGAAGGCGGGAACAGGCGCTCCCGCCGACGCTGGTTTGGTTTTGGTGACTGGACCGGTCAGACCCAAAAACTCATTATGCAGGATTATAAGAATTAATTTTATATAGCTAAAACTTATTGTAAAATGTTGTGGAGCACCTTTTTCTTCTTGAGGTTTTTTTGAGACAATTTTCTTCTTGAGGTGTGAAGCCGAGCACATTCAGAAGCCCTGGGATAAAGTGGTTTCGCCAATGTGTTGGGTTGGGTTGGGCATTCTTATCGAAAAATAATAATGGACTAGAACTATTTATGACGTTTACTATGATTTGCATGGGTCCGCTGGTTGCAGGAAGAAAATGGCGGGAGAAAAAAGATTGGTCGCTATCTTTGACTAAGAATAATATCGACTGAATGTAACGACACTCTCATAGGAAATAATATTCTCCTATTAATATTTGACTTTTCAAATCATAAATTTAAAGAACTATGTCGGATTTCGGGTTCCGCAGACCCTTGAGAGGTTTGAACTCTGGGGTTTGTGCAAAGAACTCATCCTCCCCAATATGCCTGCTCGCTAATCTCACAACGTAGGTCGACGACCTGAATGGAAAAGATACACATCAATTTACCCAGGTTCGGTCCACCTTGCGGTGTAAAACCCTAGTCCTGCTTTTTGGTGGATTGGCCTTGAGGGGCTGAGGATGAAGTAGTACGGTGGGAGAACAACCTCAGGAGGAGAGGTGTTCTTGTTCTCGGTGAGCTGGTGGGTGTGAGTATGATATGAAATGATCCGTTCCCTTCTACGGTGGTGGCTAGGACCTATTTATAGTGGCCTTGGTCCTCTTCCCAAATTTAGGCGGGAAGGGATCCCACAACGGCCAAATTCGAAGGGGGACAACTAGTACATGCTATCCTGACAAAAGGAGTCTTCGCCTGCCAAAGCCTCTGGTCATGACGCCGTGGTGGGCTTGGCAATGACCTCCGTCCTGGTGGTCTTGGTCTTGTAGCACCGGAATGGAAACCTTTGGCGGATTCGTCGGGACACTGCGCCTGCGCTTGCCTCCTTAGCACCAAAGAGGAAACTGTTACACTACGCCTGTTGGTACCCGCCTTGCCTTGGTCATCATGGCTCACTTCATCTGAACCTCACGAGGTGAGCCTTGCATAGAGATCTCCACTCCTTGGGAGCCAGCCTGATGAGGCCGCCCCTCGCGGAGGTCTTTATGTCGTTTGCCTCGCGAGGCTTGGCCCCTCGCAAGGGTCTTGAGTTGTTGATGTCGAAGCTGGGCCATACCAGGCCATTGATGGAGCCACGCCGTTGGCTGCATGCAGGTAAGTCTGGGTACCCCCGTTCCCAGAACGCCGACAGTAGCCCCCAGGCCTAAGGCGTGCTCGAACTTGGCTTCGAGGTGAAGCCAAAAGGCAAGTGTGGAGCGCCGCGATCCCTAACCGCCTGCGGCCTCGGTTGACGCGTGGAGAGTGATGGGACGTGGGCATCTCCGCTTCCCATGCTTCCTCGGCAACCGTTCAACTTGACGAGACTCTGTTGCATGCAGAGAAAAATATCATTGCGCAGGGTCGTGGAGGCCGGCGGTTGGCCTGCTTCTGGCTATAAATGAGGAGAGGGGCGGAGCCCCCTTTGCTCATCTTCATCTTATCGCCACCCACTCCTTCTTCTTCTTCATTGTCCAACTGTGTTGCTGCAGCATCCATGGCACCGATCAGGAGGTTCTCCGCAGTGGAGAAAGGGAAAAACCCCCGGGAGGAGCAGGGGGCGTTGATACGTCTCTAACGTATCTAAATTTTTTTATTGTTCCATCCTATATTATATTCTGTTTTGGATGTTTAATGGGCTTTATTATACACTTTTATATTATTTTTGGGACTAACCTATTAACCGGAGGCCCAACCCAAATTGCTGTTTTCTTTGCCTATTTCAATGTTTCGCAGAAAAAGAATATCAAACGGAGTCCAAACGAAATGAAACCTTCGGGAACGTGATTTTCGGAACAAACGTGATCCAGAGGACTTGGAGTGGATGTCAAGCAACAGACGAGGAAGCCAGGAGGTAGGGGGGCGCGCCCTCCACCCTCGTGGGCCCCTCGTGGCTCCACCGACCTACTTCTTCCTTCTATATATACCTACGTACTCCCAAACCACCGAGGAGCACCACGAAAACCTAATTCCACCACCGCAACCTTCTGTACCCGTGAGATCCCATCTTGGGCCCTTTTCCGGCGTCCTGCCGGAGGGGCATTGATCACGGAGGGCTTCTACATCAACACCATAGCCTCTCCGATGATGTGTGAGTAGTTTACCTCAGACCTTCGGGACCATAGTTATTATCTAGATGGTTTCTTCTCTATCTTTGGATCTCAATACAAAGTTCTCCTCGATTCTCTTAGAGATCTATTTGATGTAACTCTTCTTTTGCGGTGTGTTTGTTGAGCTCCGATGAATTGTGAGTTTATGATCCAGATTATCTATGAACTATATTTGAATTTCCTATGAATTCTTTTATGTATGATTGGTTATATTTGCAAGTCTCTTCGAATTATCAGTTTGGTTTGGCCTACTAGATTGATCTTTCTTGCAATGGGATAAGTGCTTAGCTTTGGGTTCAATCTTGCGGTGCTCGATCCCAGTGATAGTAGGGGAAATGACACGTATTGTATTGTATTGTTGCCATCGAGGATAAAAATATGGGGTTTATATCATATTGCAGAAGTTTATCCCTCTACATCATGTCATCTTGCTTAAAGCGTTACTCTGTTCTTATGAACTTAATACTCTAGATGCATGCTGGATAGCGGTCGATGTGTGGAGTAATAGTAGTAGATGTAGGCAGGAGTCGGTCTACTTGTCACGGACGTGATGCCTATATACATGATCATACCTAGATATTCTCATAACTATGGTCAATTCTATTAATTGCTCGACAGTAATTCGTTTACCCACCGTAATACTTATGCTATATTGAGAGAAGCCACTAGTGAAACCTATGGCCCTCAGGTCTATTTTCCATCATATTAATCTCCCGACAACAAGCTATTTCTATTACAGTTTATTTTGCTTTCTTTACTTTTAGTCTTTATCATAAAAATACCAAAAATATTATCTTATCATCATTATCAGATCTCACTCTCGTAAGTGAACATGAAGGGATTGACAACCCCTTTATCGCATTGGTTGCGAGGTTCTTATTTGTTTGTGTAGGTGTGTGGGCCTCGAGCGTGGCCTCCTACTGGATTGATACCTTGGTTCTCAAAAACTGAGGGAAATACTTACGCTACTTTACTGCATCACCCTTTCCTCTTCAAGGGAAAACTAATGCAGTGCTCAAGAGGTAGCAAGAAGGATTTCTGGCGCCGTTGTCGGGGAGGCTTACGCAAAGTCAAGTCAAGATTTGAACTCCCGACAACGAGCCATTTCTGGCACCGTTGCGGGGGAGTCTACACACAAGTCAAGACACACCAAGTACCCATCACAAACTCTTATCCCTCGCATTACATTATTTTCCATTTGCCTCTCGTTTTCCACTCCCCCACTTCAGCCTTGCCATTTTATTTGCCCTCTCTTTTCCATTTGCCTCATTTTAGCTTGCTTCTTGTTTTCTTGTGTGTTGGATTCCTTGCTTGTCACAATGGCTTAAGACAATACTAAATTGTGTGAATTTACCAATACCAACAACAATGATTTTCTTAGCACTCCGATTGTTCCTCTTACCGAAGCTGAATCTTGTGAAATTAATGCTGCTTTGGCGAATCTTGTCATGAAAGATCAATTCGCCGGCCTTCCTAGTGAAGATGTCGCTACCCATCTAAATAGCTTTGTTGATTTGTGTGATATGCAAAAGAAGAAAGATGTGGACAATGATAATGTTAAACTGAAGCTATTTCCGTTTTCTCTTAGAGATCGTGCTAAAACTTGGTTTTCGTCTTTGCCTAAAAATAGTATTGATTCTTGGAATAAGTGTAAAGATGTTTTTATCTCTAAGTATTTTCCTCCCGCTCAGATCATCTCTCTTAGAAACGATATTATCAATTTTAAGCAACTTGATCATGAACATGTTGCACAAGCTTGGGAGAGGATGAAGTTAACGATACGTAATTGGCATACACATGGTTTGAATTTATGGATGATTATACAAATTTTTTATGCCGGATTGAATTTTGCTTCTAGAAATCTTTTAGATTCGGCCGCGGGAGGCACGTTTATGGAAATCACCTTAGGAGAAGCTACTAAACTCCTAGATAATATTATGGTTAATTATTCTCAATGGCACACCGAAAGATCTACTAGTAAAAAAGTGCATGTGATAGAAGAAATTAATGTTTTGAGTGGAAAGATGGATGAACTTATGAAATTGTTTGCTAATAAGAGTGTTTCTTCTGATCCTAATGATATGCCTTTGTCTACCTTGATTGAGAATAATAATGAATCTATGGATGTGAACTTTGTTGGTAGGAACAATTTTGGTAACAACGCGTATAGAGGAAACTTTAATCCTAGGCCTTATCCTAGTAATTCCTCTAATAATTATGGTAATTCCTAGAACAACTCTTATGGAAATTTTAATAAGATGCCTTCTGATTTTGAGACTAGTGTTAAAGAATTTATGATTTCCCAAAAGAATTTCAATGCTTTGCTTGAAGAAAAATTGCCTAAGATTGATGAATTGGCTAGGAACGTTGATATCAATGAGTATCTCAAAGCCATGAGAATTTCCATTCATGAGTGCAAAGAAAGAACCGCTAGTATGTGTGCTAAGAAAGATTGCTTTGTGAAGGCGTGTTCTTCTAATTTTTTTATGAGAATAAAGATGAAGATCTAAAAGTTGTTGGTGTGTCCCCTATTAAATCTTTTTTTTTCAATATGAATCTTGATAATGATGGGACTGGAGATGAGTCAACTTTAATTAGAAAGCCTCCCAAAAATTCGGAGTTTCTAGATCTTGATGCAAAAATTGGTAAAAGTGGGATTGAAGAGGTCAAAACTTTAGATAACAATGAACCCACTATTTTGGATTTCAAGGAATTTAATTATGATAATTGCTCTTTGATAGATTGTATTTCCTTGTTGCAATCCATGCTAAATTCTCCTCATGCTTATAGTCAAAATAAAGCTTTTACCAAACATATTGTTGATGCTTTAATGCAATCTTATGAAGAAAAACTTGAGTTGGAAGTTTCTATCCCTAGAAAACTTTATGATGAATGGGAACCTACTATTAAAATTAAATAAAATATCATGAATGCTATGCTTTGTGTGATTTGGGTGCTAGTGTTTCCATGATTCCAAAAACTTTGTGTGATTTGTTAGGTTCCCGTGAATTTGATGATTGTTCTTTAAACTTGCACCTTGCAGATTCCACTATTAAGAAACCTATGGGAAGAATTAATGATGTTCTTATTGTTGCAAATAGGAACTATGTGCCTGTAGATTTTATTGTTCTTGATATAGATTGTAATCCTTCACGTCCTATTATTCTTGGTAGACCTTTCCTTAGAACGATTGGTGCAATTATAGATATGAAGGAAGAAATATTAGATTCCAATTTCCGTTAAGGAAAGGCATGGAACACTTCCCTAGAAATAAGATTAAATTACCTTATTAATCTATTATGAGAGCCACTTATGGATTTCCTTACCATTATTATGGCAATACCTAGATCTATCCTTGCTTTTATGCCTAGCTTGGGGCGTTAAACGATAGCGCTTGTTGGGAGGCAACCCAATTTTATTTTATTTTTTTCGCTTTTTGCTCCTGTTTAGGAATAAATCTTTGATCTAGCCTCTGGTTAGATTTGTTTTTGTGTTTTAATTAGTGTTTGTGCCAAGTTAAACCAATAGGATCTTCTTGGATGATAGTTATTTGATCTTGCTGAAAATTCCAGAAACTTTCTGTTCACGAAAACAATTGTTAAACACCGCCAGAACGTGATAAAATATTGATTCCAATTGCAGAAGATCAATAAAAAAATTGTCTAGGTCGTACTATTTTGGTAGATGTTTTTGAGTTCCAGAAGTTTGTGTTAGTTACAGATTACTACAGACTGTTCTGTTTTTGACAGATTCTGTTTTTCATGCATTGTTTGCTTATTTTGATGAATCTATGGCTAGTAAAATAGTTTATAAACCAATATAAATAAATAATGAGTTAATTACAGTACCTTGAAGTGGTGTTTTGTTTTCTTTCGCTAACGGAGCTCACGAGATTTTCTGTTAAGTTTTGTGTCGTGAAGTTTTCAAGTTTTGGGTAAAGATTTGATGGATTATGGAACAAGGAGTGGCAAGAGCCTAAGCTTGGGGTTGCCCAAGGCACCCCAAGGTAAATCTAAGGAAACCAAAAAGCCAAAGCTTGGGGATGCCTGTAACGCCCTCGATGCGGCTATAGCTCCCACGTGTCGAGGCACGACTTAGAGGCATAACCGCATTTCAATCAATGTCGCAAGTCAGGCAATCATTACAACATCCCATGTAATATATCATAAAAGGGGGAGATAACATAGTTGGCTTACACTCGCCACGTCACATCAGAGTACATAAATAACATCCATCATACAAATCACTCATGGCCCGACTACGGTGCCAAAATAGAAAAGACCCCCAACATGCGACAAGGCCCTGAATCGATAACCCCAACTAGGCACCACTACTGATCATCCGGAAAAGACACGTAGTATCGCTGAGAGTCCTCGTCGAACTCCCACTTGAGCTCGTAATCGTCAACTGGAGCAGAAACACCTAGACCTGCATCTGGAGTTGTAGTATCTGTGAGCCACAGGGACTCAGCAATCTCACACCCACGCGATCAAGACTATTTAAGCTTATAGGACAGGTACGGCAATATAAGTGGAGCTGCAGCAAGTGACTAGCATATATGGTGGTTAACTTATACGCAAAAGAGAGCGAGAAGAGAAGGCGAAGCACGAGCGAGAATCTAAAGGAACATCCTGCGCAAGCATAACTCCAACACCGTGTCCACTTCCCGAACTCCGCCGAGAAGGGGCCATCACGGTAACACACACGGTTGATTCATTTTAATTAAGTTTAGTTAAAGTTATCTACAACCGGACATTAACAAATTCCCATCTGCCCATAACCGCGGGCACGACTTTCGAAAGATCAATCCCTGCAGGGGGGTCCCAACTTAGCCCATAACAAGCTCTCACGGTCAACAAAGGAATAGACCTCCACCCAAGACACACCGATCAGACTCGGTAGCTCGGTACAACAAGATGATTCGACAGGTTAAAACAAGTCCAGCAACACCGCCCGAATGTGCCGACAAATCCCGATAGGCGATGCACATATCTCTTTCTCAGGGCACACTCAGATGAGCAATCCGTACAACTAAAACCAACCCTTGAGTTTCCCCGAGGTGGCGCTGCACAGGGCTCTAGTTCAGACCAACACTCAGAGGAGCACTGGCCCGTGGGGGGTTAAAATAAGATGACCTTCGGGCTCCGGAAACCCAAGGGAAAAAGAGGCTAGGTGGCAAATGATAAAACCACTGTTGGGCATTGCTGGAAAAGCTTTAATCAAGGCAAACTATCAAGGGGTTCCCACTATAGCCCAACCGCGTAAGGGACGCAACAATCCGGGAACATAACACCGATATGATGGAAACTAGGGTGGCAAGAGTGGAACAAAACACTAGGCGAGAGGCCGAGCCTTCCACCCTTTACCAAGTATATAGATGCATTAAGATAACATAGCAATATAATGATATCCCAACAAGTAAATAAATGTTCCAACAAGGAACGGCTCCAATCTTCACCTGCAGCTAACAACGCTATAAGAAGGGCTGAGCAAAGCGGTAACATAGCCAATCAACGGTTTGCTAGGACAATGGTGGGTTAGAGGTTCAATCATGCAATTGGGAGGCTGACAAGCAAATGGTAGGCATCATAGCAGTGGCAAAGCAAAAGAGCGAGCAAACTAGCACAACAAAGATAGTAGTGATTTCGAGGGTATGATCATCTTGCCTGCACAGTTGTCAGAGTTGACTGGATCCTCACAAGCAAACTCAACGGGATCCACGGTAGCGAACTCGTCTCCCGGCTCTACCCAACAAGACAAACAAGCAACAAGGATACAATCAACCACGGGCAAGACCAAGCAATATGATGAAATGACGATATGCTATGCGGGGGATGCAAAATGCAAGATATGACAGGAAATGCATGAACCTGGCATCAACTTGGAAAACCAAGTGTGCCACTGGATAGAGGGGATGAAATCGCTTGAAAACGATATAAAGATCATTGGAATCGGAGCTACGGTTTGGAAATGGCGAGCGTTTTACGAAACGAACCGATCTGCGATATACAGCAAGTAGGCTCCTAAATGCAACGAAATGAACATGCTACAGCCACCCAACATGAAAACAAAATACATGGCAGTGATGTACACAAGATGGTTGACAAAACACTAGCACTGAGCCATAGGCAAATTCATCCATTAAGAGGTTCAAACAAGCATGGCTAAAACGCAAATGCAAAACAGATTCCAGACTTAGTGAAATTAACACTAGTCTGAAATTTCAGATCACGATGCTCTCTTCGGAGCAGCAAAACAACATGATAGAAATCTGAACATGACAAGTAAGAACATGGCATGGAGCTACTCAACAAGCTTAACAAAACACCCAAAGTGACCTGGGGCCAAAAGGGTTCACAAAATACTCTACCGAGCTCACGAACATAGCTCGAACACAATCAGTTTTCAGACTTAGTGAAAACTGAGGCATGCAGAAATTTAACTCACGAAGGCATGTAAACGAGCTCGATGCACTCACTACGGTGCAAGTCATGGCAAGGAAAGCATATAACCAGCAAGAAGGCACAATGTGCTAGCTACACATGGCAAGAACAAAGGCATAGCATGCATGGAACACTAACGGTAGCATCGGCAAAATCGCAAACAAGTTGACGATCTGCCCAGATTAACAACGAAGCAAAAGTTGAGCTCGATTGAGTCAACCTAGAGCACTCCACATATGTAAACAAAGACATGGATGGATAGAGCATAACATAAATATCAAAACTCCCTTACTGATCATCCTCAAAAGAGGCACGGATCACTAGGAAACAAGCTGGACATATAGCATCATGAACTAAAATATCCCGGACTTAGTGAAAATCACTAAGTCTCTGAAATCAGCAATCTCAGGTACCTCTCTTCGCAAGCTTGCACAAGACAACACACACATCCTAAAAATGCATGGGTGGCACCTCTGGAAAGAAGACAAAATGCTTAACAATTCATCCCAAAGGGGCACAGGCATATCAGGCACGAATTAAACATGGCAAAAATGACAAAAGTGCATGATGAACTAACGGATCTGCAATTTAACTCACGAAGCCTCCTTCTAACAGCATTTTTGGAATCAAGATGACCTCAAATGCAAATGACGCAATGGAACGGAATGATGTACATGTCGAGGCGAAGATTTTGATATATCATATGCCCAAAACGGAGCTACGGTTGTGGAGATACAAGCAGTCAAAGATAGCAAAAAAAATAAGGGGAGAGAGGGAAAGTCAACCTAGATCTAGGGTTTACTGTAGCCGGATCGGGCAATGTAGCTGGGCGCGCGCGACGAGGTTCGTCGGCGCCGGATCCGAGGCCACCGGCGTAGGGGGAGGCGGTGGCCGGCGTCGAGGGGCGGCGGCGAGGTGGCCGGCGGGGCCGGCCGCGGGCGAGGGCGCGACCAGGGAGGCGCGGGCGCGCGGCGTGGAGCGGACGGGCGGCAGGCCCGGCGCAGCGGCGGCCGGTGCGGTGGCGGCGACGGCGCCGGTCGCCGGAGGTCGGGGAGGCGGCGGCGCCCGAGAGGAGGAAGAGGCGCGGGGGCGCAGGCTCGCGGGGGCCCCTCCTGGGCCTCCCGGGCCGGGACGGCGGCGGCGGCGGCGAGGGACACGTGGCGCGCAGCGACTGGCGGGGGGGTCGGCGGCGGACGTTGTCCGGCCGGGGGCGGACACGCCCGTCGGTGGAGATACTTTTTTTTAACTAGGGTTTCGGACGGGGGAAGAAGAGATCCGAATGGAGGGGGTATTAATAGGCATAGAGGGAGCTAGGATAGTCCAAATGAGGTGCGGTTTTCGGCCACGCGATCGTGATCGAACGCTCTAGGACATGGAGCAGAGTTTGGTGGGTTTTGGGACAATTTTTGGGGGTGTTGGGCTGCAACACACACGAGGCCTTTTCGGTCCCTCGGTTAACCGTTGGAGTATCAAGCGAAGTCCAAATGATACGAAACTTGACAGGCGGTCTACCGGTAGTAAACCAAGGCCGCATGACAAGTCTCGGTCCAATCTGGAAATGTTTGAACCCCACACACGAAAGAAGACTAGAAATGACCACCGGAGGAGAACGAAGCGCCGGAATGCAAAACGGACAACGGGGAAAATGCTCGAATGCATGAGATGAACATGTATGCCAATGCAATGCACGAGATGACATGGTATGCGATGCATGAAAACGAAAACAACACACGGAGACAAAGACCCGAACCCGAGAAATAAATATAACTTGACACCGGAAACGGCAAGAGTTGGAGTACAAATAGGGAAATTATATCTGGGGCGTTACAACACTCCACCACTACGAAAAGATCTCGTCCCGAGATCTAGGACTGAAAGAACTCCGGGTACTCAGAACGGAGGTGATCCTCGCGTTCCCAGGTAGCTTCACGGTCGGAATGGTGTGACCACTTGACTTTGAGAAATTTGATTGACTTGTTGCGAGTCTTGCATTCAGTCTCTTCAAGAATAGCAACTGGGTGCTCACGATAAGAGAGATCTTCTTGGAGCTCAATGTCCTCGAAGTTGACGGTGCGGTCAGGAGTCTTGAAGCACTTTCGAAGCTGAGAGACATGGAACACATCATGAACATTTGCAAAGTTTGAAGGAAGCTCGAGTTGATAGGCGAGGTCGCCTCTCTTGCTGACAATCTTGAAAGGTCCCACGTATCTAGGGGCAAGCTTCCCTTTGATACCGAAGCGACGAGTACCTTTCATGGGAGAGACGCGGAGGTAAACATGATCTCCGATCTCGAAAGCCAATTCATGGTGCTTACTATCATAGTAGCACTTCTGGCGGGATTGGGCTGCTTTGAGGTTATCACGAATGACTTTGCACATTTCTTCTGCTTCTGTGATTAAGTCATTACCCAGCAGCTGACGTTCACCGGTTTCAGACCAGTTGAGAGGGGTATGGCACTTCCTGCCATATAGAATTTCAAAGGGGGCCTTGCCCGAACTTGCTTGAAAGCTGTTGTTGTATGAGAATTCAGCATAAGGAAGACAGTATTCTCATCATAAGCCATCGGAACAAATCCAAGATACTCGCGTGATCCTAAATTTTTTTTAGTGAAATTTGAGAAGAGAAGAGTCAAAACTCTACGCCAGGATGCCTTACCAAAGCGATGAGGAGGCTGGGAAGTAAAAAGAATTCCTAACTCTCCGATATATAATTCCTAAATGACTCAAAACATTTTTTTTCTAGACACAACTCGGCTGCTAAAAACGATCAAGCAATGGGGGCTCCTAAGGTCGAAGAAGGCTCTGATTACCAACTTGTAACGCCCTCGACGCGGCTATAGCTCCCACGTGTCGAGGCACGACTTAGAGGCATAACCGCATTGAAAGCAATGTCGCAAGTCAGGCAATCATTACAACATCCCATGTAATATATCATAAAAGGGGGAGATAACATAGTTGGCTTACACTCGCCACGTCACATCAGAGTACATAAATAACATCCATCATACAAATCACTCATGGCCCGACTACGATGCCAAAATAGAAAAGACCCCCAACATGCGACAAGGCCCTGAATCGATAACCCCAACTAGGCACCACTACTGATCATCCGGAAAAGACACGTAGTATCGCTGAGAGTCCTCGTCGAACTCCCACTTGAGCTCGTAATCGTCAACTGGAGCAGAAACACCTGGACCTGCATCTGGAGTTGTAGTATCTGTGAGCCACAGGGACTCAGCAATCTCACACCCACGCGATCAAGACTATTTAAGCTTATAGGACAGGTACGGCAATATAAGTGGAGCTGCAGCAAGCGACTAGCATATATGGTGGCTAACTTATACGCAAAAGAGAGCGAGAAGAGAAGGCGAAGCACGAGCGAGAAGCTAAAGGAACATCCTGCGCAAGCATAACTCCAACACCGTGTCCACTTCCCGAACTCCGCCGAGAAGGGGCCATCACGGTAACACACACGGTTGATTCATTTTAATTAAGTTTAGTTAAAGTTATCTACAACCGGACATTAACAAATTCCCATCTGCCCATAACCGCGGGCACGGCTTTCGAAAGATCAATCCCTGCAGGGGGGTCCCAACTTAGCCCATAACAAGCTCTCACGGTCAACGAAGGAATAGACCTCCACCCAAGACACACCGATCAGACTCGGTATCTCGGTACAACAAGATGATTCGACAGGTTAAAACAAGTCCAGCAACACCGCCCGAATGTGCCGACAAATCCCGATAGGAGCTGCACATATCTCTTTCTCAGGGCACACTCAGATGAGCAATCCGTACAACTAAAACCAACCCTTGAGTTTCCCCGAGGTGGCGCTGCACAGGGCTCTAGTTCGGACCAACACTCAGAGGAGCACTGGCCCGTGGGGGGTTAAAATAAGATGACCTTCGGGCTCCGGAAACCCAAGGGAAAAAGAGGCTAGGTGGCAAATGGTAAAACCAATGTTGGGCATTGCTGGAAAAGCTTTAATCAAGGCGAACTATCAAGGGGTTCCCATTATAGCCCAACCGCGTAAGGGACGCAACAATCCGGGAACATAACACCGATATGACGGAAACTAGGGCGGCAAGAGTGGAACAAAACACTAGGCGAGAGGCCGAGCCTTCCACCCTTTACCAAGTATATAGATGCATTAAGATAACATAGCAATATAATGATATCCCAACAAGTAAATAAATGTTCCAACAAGGAACGGCTCCAATCTTCACCTGCAGCTAACAACGCTATAAGAAGGGCTGAGCAAAGCGGTAACATAGCCAATCAACGGTTTGCTAGGACAATGGTGGGTTAGAGGTTCAATCATGGCAATTGGGAGGCTGACAAGCAAATGGTAGGCATCGTAGCAGTGGCAAAGCAAAAGAGCGAGCAAACTAGCATAGCAAAGATAGTAGTGATTTCGAGGGTATGATCATCTTGCCTGCACAGTTGTCAGAGTTGACTGGATCCTCACAAGCAAACTCAACGGGCTCCTCGGTAGCGAACTCGTCTCCCGGCTCTACCCAACAAGACAAACAAGCAACAAGGATACAATCAACCACGGGCAAGACCAAGCAATATGATGAAATGACGATATGCTATGCGGGATGCGATGCGGATGCAAAATGCAAGATATGACAGGAAATGCATGAACCTGGCATCAACTTGGAAAACCAAGTGTGCCACTGGATAGAGGGGATGAAATCGCTTGAAAACGATATAAAGATCATTGGAATCGGAGCTACGGTTTGGAAATGGCGAGCGTTTTAAGATACGACACCGGTCTGCGATTTACAGCAAGTAGGCATCTAAATGCAACGAAATGAACATGCTACAGCCACCAACATGAAAACAAAATACATGGCAGTGATGTACACAAGATGGTTGACAAAACACTAGCACTGAGCCATAGGCAAATTCATCCATTAAGAGGTTCAAACAAGCATGGCTAAAACGCAAATGCAAAACAGATTCCAGACTTAGTGAAATTAACACTAGTCTGAAATTTCAGATCACGATGCTCTCTTCGGAGCAGCAAAACAACATGATAGAAAACCTGAACATGACAAGTAAGAACATGGCATGGAGCTACTCAACAAGCTTAACAAAACACCCAAAGTGACCTGGGGCCAAAAGGGTTCACAAAATACTCTACCGAGCTCACGAACATAGCTCGAACACAATCAGTTTTCAGACTTAGTGAAAACTGAGACATGCAGAAATTTAACTCACGAAGGCATGTAAACGAGCTCGATGCACTCACTACGGTGCAAGTCATGGCAAGGAAAGCATATAACCAGCAAGAAGGCACAAATGCTAGCTACACATGGCAAGAACAAAGGCATAGCATGCATGGAACACTAACGGTAGCATCGGCAAAATCGCAAACAAGTTGACGATCTGCCCAGATTAACAACGAAGCAAAAGTTGAGCTCGATTGAGTCAACCTAGAGCACTCCACATATGCAAACAAAGACATGGATGGATAGAGCATAACATAAATATCAAAACTCCCTTACTGATCATCCTAAAAAGAGGCACGGATCACTAGGAAGCAAGCTGGACATATAGCATCATGAACTAAAATATCCCAGACTTAGTGAAAATCACTAAGTCTCTGAAATCAGCAATCTCAGGTACCTCTCTTCGCAAGCTTGCACAAGACAACACACACATCCTAAAAATGCATGGGTGGCACCTCTGGAAAGAAGACAAAATGCTTAACAATTCATCCCAAAGGGGCACAGGCATATCAGGCACGAATTAAACATGGCAAAAATGACAAAAGTGCATGATGAACTAACGGATCTGCAATTTAACTCATGAAGCCTCCTTCTAACAGCATTTTGGGCATCAAAATGACCTCAAATGCAAATGATGCAATGGAACGGAATGATGTACATGTCGGGGCGAAGATTTTGATATATCGTATGCCCAAAACGGAGCTACGGTTGTGGCGATACAAGCAGTCAAATATAGCAAAAAAATAAGGGGGGAGAGGGAAAGTCAACCTAGATCTAGGGTTTACTGTAGCCGGATCGGGCACTGTAGCTGGGCGCGCGCGACGAGGTTCGTCAGCGCCGGATCCGTGGCCGCCGGCGTAGGGGGAGGTGGTGGCCGGCGTCGAGGGGCGGCGGCGGAGCGGCGCTGGGGCGGCGAGGTGGCCGGCGGGGCCGGCCGCGGGCGAGGGCGCGACCACGGAGGCGCGGGCGCGCGGCGTGGAGCGGACGGGCGGCGGGCCCGGCGCGGCGGCGGCCGGTGCGGTGGCGGCGACGGCGCCGGTCGCTGGAGGTCGGGGAGGCGGCGGCGCCCGAGAGGAGGAAGAGGCGCGGGGGCGCAGGCTCGCGGGGGCCCCTCCTGGGCCTCCCGGGCCGGGACGGCGGCGGCGGCGGCGAGGGACACGTGGCGCGCAGCGACTAGCGGGGGGTCGGCGGCGGACGTTGTCCGGCCGGGGGCGGACACGCCCGTCGGTGGAGATCCTTTTTTTTAACTAGGGTTTCGGACGGGGGAAGAAGAGATCCGAATGGAGGGGGTATTAATAGGCATAGAGGGAGCTAGGAGAGTCCAAATGAGGTGCGGTTTTCGGCCACGCGATCGTGATCGAACGCTCTAGGACATGGAGCAGAGTTTGGTGGGTTTTGGGACAATTTTTGGGGGTGTTGGGCTGCAACACACACGAGGCCTTTTCGGTCCCTCGGTTAACCGTTGGAGTATCAAACGAAGTCCAAATGATACGAAACTTGACAGGCGGTCTACCGGTAGTAAACCAAGGCCGCTTGGCAAGTCTCGGTCCAATCCGGAAATGTTTGAACCCCACACACGAAAGAAGACTAGAAATGACCACCGGAGGAGAACGAAGCGCCGGAATGCAAAACGGACAACGGGGAAAATGCTCGAATGCATGAGATGAACATGTATGCAAATGCAATGCACGAGATGACATGGTATGAGATGCATGAAAACGAAAACAACACACGGAGACAAAGACCCGAACCCGAGAAATAAATATAACTTGACACCGGAAACGGCAAGAGTTGGAGTACAAATAGGGAAATTATATCTGGGGCGTTACAACACTCCACCACTACGAAAAGATCTCGTCCCGAGATCTAGGACTGAAAGAACTCCGGGTACTCAGAACGGAGGTGATCCTCGCGTTCCCAGGTAGCTTCACGGTCGGAATGGTGTGACCACTTGACTTTGAGAAATTTGATTGACTTGTTGCGAGTCTTGCGTTCAGTCTCTTCAAGAATAGCAACTGGGTGCTCATGATAAGAGAGATCTTCTTGGAGCTCAATGTCCTCGAAGTTGACGGTGCGGTCAGGAGTCTTGAAGCACTTTCGAAGCTGAGAGACATGGAACACATCATGAACATTTGCAAAGTTTGAAGGAAGCTCGAGTTGATAGGCGAGGTCGCCTCTCTTGCTGACAATCTTGAAAGGTCCCACGTATCTAGGGGCAAGCTTCCCTTTGATACCGAAGCGACGAGTACCTTTCATGGGAGAGACGCGGAGGTAAACATGATCTCCGATCTCGAAAGCCAATTCACGGTGCTTACTATCATAGTAGCACTTCTGGCGGGATTGGGCTGCTTTGAGGTTATCACGAATGACTTTGCACATTCTTCTGCTTCTGTGATTAAGTCATTACCCAGCAGCTGACGTTCACCGGTTTCAGACCAGTTGAGAGGGGTATGGCACTTCCTGCCATATAGAATTTCAAAGGGGGCCTTGCCCGAACTTGCTTGAAAGCTGTTGTTGTATGAGAATTCAGCATAAGGAAGATAGTATTCTCATCATAAGCCATCGGAACAAATCCAAGATACTCGCGTGATCCTAAATTTTTTTTAGTGAAATTTGAGAAGAGAAGAGTCAAAACTCTACGCCAGGATGCCTTACCAGAGCGATGAGGAGGCTGGGAAGTAAAAAGAATTCCTAACTCTCCGATATATAATTCCTAAATGACTCAAAACATTTTTTTCTAGACACAACTCGGCTGCTAAAAACGATCAAGCAATGGGGGCTCCTAAGGTCGGGGAAGGCTCTGTTTACCAACTTGTAACGCCCTCGATGCGGCTATAGCTCCCACGTGTCGAGGCACGACTTAGAGGCATAACCGCATTGAAAGCAATGTCGCAAGTCAGGCAATCATTACAACATCCCATGTAATATATCATAAAAGGGGGAGATAACATAGTTGGCTTACACTCGCCACGTCACATCAGAGTACATAAATAACATCCATCATACAAATCACTCATGGCCCGACTACAGTGCCAAAATAGAAAAGACCCCAACATGCGACAAGGCCCTGAATCGATAACCCCAACTAGGCACCACTACTGATCATCCGGAAAAGACACGTAGTATCGCTGAGAGTCCTCGTCGAACTCCCACTTGAGCTCGTAATCGTCAACTGGAGCAGAAACACCTGGACCTGCATCTGGAGTTGTAGTATCTGTGAGCCACAGGGACTCAGCAATCTCACACCCACGCGATCAAGACTATTTAAGCTTATAGGACTGGTACGGCCAATATAAGTGGAGCTGCAGCAAGCGACTAGCATATATGGTGGTTAACTTATACGCAAAAGAGAGCGAGAAGAGAAGGCGAAGCACGAGCGAGAATCTAAAGGAACATCCTGCGCAAGCATAACTCCAACACCGTGTCCACTTCCCGAACTCCGCCGAGAAGGGGCCATCACGGTAACACACACGGTTGATTCATTTTAATTAAGTTTAGTTAAAGTTATCTACAACCGGACATTAACAAATTCCCATCTGCCCATAACCGCGGGCACGGCTTTTCAAAGATCAATCCCTGCAGGGGGGTCCCAACTTAGCCCATAACAAGCTCTCACGGTCAACGAAGGAATAGACCTCCACCCAGACACACCGATCAGACTCGGTATCTCGGTACAACAAGATGATTCGACAGGTTAAAACAAGTCCAGCAACACCGCCCGAATGTGCCGACAAATCCCGATAGGAGCTGCACATATCTCTTTCTCAGGGCACACTCAGATGAGCAATCCGTACAACTAAAACCAACCTTGAGTTTCCCCGAGGTGGCGGTGCACAGGGCTCTAGTTCGGACCAACACTCAGAGGAGCACTGGCCCGTGGGGGGGGTTAAAATAAGATGACCTTCGGGCTCCGGAAACCCAAGGGAAAAAGAGGCTAGGTGGCAAATGGTAAAACCAATGTTGGGCATTGCTGGAAAAGCTTTAATCAAGGCGAACTATCAAGGGGTTCCATTATAGCCCAACCGCGTAAGGGACGCAACAATCCGGGAACATAACACCGATATGACGGAAACTAGGGTGGCAAGAGTGGAACAAAACACTAGGCGAGAGGCCGAGCCTTCCACCCTTTACCAAGTATATAGATGCATTAAGATAACATAGCAATATAATGATATCCCAACAAGTAAATAAATGTTCCAACAAGGAACGACTCCAATCTTCACCTGCAGCTAACAACGCTATAAGAAGGGCTGAGCAAAGCGGTAACATAGCCAATCAACGGTTTGCTAGGACAATGGTGGGTTAGAGGTTCAATCATGCAATTGGGAGGCTGACAAGCAAATGGTAGGCATCGTAGCAGTGGCAAAGCAAAAGAGCGAGCAAACTAGCACAGCAAAGATAGTAGTGATTTCGAGGGTATGATCATCTTGCCTGCACAGTTGTCAGAGTTGACTGGATCCTCACAAGCAAACTCAACGGGCTCCTCGGTAGCGAACTCGTCTCCCGGCTCTACCCAACAAGACAAACAAGCAACAAGGATACAATCAACCACGGGCAAGACCAAGCAATATGATGAAATGACGATATGCTATGCGGGATGCAAAATGCAAGATATGACAGGAAATGCATGAACCTGGCATCAACTTGGAAAACCAAGTGTGCCACTGGATAGAGGGGATGAAATCGCTTGAAAACGATATAAAGATCATTGGAATCGGAGCTACGGTTTGGAAATGGCGAGCGTTTTACGAAACGAACCGATCTGCGATATACAGCAAGTAGGCTCCTAAATGCAACGAAATGAACATGCTACAGCCACCCAACATGAAAACAAAATACATGGCAGTGATGTACACAAGATGGTTGACAAAACACTAGCACTGAGCCATAGGCAAATTCATCCATTAAGAGGTTCAAACAAGCATGGCTAAAACGCAAATGCAAAACAGATTCCAGACTTAGTGAAATTAACACTAGTCTGAAATTTCAGATCACGATGCTCTCTTCGGAGCAGCAAAACAACATGATAGAAAATCTGAACATGACAAGTAAGAACATGGCATGGAGCTACTCAACAAGCTTAACAAAACACCCAAAGTGACCTGGGGCCAAAAGGGTTCACAAAATACTCTACCGAGCTCACGAACATAGCTCGAACACAATCAGTTTTCAGACTTAGTGAAAACTGAGGCATGCAGAAATTTAACTCACGAAGGCATGTAAACGAGCTCGATGCACTCACTACGGTGCAAGTCATGGCAAGGAAAGCATATAACCAGCAAGAAGGCACAATGTGCTAGCTACACATGGCAAGAACAAAGGCATAGCATGCATGGAACACTAACGGTAGCATCGGCAAAATCGCAAACAAGTTGACGATCTGCCCAGATTAACAACGAAGCAAAAGTTGAGCTCGATTGAGTCAACCTAGAGCACTCCACATATGTAAACAAAGACATGGATGGATAGAGCATAACATAAATATCAAAACTCCCTTACTGATCATCCTCAAAAGAGGCACGGATCACTAGGAAACAAGCTGGACATATAGCATCATGAACTAAAATATCCCAGACTTAGTGAAAATCACTAAGTCCCTGAAATCAGCAATCTCAGGTACCTCTCTTCGCAAGCTTGCACAAGACAACACACACATTCCTAAAAATGCATGGGTGGCACCTCTGGAAAGAAGACAAAATGCTTAACAATTCATCCCAAAGGGGCACAGGCATATCATGCACGAATTAAACATGGCAAAAATGACAAAAGTGCATGATGAACTAACGGATCTGCAATTTAACTCACGAAGCCTCCTTCTAACAGCATTTTGGGCATCAAGATGACCTCAAATGCAAATGATGCAATGGAATGAAATGATGTACATGTCGAGGCGAAGATTTTGATATATCATATGCCCAAACGGAGCTACGGTTGTGGAGATACAAGCAGTCAAATATAGCAAAAAAAAAAGGGGAGAGGGAAAGTCAACCTAGATCTAGGGTTTACTGTAGCCGGATCGGGCACTTTAGCTGGGCGCGCGCGACGAGGTTCGTCAGCGCCGGATCCGTGGCCGCCGGCGTAGGGGGAGGCGGTGGCCGGCGTCGAGGGCGGCGGCGGAGCGAGCGCTGGGGCGGCGAGGTGGCCGGCGGGGCCGGCCGCGGGCGAGGGCGCGACCACGGAGGCGCGGCGCGCGGCGGCGTGAGCGGACGGGCGGCGGGCCCGGCGCGGCGCGGCCGGTGCGGTGGCAGCGACGGCGCCGGTCGCCGGAGGTCGGGAGGCGGCGGCGCCCGAGAGGAGGAAGGAGGCGCGGGGCGCAGGCTCGCGGGGGCCCCTCCTGGGCCTCCCGGGCCGGGACGGCCGGCGGCGGCGCGAGGGACACGTGGCGCGCAGCGACTGGCGGGGGGTCGGCGGCGGACGTTGTCCGGCCGGGGCGGACACGCCCGCGGTGGACATCTTTTTTTTAACTAGGGTTCGGACGGGGGAAGAAGAGATCCGAATGGAGGGGGTATAATAGGCATAGAGGGAGCTAGGAGAGTCCAAATGAGGTGCGGTTTTCGGCCCACGCGATCGTGATCGAACGCTCTATGACATGGAGCAGAGTTTGGTGGGTTTTGGGACAAATTTTGGGGGTGTTGGGCTGCAACACACACGAGGCCTTTCGGTCCCTCGGTTAACCGTTGGAGTATCAAGCGAAGTCCAAATGATACGAAACTTGACAGGCGGTCTACCGGTAGTAAACCAAGGCCGCTTGACAAGTCTCGGTCCAATCTGGAAATGTTTGAACCCCACACACGAAAGAAGACTAGAAATGACCACCGGAGGAGAACGAAGCGCCGGAATGCAAAACGGACAACGGGGAAAATGCTCGAATGCATGAGATGAACATGTATGCAAATGCAATGCACGAGATGACATGGTATGCGATGCATGAAAACGAAAACAACACACGGAGACAAAGACCCGAACCCGAGAAATAAATATAACTTGACACCGGAAACGGCAAGAGTTGGAGTACAAATAGGGAAATTATATCTGGGGCGTTACAACACTCCACCACTACGAAAAGATCTCGTCCCGAGATCTAGGACTGAAAGAACTCCGGGTACTCAGAACGGAGGTGATCCTCGCGTTCCCAGGTAGCTTCACGGTCGGAATGGTGTGACCACTTGACTTTGAGAAATTTGATTGACTTGTTGCGAGTCTTGCGTTCAGTCTCTTCAAGAATAGCAACTGGGTGCTCACGATAAGAGAGATCTTCTTGGAGCTCAATGTCCTCGAAGTTGACGGTGCGGTCAGGAGTCTTGAAGGACTTTCGAAGCTGAGAGACATGGAACACATCATGAACATTTGCAAAGTTTGAAGGAAGCTCGAGTTGATAGGCGAGGTCACCTCTCTTGCTGACAATCTTGAAAGGTCCCACGTATCTAGGGGCAAGCTTCCCTTTGATACCGAAGCGACGAGTACCTTTCATGGGAGAGACGCGGAGGCAAACATGATCTCCGATCTCGAAAGCCAATTCATGGTGCTTACTATCATAGTAGCACTTCTGGCGGGATTGGGCTGCTTTGAGGTTATCACGAATGACTTTGCACATTTCTTCTGCTTCTGTGATTAAGTCATTACCCAGCAGCTGACGTTCACCGGTTTCAGACCAGTTGAGAGGGGTATGGCACTTCCTGCCATATAGAATTTCAAAGGGGGCCTTGCCCGAACTTGCTTGAAAGCTGTTGTTGTATGAGAATTCAGCATAAGGAAGACAGTATTCTCATCATAAGCCATCGGAACAAATCCAAGATACTCGCGTGATCCTAATTTTTTTAGTGAAATTTGAGAAGAGAAGAGTCAAAACTCTACGCCAGGATGCCTTACCAGAGCGATGAGGAGGCTGGGAAGTAAAAAGAATTCCTAACTCTCCGATATATAATTCCTAAATGACTCAAAACATTTTTTTCTAGAAACAACTCGGCTGCTAAAAACGATCAAGCAATGGGGGCTCCTAAGGTCGGGGAAGGCTCTGATTACCAACTTGTAACGCCCACGATGCGGCTATAGCTCCCACGTGTCGAGGCACGACTTAGAGGCATAACCGCATTGAAAGCAATGTCGCAAGTCAGGCAATCATTACAACATCCCATGTAATATATCATAAAAGGGGGAGATAACATAGTTGGCTTACACTCGCCACGTCACATCAGAGTACATAAATAACATCCATCATACAAATCACTCATGGCCCGACTACGGTGCCAAAATAGAAAAGACCCCCAACATGCGACAAGGCCCTGAATCGATAACCCCAACTAGGCACCACTACTGATCATCCGGAAAAGACACGTAGTATCGCTGAGAGTCCTCGTCGAACTCCCACTTGAGCTCGTAATCGTCAACTGGAGCAGAAACACCTGGACCTGCATCTGGAGTTGTAGTATCTGTGAGCCACAGGGACTCAGCAATCTCACACCCACGCGATCAAGACTATTTAAGCTTATAGGACAGGTACGGCAATATAAGTGGAGCTGCAGCAAGCGACTAGCATATATGGTGGTTAACTTATACGCAAAAGAGAGCGAGAAGAGAAGGCGAAGCACGAGCGAGAATCTAAAGGAACATCCTGCGCAAGCATAACTCCAACACCGTGTCCACTTCTCGAACTCCGCCGAGAAGGGGCCATCACGGTAACACACACGGTTGATTCATTTTAATTAAGTTTAGTTAAAGTTATCTACAACCGGACATTAACAAATTCCCATCTGCCCATAACCGCGGGCACGGCTTTCGAAAGATCAATCCCTGCAGGGGGGTCCCAACTTAGCCCATAACAAGCTCTCACGGTCAACGAAGGAATAGACCTCCACCCAAGACACACCGATCAGACTCGGTATCTCGGTACAACAAGATGATTCGACAGGTTAAAACAAGTCCAGCAACACCGCCCGAATGTGCCGACAAATCCCGATAGGAGCTGCACATATCTCTTTCTCAGGGCACACTCAGATGAGCAATCCGTACAACTAAAACCAACCCTTGAGTTTCCCCGAGGTGGCGGTGCACAGGGCTCTAGTTCGGACCAACACTCAGAGGAGCACTGGCCCGTGGGGGGTTAAAATAAGATGACCTTCGGGCTCCGGAAACCCAAGGGAAAAAGAGGCTAGGTGGCAAATGGTAAAACCAATGTTGGGCATTGCTGGAAAAGCTTTAATCAAGGCGAACTATCAAGGGGTTCCCATTATAGCCCAACCGCGTAAGGGACGCAACAATCCGGGAACATAACACCGATATGACGGAAACTAGGGTGGCAAGAGTGGAACAAAACACTAGGCAAGAGGCCGAGCCTTCCACCCTTTACCAAGTATATAGATGCATTAAGATAACATAGCAATATAATGATATCCCAACAAGTAAATAAATGTTCCAACAAGGAACGACTCCAATCTTCACCTGCAGCTAACAACGCTATAAGAAGGGCTGAGCAAAGCGGTAACATAGCCAATCAATGGTTTGCTAGGACAATGGTGGGTTAGAGGTTCAATCATGCAATTGGGAGGCTGACAAGCAAATGGTAGGCATCGTAGCAGTGGCAAAGCAAAAGAGCGAGCAAACTAGCACAGCAAAGATAGTAGTGATTTCGAGGGTATGATCATCTTGCCTGCACAGTTGTCAGAGTTGACTGGATCCTCACAAGCAAACTCAACGGGCTCCTCGGTAGCGAACTCGTCTCCCGGCTCTACCCAACAAGACAAACAA
Organism: Triticum aestivum; assembly: GCF_018294505.1. NCBI lineage: Eukaryota > Viridiplantae > Streptophyta > Magnoliopsida > Poales > Poaceae > Triticum > Triticum aestivum. Next base: position 482,341,562 of record NC_057798.1, on the reverse strand, counting down.
GCAACAAGGATACAATCAACCACGGGCAAGACCAAGCAATATGATGAAATGACGATATGCTATGCGGGGGATGCAAAATGCAAGATATGACAGGAAATGCATGAACCTGGCATCAACTTGGAAAACCAAGTGTTCCACTGGATAGAGGGGATGAAATCGCTTGAAAACGATATAAAGATCATTGGAATCGGAGCTACGGTTTGGAAATGGCGAGCGTTTTGCGAAACGAACCGATCTGCGATATACAGCAAGTAGGCTCCTAAATGCAACGAAATGAACATGCTACAGCCACCCAAACATGAAAACAAAATACATGACAGTGATGTACACAAGATGGTTGACAAAACACTAGCACTGAGCCATAGGCAAATTCATCCATTAAGAGGTTCAAACAAGCATGGCTAAAACGCAAATGCAAAACAGATTCCAGACTTAGTGAAATTAACACTAGTCTGAAATTTCAGATCACGATGCTCTCTTCGGAGCAGCAAAACAACATGATAGAAAATCTGAACATGACAAGTAAGAACATGGCATGGAGCTACTCAACAAGCTTAACAAAACACCCAAAGTGACCTGGGGCCAAAAGGGTTCACAAAATACTCTACCGAGCTCACGAACATAGCTCGAACACAATCAGTTTTCAGACTTAGTGAAAACTGAGGCATGCAGAAATTTAACTCACGAAGGCATGTAAACAAGCTCGATGCACTCACTACGGTGCAAGTCATGGCAAGGAAAGCATATAACCCGCAAGAAGGCACAATGTGCTAGCTACACATGGCAAGAACAAAGGCATAGCATGCATGGAACACTAACGGTAGCATCGGCAAAATCGCAAACAAGTTGACGATCTGCCCAGATTAACAACAAAGAAAAAGTTGAGCTCGATTGAGTCAACCTAGAGCACTCCACATATGTAAACAAAGACATGGATGGATAGAGCATAACATAAATATCAAAACTCCCTTACTGATCATCCTCAAAAGAGGCACGGATCACTAGGAAACAAGCTGGACATATAGCATCATGAACTAAAATATCCCAGACTTGGTGAAAATCACTAAGTCTCTGAAATCAGCAATCTCAGGTACCTCTCTTCGCAAGCTTGCACAAGACAACACACACATCCTAAGAATGCATGGGTGGCACCTCTGGAAAGAAGACAAAATGCTTAACAATTCATCCCAAAGGGGCACAGGCATATCAGGCACGAATTAAACATGGCAAAAATGACAAAAGTGCATGATGAACTAACGGATCTGCAATTTAACTCACGAAGCCTCCTTCTAACAGCATTTTGGGCATCAAGATGACCTCAAATGCAAATGATGCAATGGAAAGAAATGATGTACATGTCGAGGCGAAGATTTTGATATATCATATGCCCAAAACGGAGCTACGGTTGTGGAGATACAAGCAGTCAAAGTTAGCAAAAAAAATAAGGGGAAAGAGGGAAAGTCAACCTAGATCTAGGGTTTACTGTAGCCGGATCGGGCACTGTTACTGGCGCGCGCGACGAGGTTCGTCGGCGCCGGATCCGAGGCCGCCGGCGTAGGGGAGGCGGTGGCCGGCGTCGAGGGGCGGCGCCGGAGCGGCGCTGGGGCGGCGAGGTGGCCGGCGGGGCCGGCCGCGGGCGAGGGCACGACCACGGAGGCGCGGGCGCGCGGCGTGGAGCGGACGGGCGGCGGGCCCGGCACGGCGGCGGCCGGTGCGGTGGCGGCGACGGCGCCGGTCGCCGGAGGTCGGGGAGGCGGCGGCGCCCGAGAGGAGGAAGAGGCGCGGGGGCGCAGGCTCGCGGGGGCCCCTCCTGGGCCTCCCGGGCCGGGACGGCGGCGGCGGCGGCGAGGGACACGTGGCGCGCAGCGACTGGCGGGGGGGTCGGCGGCGGACGTTGTCCGGACGGGGGTGGACACGTCCGTCGGTGGAGATCCTTTTTTTAACTAGGGTTTCGGACGGGGGAAGAAGAGATCCGAATGGAGGGGGTATTAATAGGCATAGAGGGAGCTAGGAGAGTCCAAATGAGGTGCGGTTTTCGGCCACGCGATCATGATCGAATGCTCTAGGACATGGAGCAGAGTTTGGTGGGTTTTGGGACAATTTTTGGGGGTGTTGGGCTGCAACACACACGAGGCCTTTTCAGTCCCTCGGTTAACCGTTGGAGTATCAAGCGAAGTCCAAATGATACGAAACTTGACAGGCGGTCTACCGGTAGTAAACCAAGGCCGCATGACAAGTCTCGGTCCAATCTGGAAATGTTTGAACCCCACACACGAAAGAAGACTAGAAATGACCACCGGAGGAGAACGAAGCGCCGGAATGCAAAACGGACAACGGGGAAAATGCTCGAATGCATGAGATGAACATGTATGCAAATGCAATGCACGAGATGACATGGTATGAGATGCATGAAAACGAAAACAACACACGGAGACAAATACCCGAACCCGAGAAATAAATATAACTTGACACCGGAAATGGCAAGAGTTGGAGTACAAATAGGGAAATTATATCTGGGGCGTTACAATGCCTCGGAAGGCATCCTCTCTTTCGTCTTCGTCCATGGGTAACTTTACTTGGAGCTATATTTTTATTCACCACATGATAAGTGTTTTGCTTGGAGCATCTTGTATGATTTGAGTCTTTGATTTTGAGTTTACCACAATCATCTTTGTTGTACACACCTTTTAAGAGAGACACACATGATTCGGAATTTATTAGAATACTCTATGTGCTTCAGTTATATCTTTTAGAGCACGGTGGTGGTTTTATTTTATAGAAATTATTGTTCTCTCATGCTTCACTTATATCATTTTGAGAGCACTACAAAACAGCATGGTAATTTGCTTAAATTGAGAAATTAGTCATAATATGATAGGCATCCAAGATTAGTAAAAACTTTCTTATAAGTGCGTTGAATACTAAGACAAGTTAGATGCTTGATGATTGTTTTGAGATATGGAGGTAGTGATATTAAAGTTGTGCTAGTTGAGTAGTTGTGAATTTGAGAAATACTTGTGTTGAAGTTTGCAAGTCCCGTAGCATGCACGTATGGTAAACATTGTGTAACAAATTTGAAACATGAGGTATTCTTTGATTGTCCTCCTTATGAGTGGCGGCCGGGGACGAGCAATGGTCTTTTCCTACCAATCTATCCCCATAGGAGCATGCACGTCGTGCTTGGTTTTTGATGACTTGTTGATTTTTGCAATAAGTATGTGAGTTCTTTATGACTAATGTTGAGTCCATGGATTATACGCACTCTCACCCTTCCATCATTGCTAGCCTCTTCGGTACCGTGCATTGCCCTTTCTCATCTTGAGAGTTGGTGCAAACTTTGCCGATGCATCCAAACCCCGTGATACGATACGCTCTATCACACATAAACCTCCTTATATCTTCCTCAAAACAGCCACCATACCTACCTATTATGGCATTTCCATAGCCATTCCGAGATATATTGCCATGCAACTTTCCACCATTCCGTTTATCATGACATGTTTCATCATTGTCATATCGCCTTGCATGATCATGTAGTTGACATCATATTTGTGGCAAAGCCACCATGCATATTTTCATACATGTCACTCTTGATTCATTGCCCATCCCGGTACACCGCCGGAGGCATTCATATAGAGTCATACTTTGTTCTAGTATCGAGTTGTAATCATTGAGTTGTAAATAAATAGAAGTGTGATGATCATCATTCATAGAGCATTGTCCCAAAAAAGGAAAAAAAAAGAGAAAGGCCAAAAAAAAGAAATGCCACAAAAAAAGAAAAATAAATAAATAAAAATGGGCAATGTTACTATCCTTTTTTCCATACTTGTGCTTCAAAGTATCACCATGATCTTGATGATAGAAAGTCTCTTGTTTTTTCACTTTCATATACTAGTGGGAATTTTCGTTATAGAACTTGTCTTGTATATTCCAACAATGGGCTTCCTCAAATGCCCTAGGTCTTCGTGAGCAAGCAAGTTGGATGCACACCCACTTAGTTTCTTTTTGTTGAGCTTTCATGCATTTATAGCTCTAGTGCATCCATTGCATGACAATCCCTACTCCTTGCATTGACATCAATCGATGGGCATCTCCCTAGCTCGTTGATTAGCCGCGTCAATGTGAGACTTTCTCCTTTTTTGTCTTCTCCACATAACCCCCATCATCATATTCTATTCCACCCATAGTGCTATATCCATGGTTCACGCTCATATATTGCGTGAAATTTGAAAAAAGTTTGAGATTACTAAAGTATGAAACAATTGCTTGGCTTGTCATCGGGGTTGTGCATGATGAGAACATTCTTGTGTGAAGAAAATGGAGCATGACCAAACTATATGATTTTGTAGGGATGAACTTTCTTTGGCCATGTTATTTTGAGAAGACATAATTGCTTAGTTAGTATGCTTGAAGTATTATCACTATTATGTCAATATTAAACTTTTCTCTTGAATCTTTCGGATCTGAATATTCATACCACAAATAAGAGAATTACATTGAAAATTATGCTAAGTAGCATTCCACATCAATAATTCTGTTTTTATCATTTACCTACTCCAGGACGAGCAGGAATTAAGCTTGGGGATGCTTGATATGTCTCTAAGGTATCTATAATTTTTGATTGTTCCATGCTATATTATATTCTGTTTTGGATGTTAAATGGGCTTTATTATACTCTTTTATATTATTTTTGGGACTAACCTATTAACCGGAGGCCCAGCCCAAATCCCCTTTTTTTGCCTATTTCAGTGTTTCGCAGAATAAGAATATCAAACCGTGTCCAAATGGAATGAAACCTTCGGGAACGTGATTTTTGGAACAAACGTGATCCAGAGGACTTGGAGTGGACGTCAAGCAACAGATGAGGAAGCCACGAGGTAGGGGGGCGCGCCTACCCCTTGGGTGTCGTGGTGGGCGCATGGTAGATGCCATGGGATGGTTAAAGAAAGGAGGAGGCTCGAGGGCACTGGTGGGCTCCAAAGGCGGGGTTGGTATGAGCGAGCGCGGGACGCAAGACATACCCAGGTTCGGGGCTCTCCGGAGAGATAACACCCCTAGTCCTGCCTAGTGTAGTTTGATGTTCGATAGTACAAGGTTGCGCCTAGAGCTGTACGGAGGAGGAAGGAGGGCTGGCCAAGGCTTAGGCTGCCCCTTCTCCCGAGTGGGTGTTACTGCTGGGTGGCTAGTTCCTTTCTACGTTATCTGCCTGTCGTTTCCCGTATGCGTGGGCTCCTTGGTGGATCTATAGGCCAACCCCCAGGGATACAATGGTATTGTTACAAGTTGGTGGGTTTGGGTTATCGGCGTCTGGGGACCCGGGCTGGGACCCGCTGGGGGCCTGTGGTTCGCCCGGTTCCCCTAGGTGCGGGCCCCGCGTGCCTAGGGGGACTGTGCGCCGTCTTGTCGACCGTCAGGGCGTGGCCGAGTCGAGTCGTGTACAGTGACGCTCCGTCCGGTCGCCGCTTGTTGTCGTCAGCGATGACGGCAGGGGCACTGTAGCCACACCGGCCCTGGTCAGCGGGTAGGCGAGGGGCACTGTTGCCACGCTCCGGCTGTCCAGAGGCATGGGCGAGGCACTGTTGCCTTGGTCATCAGTGGTTGAAGACTCGTCCCATCGCACAGCCTGGATGGGACGGGAGCTGACCCATGGCTGGATTGTGGAGCACGCCACGGGTGGAGCTGTCTTATTGAGGAAGCCTTGGCTGTGCCGGTTTCGGCTATCTTGTACTAGTTGTTGAGGCCGAGTTGACGTGTCTTGCCGGGTCAGAGTGTTTGGCCGGGTTGCGGGGTTTGGCCGGGTCAAGCGACCCGGCCAAGCGCGTGCCAGCTTGATGGGCGATGCCGGCCCTGTTGTTTTTGAAAAGGATCCGGGTTCTGTTGCCTACCCGGGGTTCATCCCCTGACAGTAGTCCCCGAAGCTGTGAAGGTCCGTCGTCTTCGGATGATTGGGCCTTCGCAGTTTCCGCCTTAAGCAAGGCTTATTCTGCAAGTGTCGGGTCCGGCAACACCCACTGTGTGCCGGTTTTCTTTTCGGAAACTGGATTGCAGCGCCCCAGTGGGGGAGGGAACCGAGGAGTCTGTCGAATCTTGGGGAAATCCCTCGGGTTTCACACGGGTGCCACGTGGTGCCCGAAAGTCGGAGGGGCTTGACAGGCCACGCGCGTGATGGGACTGGGCGACGGGCTGGGGCCCACCGCCACGCTCCCTTGGCCCGCGCACCCAGATTTGTTGCGGGGTCCGGTTGCTCTTCCCCGAGGAGTTATTGCATGCGTACATGCGCACTTATTGCGGGGTAGTGGGAAAGGCGAGCGCAGATGATCCCACTCCCCGACGTTCAAACCGAGGGTTATAAATTGGGAGCAAGAGGGGCGGCGGACATTATTCTCGCTCGCGCCCTCCTGCCCCTTTGCTCTTGCTTTGGTTCTTGCGACCGCCGCCCTGCGACACCCGTTGCTCCGAGCAGAACCTCACCGTCGTCCATATTCTTCCTTCTTCTTCTCTTGATTTCATCGATGGCGCTGTCGTCGAGCTCTTGGATGGGCTCGAACGTCACCGTCGAGGACATCGCCCATCTTTGTGCATCCCGGCACTTGCCACGGGAGACAGATGTCGTCGTCTGTCTGCCGCACGGCAAGCAGAGGCCACAACCCCAGGAGACGGAGCGCGTGGTCTTCCTCAAGCATGTTGAGCGCGGATTTGGGTTGCCGGCGAGCACCTTCTTCCGCACGTTCCTGGAGTTCTTCGGGCTCCAGCCTCACCATCTTGGCGCCGGCGCCGTCGTCCAGTTTCGGGCTTCGTCACCCTCTGCGAGGGGTATCTAGGGGTCGAGCCTACGATCAACCTCTGGGGACGCTTCTTCTCCCTGAAGAAGCAGGGCCCGACGGCCGGAGAGTTCGCCGGCTGCGGTGCCGCCATCATTTCGAAGCGGCCGGGGGCGGATTGCCCCAAGATCCCGCTGGAGGATTCTGCCAAGAAATGACAGAACTCCTTCTTCTACGTCCGCAACTTGGGTGCGGACCACATCAATCTTCCGAACTTCGCCATCGCACCGCCGCGGGCGAAGATGAACTAGGGCTACTCCCCAGGAGCCCGTCGCAAGAGATTGTCAATCTCTGCAAGTGGGTGGCATTGATGAGGATGCGAGAGGGGCTCACCGGCAACAACCTTATTGTCGCGTTCATCATGCGCCGGGCTTTCCCGCTGCAGAGGCGCTCCTACCTCATCGGGGAGATGGCCGGCCTTCAAGACCCCAACCGCATGGGATCGACGCACGTGATGGCGGAGCAGATCACGTGCCGAGTGAATGATATCTCCAAGGACAACCTTGGGGAGGACTGGTAGTTCGGCAAGGTGCCATACAGTGAGTCGAATCTGGCGCCACTGGTGAGTGTTTGGTCACCTTACTTTGCTGCTGCGCATCTCCTTGTTTGCCCTAACGCGACGCAGGAGGTGCTTCTGAATGCGACCGGCATACTTACGCCCGGGCTCCGTCGCAGGTGGAGCGGGCGGCGTTGGAGGAGCCCGCGGCCCATGGCGGGGAGGAGGAGGCCGAGGCCAACGCTGGCGCTAGGCGTTGCGTGGGTAAGTCTTGTGTTTTTCTTTGTGTTTCTCGAGTTGTTGACCGTGGTACGGTGCGGGTGACGCTGACGCCAGTTGTTGGTGTAGTGGCGCCTGGGCGGGTGAGGCGGCAATGCGGGCGGAGCCGGGTCGTCGCATGAGGCGGCGCCGAGCCGCCCACACGGGAAAGACAGCGTCGCGTCGCGTCCTCGGGCCCTGAAGCGCGCGGCAGACCCGGCCAGGAGAGGGAGGCCGGCCAAGAGGAAGCGTGGCGCCAGACATGGGAGGCCGGCTCCCGTCCCGGTCCTGACATGGTAAGTTTTTCTCCTGTATTTGTCCGAACGGTCGAGCTGGCCTTCTTTTTGCTCATCTTGTCTTCTTCTTCAGGTCGCCGATCACGCTAGCGAGGGCGGGCGGCCGCCGCGGCCGCCGAGGGGACCACGTTCCGCAGGAGCCGGTCCGACATTGTCGTCCAGGTCGAGGAGGAGGAACGGGCCGACCCGGACCTCGGCTTGGACCCGACCGACGTCGAGGGCCTGGCCTGGAGAGACAGGAACAGGGCCGAGGCGGAGCTAGAGGTGGCATCGGTCCGGGCTTGGACCGATGCGGCGGTGGCATGGGCGCGAGCTGGTGAGGAGCCGGCCTGGCGCGAGATGCCAGAGGGCTCGATGGTGGCGCCGATGGTCTTCGAGCCGTCACCGGTGAGGGAGCGCGGCCATGAGGGCTGGGCTGAGGTGGTGATCCTCGACCAGGAGGTCATGGAGGTGGAGGACGACACCCCGCCGCGGATCGATGTTGTCAAGCGGGCGGGGGCCGATGGAGGCGGCGGTGGCACCGTCTTGGACGAGGCCCTGCGAGCGGCGGCGCGCTGGACGCCGCTGGTGTTGGAGAGGAGCCGCGGGCGGCAGTCCCGTAGGCCACCCCGGCTGGTTCGGTGGCGGCACAGTAGGCCGTCCCGGCGTCTGGACCGGTGGTGGTGACGCAGGACATCCCGACATCCGGGCTGTCGACGGTGCCAGAGAGGGCGTCGGAGGAGGTGCTGGCCGCATTTGGAGCGGCCAGCAGGGAGCATGCTTTCGTGCCACGGCAAGGAGGGCATCGGGCCGCCGCACCGCAGCCGCCGCGGAGCAGGGGCGTCATGGTCTTCGGACCTCAGACGCAGGAGGAGGCGGCGATGGACGCTGTCAGCCGTCGTCTGCGCGGCCGGACGGACTGGCTCGAGGCTTTCGCCCAGGCCGAGGTGGAGCGGACGTGGGACCTGGAGCACGCCATGCTGGTAAGCTTCTTTTTGTAACTTCTTTGTGGGGGCGCACCAGCGCATCCACTGGGTGTAGCCCCGAGGTTCGGGCCTACTATGTAGTAGTTGGGTCAAATCTTTAGAATGCTGTCTTTGTTCTGATTACTGCTTTCTTCAGCAACTCGACGCCTACCGGGTCGGTGCCTTGAACCGCCTCCTGGGAAAATACCAGGAGCTCAAGGAGCAGCTCGCCGCCAAGGAGGGGGAGCTCCGCATTGCCACAGGTATCTTCATGCTCTTTTCTAGTGGGGGCGCGCTAGCGCACCCACTGGGTGTAGCCCCCAAGATTCGGGCCAACTGTGTAACAGTTGGGCCAAATCTTAAGTCTTGCTTTCTTCTTTCCTGAATCTTCATTTTTGCAGCCGAGGTGCTATCCCGGTAGACCCGGCTGCTCCGGGCTAGTCATCACTATGACCGGCTTGTTGCTGACACCGGCCGCCTTGGCGCCGAGGCGGCGCAGGCGAGGGCGGAGGCGGCCGTGGCCCAGCGGTCGCTTGACGAGGCCAACCAGCAGCGGGAGCGGCTGGCGGGTCATAAGAGCCGCCTCGAGGCCGAGGTGGAGCTCCTTAAGGCGGAGGCCGGCAAGGTGGTGGAGGCGCAGTAGGCCGTGGTCGAGGCAGACCAGCATCGCAGCAGGCTGGCCGACGATAAGGGCTGGCTCCAGGCCGAGGTGGGGCGCCTGCGGGAGTAGGCTGGCGCGGCTAAGGGCGGCTGTCAGGATGAGGCCCGTCATCGCGAGGCGGTCGAGTAGGCAGACGATGACAAGGCACCGAGTTGAAGGCGGCCCTTGCCAAGGGGACCGACCTGGAGAAGGCGCTCCAGGAGCGCGACCGCACCATTGACCGGGAGCACCGTGGTATGTTGCTCGAAGCGCAGCACCTGGAAGAATCCTTCTCCAGTAAGTGTTTTTCCTGTGTTTTGCTGGGTCGGGATCCGGCTTTCGTCCTTGTTGTCATTTTTCCTGATATGCTTCGACTTTATGGTAGGGGCCTTCTTGGAGAAGCATCGGCTAGCGGAGGAAGCCGTCTGCTTTCAGCGCGACCCAACGGGAGTCGTCGGATCCGGGACGGATCTGCAGGTGGCGTGGACCTTCCCAGAAATCATAACCGCTGCCGAGGCCCGCCTGCGGGTCCTGGGGGAGCAGATGGGGCGGCTGTCCCAGGCTGGCACCGCGATGATGATGGCCTTTTGGCCGGGTTCCGTCGAGCCGAACAGCTTCACGCGCCTGGCGCGTTGGCTGGAGATGGGACCGGACCAGCTTCACGAGTGGCGCGTCTCCGTTGCCCGTGCCGGTGCTGAGATGGTGCTCCGGTTCGCGCTGTCTTGGCATCCGGACCTGCAGCTGGATGCGCTGATGGGCCAACGGGCCGGCTTGGAGCAGCTGTTGTAGGAGGAAGCCGGCCGGATTGCCTCCAGGGCCAGGTACATCGCCGAGTTCGCCTTCCATGACAAGTTCCACCCTGAGCGGGCAGAGGACGGCGGGGTCGTGGCTGGTGACGACTACGTCTTTCTTCTTCATGATCCGGAGGGGAGCTCCGAAGAGACGAGCGTCTACCACAGTGGGGTGCCGAGGAGGACACCGATGCCTTGCTGGACCTGGAGGCTGCCAGGGGAGAGCCGTCGACGTCGCGACGCGACGCTGGAGATGCCTGAGATATCTTAGTAGGATGTGTTAGGTAGCAGGTCCACCCACCCACTGGGGGTATTGGGTGTAATGAACTCGGGCCGTGGGCCTTTAAATATTTATGTGTATATGTCGTGAATGTTTCTACTCTTGCTTTTCGTTTTTTGGACCGATTTCTTGGGCTTTTCCTTTCTCAAACTCCCCCCCCCCCCCCCCGCGAGTCAGATGGCTGAGGCTCCGATCCATGACAAGGAGTTCGGTTCTTTGAGAGGAGCGTGCATGACTTGGGTTCTTCAAAACATTGAGCGCGAGCGAAACACCCACTGGGCCGGTCGTGCGGCTGTCTATTTTTATTTTCTGAGCGGCGGGATGGATTGGTCGACTTGGCAGCCTTTGACTCGGTGTTTGAAGCGTGAAGGAGCTCTAGCCCGTTGTGCTTGCCGGCCGACAGCCGAAGCAGGGTCTGTGGCTTAGGGCGAAGTGGGGAACCGCGACATCCTTAGTACATCAGGAATCACCAAGTAAGGCGGCGGGGTGGCGATCAAGCCGACCAGCCCCCGAGCCCCCAGGTCGAGCAGGTCGGACCGGTGGCCGGGTTTAGGAGCATAGTGATGGGAAAAAAGAAGGGACACAATAAGTTGGTCGACAAAAGGCAGCCCCCGAGTCTCGTTCGGGGACCCCATAGTTTCATGCATTTACAAAAGGCGACGATACATACACTCATGCGGCTAACTGTAAAATGGGCGGAGGAGTTCCGCGTTCCACGGCCAGGTCGTTTCTTTACCGGCGGTGTCTCTCTTGCGCTTGTTTGATTTGCGTGCGTCGATGTGGTAGTAGGCGTTGCGATTGCGCATGGCCCTGCTCACGATGAATGGGCCCTCCCATGGAGGGGACACCTTGTGCTGGCCGGCTTGCTCTTGGATGAGTCAGAGGACGAGGTCGCCCTCGCGGAACGCGAGGGGCATGATCTTCTTGTTGTGGTAGTGCCTCAGGCCTTGCTGGTAGATGGCCGAACGGCTGAGCGTCAGTAGGCGGGCTTCTTCGAACAGGTCAACACCGTCTTCACGGGCTTGTCTGGCATCGGCTTCAGTGTACATTGCGATGCGCGACAAGTCAAACTCGACGTCGGTCGGGATGATGGCTTCAGCTCCATAGAGGAGGAAGAACGGGGTGAACCCGGTCGACCAATTCGGCGTGGTTCGGAGACTCCGGAGAACGGCCGGAAACTCGTCGAGCCAGCTGTCGGGTGAGCGGATGAGTAGCTCAATGAGTCGCGGCTTGATGCTGGATAGGATGAGTCCGTTGGCCCGCTCGACCTGCCCGTTGGACTGCGGCTGTGCAACGGAGGCCAGGTCGAGGCGGATGCCAGAGACGGAGAAGTATTGTTTGAGCGCCCCCTTGGCAGAGTTGGTGCTGTTGTCCGTGATGATGCTATTCCGCATGCCTTAGCGAACCGCTATGTCCTTGACGAACCAGACGACTATTGGCCCGTCCAGTTTCTTGATTGGCCGTGTTTCGATCCACTTGGTGAACTTGTCCACCGCCACCAGCAGGTGCGTCATGCCGCCTCGAGCGGTTTTGAAGGGTCCCACCATGTCGAGTCCCCGGACCGCGAAGGGCCAGGCGATCGGAATGGTGCAGAGTGCTGACGCTGGCTGGTGGTGTCGCTTACTGAAGCGCTGGCATCCCTCACACTTGAGAACGAGTGACTCGACATCTTGGAGGGCCGTGGGCCAGTAGAAGCCGTGGCGGAACGCCTTGGCCACCGGGGATAGCGACGCGGCATGGTGCCCGCATTCGCCCTGGTGTATGTCGTGGAGGATGTCGATGCCCTGTTCCTGCTCGACGCAGCGCTGGAACATGCCAATGGAGCTGCGCTTGACGAGCTCGTTGTTGATGATGTTTTAAGCGGACGCCCGGCGCTGCACTTGCCGGGCTTCGGTCTCATCCATGGGGAGAACCCCGTTCTCCAGGAATTCTGATATTGGGAGGACCCAAGACGGAGCCGTTACCACGGCGAAGACGGTCACCAGGGCGGGTTCCGAGTCGGCAGCCCCCGAGCCGGGTTGAGCAGCCCCCGGGTCGGGGATGGCGATGGCCGGGTCCGGGGCGATGGCGGACGGGTTGAGCTGAGCAGCCCCTAGGCCAGGTTCAGCAGCCCCCGGGCCGGGTTCGGCAGTCCCCGGGCTGGGTTCAGCAGCCCCTGGGCCGGGTTGAGATGCGGTCGGGTCGTCTTGAACGTGGATGGACTCAGATTCCAGCGACGGCTTGATAGATGGCTTGTGTAGGTGCTCGAGGGAGACACCGGACGGGATAGACTGCCGGGACAAGGCGATATTGGCGAGCGTGTCGGCCGCTTCGTTCTTCGCGCGCGGGACGGGGAGAAACTCGCATCCCTCGAAGGACACGGACAGCTTCTGGACGAGGAAGCGCTAGCTTGCCATGTTGGAGTCTCGGGCGTCCCACTCGCCGGAGCACTGCTGCACCACTAGGTCCGAGTCACCATAGCTCAGGATGCGCCAGATGCAGAGTTGCTTGGCAAGCCGGAGGCCATGCACAAGGGCTTCGTACTCGGCGACGACGTTGGAGGCGGTGAAGTGGCTTTGGAGTGCGTAGCGGAGTCAGTCACCCTTTGGGGACGACAACACGATGCCGGCCCCTAGGCCGAGTCGCATCTTGGACCCATTGAAATGCATGCGCCAATGCATCGAGTCGGGGGGCGGCGGTAAGTACTGGGTCTCGGTCTAGTCGATGAGGAAGTCATCCAGGGCCTAAGACTTGATCGTGGTGCAGGGTTCGTAGAGGATGGTGTGCCGGCCAGCTGGAGCACCCACTTGGCGACCCGGCCAGAGGCATCCCGGCACCCGATGATTTCTCCGATAGGAGCCGTGTTGACCATGGTGATGACGTGCTCTTGGAAGTAATGCTTTAGCTTCTTGGCGGTAAAGTACACGCCATAACACATCTTCTGGTAGTGCGGGTAGTTCTACTTGGAGTTGGAGAGCACTTCGCTCAGGTAGTAGACCAGGCGCTGGACGGCTTCGATCTTGCCCTTCTCTGGTCGCTCGACGACCAGCACCGTGCTGACCGCCCGTGATGTCGCGGCTATGTAGAGCAACAACGGCTCCTTGTCGGTCGGCGCGGCCAGGATTGGTGCAGTGGAGAGCATATGCTTGAGGTCTTGGAAGGCCTCATCTGCCTGGTCGTTCCACTCGAACGACTTTGTCTTCTTCATCAGCTGGTTCATGGGTAGCGCCCTCTCGTCCAGCCGGCTTAGAAACCGGCTGACCGAGGCCAAGCATCCGGTGAACTTCTGGACATCGCGCAGCCATGCCGGCTAGCGCATGCGCTCGATGGCCTTGATCTTCTCCGGGTTCGCCTCAATGCCGTGATCCGAGACGAGTAAGCCGATTAGCTTTTCCGCCGGGACGCCGAAAATGCATTTTTCCGGGTTAAGCTTGAACTTGTATTCGTGGAAGTTGGCAATTGTTTCCTTCAAGTCGTCGAGGAGCTTGAGGTGCTTCTTGGTCTTCACCATGATGTCGTCCACATAAACGTGGATATTGCGGCCGAGTTGCAGCAACAGGCATTTTTGCATGCAGCGTTGGAAGGTGGCACCGACGTTCTTCAAGCCAAACGACATGGTGATGTAGCAATACACCCCAAAGGGCATGATGAAGGACGTCTTCAGGGCATTGGCCGGGTCCAGCTTGATCTGGTGTTAGCCGGAGTAAGCGTCCAGGAAGGACAGGAGCTCGCACCCGGCGGTCGAGTCGATGACTTGGTCGATCCGCGGGAGGGCGAACGGATCCTTGGGACAGGCCTTGTTGAGGCTTGTGTAGTCGATACACATGCGCCAGGTCTTGTTCTTCTTCAGGACGAGGACTGGATTGGCCAGCCACTCAGGGTGAAACACTTCCATGATGAAGCCTGCCGCCAAAAGCTTGGTGACCTCTTCACCGATGGTTCTTCTCTTCTTACGAAAAAACGTCGCAGGGGTTGACGGATAGGCTTGGCGTCCTTGCGGACATGAAGTTTGTGCTTGGCGTACTTCCTCGGGATACCCGGCATGTCCTTGGCGGTCCATGCAGAGATATCCCGATTCTCACGGAGGAAGTCGACAAGCACGCCTTCCTATTGGCTGTCGAGGCGGGCGCCTACAACAATGTACTTGCTGCAGCTGGGATCCTCCGGGTTCAGCTTCACTTTCTTGGTCTCCTTGGAAGGCTTGAAGGCGGCCTCGTCGGTCGGGTCCTTGGTTGGGATCGACGCGGCCGAGGCCTCGCCTGCCATGGTGACGATCCGGTCGAGCTGACCCCGCTCCTCGGCAATGACCAGCGGCTCGGCCAGCTTGGCGCCATCTCAGGCGCACTCCATGGACTTGCGGTAGTCACCGGTAATGGTAATGAGGCCCTTGGGACCTAGCATCTTCATCTTTAGATATGCGTAACGGGGGACCACCAAGAACTTGACGAGCGCGGGTCGGCCCAGCAGTGCGTGGTACGCGCTAGACAAGTCCACAACCTCGAACCAGATTGGTTCGCGCCGGAAGTGGTTGCTGTCACCGAACAGGACATCGAGCCGGACCTGGCCAATGGGAGAGCAGGAGAGGCCGGGTACGATGCCGTGGAAGATCGTCCGGTCGGTTCCAGGTCCTCGGCCTTGAGGCCGAATTTGGTCATTGTGTCGCGGTAGAGGATGTTGATGCTGCTGCCGCCGTGGATGAGGACTCGCGAGAACATGCACGTGCGCCGCACGACGATGGTGGGGTTGAGGATGAGGGCGTAAACACCCTGATTCGGCATGACTGCCGGGTGATCCTCCTGGGTCCAGGTGACCGGGCGGTCTGACCAATGCATGAACTCTGGTTTGGCCGAGACGACGGTGTTCACCTCCTGCCGAAGGAGGCGCTTGCTAAGCATGTCGTCGCCGAGGCTGGTGAAGACGATGTAGGTCGCGTTCTAGTCCGGGTGGGCATCATCGCGCATCGCGCCGCTAGCTGGAGGCGGTGGTGGAGGGGGAGGTGGCTGCCCCACGCCTGGAGCCGGAGCCGGAGGAGGCGGAACATCGCCCCTCCTGATGCGCTTGGTGATGCCGAACTGCCGAAGCCTGTGTGCGGACGGTCTTGCGCCGCTATGGTGCTTGCAGGGAGCGTCGACCATCTCTTCGAAGCTCATGGCAGGTTGCCACACCGTCTTGCCGGTCTTCCGACGCATGGTCGCTGGGTCCGCCGTGGGCTCGGTGTCCGTGACGAGCCGGTTGTCGTAGCGCTGCGCCGGCTGGTCGGCCTTGCGCTTGTTGTTCTGGTGATGCTGCTGCCGGTTGCTTTCGCCGGCCGGCTTTGGAGGGGAACCGGCTTTGCTTTGTCGGCTTCATCTAGCGCCACATGGATCTTCATGGCGGAGTCGGCGTTGGCGTATTTGTCCGCCGTTACCATGAGCGCGGCCATGGTGGCCGGCTCGGAGCGCAAGAGCTTGTGCTTGAGGAGGGTGCCGTCTCGGCACCTGTTGATGAAGTACTGGATTGCTTGGACTTCATGGATGCCCTTGCAGCTGTTCCGGAGCTTGGTCCAACGTGTGAGGTACTCGCGACCGGTCTCCGTAGGCCCTTGCACGCACATGGCGAGCTGGCTAGGGCGACCGGGTTGCTTGTAGGTCACCGTGAAGTTGCGGATGAAGGCTTGCTCGAAATCGACCCACGTGTTGACGCTGCCCATTGGTAGACTGTTCAACCAGGTGCGGGCCGACCCCTGGAGCATGAGCGGTGCGTAGTGCACGGCGAGCGGGCGATTGGCACCGGTGATGCCAATGGCGGTGGTGTAGTCGGTGAGCCATTCTTTTGGCTTCACGGTCCCTTTGTACTTGGGGGTATCGCGGCGGTGCATGAACCCTTTGGGTAAGGGCTTTTCCTGGATGCGTGGGCCGAAGCACGCCGGCCCGATAGCGCCGCTTTCCTCCACCTCCAGGGAGTGAGCGAGCTGGTCGAGGCGGTGGCGAGCATCAGCGTTGTCGATGATGCGCGAGCCGAGTCAACTGGTGACCAGGCCACGGGGGGCTGGGTCGGTTGGAGCCGGACACCGGCCATGCTGGCCGGGTCCGCGCTGGATCTCCAGGATGGGCTCATCGCCCAAACCGCCGGCGGCCATGGCGGCCGGGTCGCGCCGAGTCCGGGCTCGGCCAGAGTGCGCCTCGCCTGGTGGCGAGGAAGCTATGTGCTGAAGTTCGCCGGGTCCGCCGATGCGGGCGGAGCCGGATCCTGCCGGCTTGGCGAGCTGGTTGAGGTGGTCTTGCTGGGTGTTGGCCACGTTTAGGAGGTCACGCATCCGCCTGATGCGCTCCTTCAGTTCCTCGCCCGTGAGCTGATCCAGGTCGACTGCGGCTGCCTGGGCAACGCGCATGTTCTTCACTGGTGTCTCGTAGATGGTTGGAACAGCGCCGAGGGCCCGGCTGACCGCTCCTCCCCGGGCACGCACGTCGACGACCCAGCTCGGCTTCGCCGCGGTGGGTGTTAATCCGTAGGCGGCATTACGCTTCAGCTGAGCGGAATCCAGACGATGCTGGGTGGCGGCGAGCGTCTCGGACAGGTCCAACATCTGATGGCGCCTTTCCTCGAGCTGGGCTCGGGCCTCAACGACATTGGTGGCGTCGACGTCTGTGCCGATGGGGACGCGGAGGATCTGCATCACGAGCGCAATGGTTCGGATGGCCCGATCCATTCCGCTGCGGCCCTGGCTTCAGCAGCCTTCCTCGTCTTGCTCGATGTGGAGGAGTCGCTGTCGCCGGTGACGAAGACCTCCATGTGGACGTCCATTGCCCCGGTGGAAATGCCACTGCCGAGGGTGAGGGGTGAGTCGGAGTAGCTGAGTACCTCGCTGGGGTACTAGTCGGCCATGGGCGCATCAGAGATGCGCAGCGCCACGAAGGAGGCGGCGAGTGCGTCGATGACGTCGTCCGCCAGCATGACGGACTCGTCAAAGTAGGAGAAGGGCCCCGTCTGAAGCATGCTCCCGGCCAGGTCTTCGAGCTACCCCACGGTGGGCGCCAACTGTTATGGTGGGTGCACGACAGATGCCATGGGATGGCTAAAGAGAGGAGGAGGCTCGAGGGCACTGGTGGGCTCCAGAGGCGGGGTTGGTATGAGCGAGCGTGGGACGCAAGACATACCCAGGTTCGGGGCTCTCCGGAGAGATAACACCCCTAGTCCTGCCGAGTGTAGTTTGATGTTCAATAGTACAAGGATGCTCCTAGAGCTGTATGGAGGAGTAAGGAGGGTTGGCCAAGGCTTAGGCTGCCCCTTCTCCCGAGTGGGCGTTACTATTGGGTGGCTAGTTCCTTTCTACGTTATCTGCCTGTCGTTTCCCGTATGCGTGGGTCCTGGGGGGGTTTTATAGGCCAACCCCCAAGGGATACAATGGTAATGTTACAAGTTGCTGGGTCCGAGTTGTCGGCGTCTGGGGACCCGAGCTGGGACCCGCTGGGGGCCTGTGGTTCACCGGGTTCCCCTAGGTGTGTGCCCCGCGTGCCAAGGGGGACTGTGCGCGGTCTTGTCGACCGTCAGGGCGTGGCCGAGTCAAGTCGTGTACAGTGGTGCTCCGTCAGGTCGCCGCTTGCTGTCGTCAGCGGTGATGGCAGGGGCACTATAGCCACACCGGCCCTGGTCAGCGGGTAGGCGAGGGGCACTCTTGCCACGCTCCGGCTGACCAGAGGCATGGGCGGGGCACAGTTGCCTTGGTCATCAGTGGTTGAAGACTCGTACCATTGCACGGCCTGGATGGGACGGGAGCTAACCCATGGCTGGATTGCGGAGCACGCCACGGGTGGATCTGGCTTGTTGAGGAAGCCTTGGTTGTGCCGGGTTCGGCTATCTTGTACTAGTTGTTGAGGTCGAGTCGACGTGTCTTGCCGGGTCGAAGAGTTTGGCCGGGTTGCGGGGTTTGGCCGGGTCGAGCGACCCGGCCAAGAGCATGCCAGCTTGAGGGGCGATGTCGGCCCTGTTGTTTTTGAAAAGGATCTGGGTTCCGTTGCCTCCCCGGGGTTCATCCCCCCGACACTGGGCGCGCCCTCCACCCTCGTGGCTCCACCGACCTACTTCTTGCTCCTATATATACCTATGTACCCCCAAACCATCGAGGAGCACCATGAAAACCTAATTCCACTGCCGCAACCTTCTGTATTCGTGAGATCCCATCTTGGGGCCTTTTCCAGCGTCCTGTCGGAGGGGGCATTGATCATGGAGGGCTTCTACATCAACACCATAGCCTCTCCGATGATGTGTGAGTAGTTTACCTCAGACCTTCGGGTCCATAGTTATTAGCTAGATGGCTTCTTCTCTCTCTTTGGATCTCAATACAAAGTTCTCCTTGACTCTCTTGGATATCTATTTGATGTAACTCTTCTTTTGTGGTGTGTTTGTCGAGATCCGATGAATTGTGGGTTTATGATCTAGATTGTCTTTGAACAATATTTCAATCTCCTCTGAATTCTTTTATGTATGATTGGTTATCTTTGCAGGTCTCTTCGAATTATCAGTTTGGTTTGGCCTACTAGATTGATATTTCTTGCAATGGGAGAAGTGCTTAGCTTTGGGTTCAATCTTGTGGTGCTCGATCCCAGTGACTATAGGGGAAACGACACATATTGTATTGTTGCCATCGAGGATAAAAAGACGGGGTTTATATCATATTGCATGAGTTTATCCCTGTACATCATGTCATCTTGCTTAAAGTGTTACTATGTTCTTATGAACTTAATACTCTAGATGCATGCTGGATAGCGGTCGATGTGTGGAGTAATAGTAGTAGATGCAGGCAGGAGTTGATCTACTTGTCACAGACACGATGCCTATATACATGATCATACATAGAGATTCTCATAACTATGCTCAATTCTATCAATTGCTCGACATTAATTCGTTTACCCACCGTAATACTTATATTATCTTGAGAGAAGCCACTAGTTAAACCTATGGCCCCCGGGTCTATTTTCCATCATATTAATCTGCCGACAACAAGCTATTTCTATTACCGTTTATTTTGCTTTCTTTACTTTTAGTCTTTATCATAAAAATACCACAAATATTATCTTATCATCTCTATCAGATCTCACTCTCGTAAGTGACCGTGAAGGGATTGACAACCCCTTTATTGCTATGGTTGCGAGGTTCTTATTTTTTTGTGTAGGTGCGTGGGACTCGAGCATGGCCTCCTACTGGATTGATACCTTGGTTCTCAAAAACTGAGGGAAATAATTACGCTACTTTACTGCATCACTCTTTCCTCTTCAAGGGAAAACTAACGTAGTGCTCAAGAGGTAGGTGCCTCTCCCGCCGAAGAAGAGGCTCAGCCGCCCCCAGGATGCCGACGAGAGGCCAGAGGTGACGCGGCCTTGGTACGAGCGGCCTCCGCCTGGCTTCCTACTCCCTCTGTATGCTTTCTTGCAAGGCTCCTGAGAGGGCGGCGGTGCGTAGCACTACGCGGGCCATGACCATGGTGGCCAGGCCAAGGCTGCGTGGGCAGCTGGCCCACGAACACACGCCGAAGGCTTGTCGTGCAAGTTTGTGGTGTGGGCGGTGATGCCACCGTGCACGTGGATCCAGTTCCCGCGGTTCTTCACCAAGGAAATGCCGCCGAGATGCCCGCTTGAGCTGTGGCTACAGCACACCGGGTGCTGTAGTCTGGCCTTAGGGGCGGAGGTCGAGGTCGTCCCCCCAGGCAAAATCTTCATGACCCGAGGATGGGGCGAGGTCGCCTGCGCCTGCCGTGCGGAGGGGGCCCTCTCCATCCACTTCGAGTATGATGGCGCCTCCACGTTCTTCTTCACGGTCTTCGACGAGGAGGGCCGTCACCTTGAGTGCTGCCTCGGGGGAAGTAGCCTGCATGGCGCGGCTACGGGCATCGAGCCCGCCTCCGGTCTCGCCGACAACTCCTCCAGCAGCAGCGAGTACTCCTGGGAGTCCAGTTACTCTTCGAGCCTAGCGACTCTCTGGAGTCGAGTGACGACAGCTACGTGCCATTGAGCTCTCGTTGTGCCCGGAGTGCGGCAGCAGCGTCCACTCGACATCGTTGGTGATGCCCAGCAGCCGGGGTTCCTTGAAGCTTCCTTCTTTTATTTCCCTGCGAGGAATCGAGACAAACCCCATGGGGCTATGTAAAGAAAAACTGTAATGCTTTTGCTCCGATGTTCACAACTCCTAGTACAAGGTTGTGGCTGGGTGTCTCGCTTCGGCATTGTTCCCCCTTTTGGTTCTCGTGGTAGCTTAGCGCTCTACGCCGACAGGTCCCAGTCTCCAGGCTGGCTTCGGCCGTCACTGTTATGCCAGGTCATGATGCCGTGGTCAAGGCCAGGAGGTGAGCCGCCCTAGGTCCGGTAAGAACTCCTCAGGCACAATGCTCAGGAAGTCCCCCTTGGCGTGCAAGCAGCTCCTTGAAGTCTGAAAAGGAAGGTGACATTGCGGGAGCGAGATAGCGAGAGTCGAAATTCTGGACAACGGGTTCACGCTAATATGTATAGGCAACTTATCTTAATGAGCCTGCGGTGACTCCTTCGCGCGGCGCCTGATTGCACTTTAGCGGTGATGCTACTAGGTAGGGCTCACGCCGGCCTCCCCTTTCCTCGCTCATCTAAGTGCTCTATGTCCTTGGGTCTCGACCCTCGAGCGAGGCTCAGCCGCCACTGGTATGCCAGGTCGCGATGCCGTGGTCAAGTCCAGGGGGTGAGGGCGGGAGAGTCAATAGGAGATCCCGAGGCACGGTGCTCAGGAGCCCCCCTGTCGGTGTCAAAACCGGTGGATCTCGGGTAGGGGGTCCCGAACTGTGCGTCTAGGCGGATGGTAACAGGAGACAAGGGACACGATGTTTTACCCAGGTTCGGGCCCTCTTGATGGAGGTAAAACCCTACGTCCTGCTTGATTGATATTGATATTGTGGATGTTTACAAGAGTGGATCTACCACAAGATCAAGGAGGCTAAACCCTAGAAGCTAGCCTATGGTATGATTGCTGTTGTATGATTGTCCTACGGACTAGAGCCATCCGGTTTATATAGACACTGGAGAGGGCTAGGGTTACATAGAGTCGGTTACAATGGTAGGAGATCTACATATCTGTATCGCCAAGCTTGCCTTCCACGCCAAGGAAAGTCCCATTCGGACACGGGGCGAAGTCTTCAATCTTGTATCTTCATAGTCTTGGAGTCCGGTCGATGATGATAGTCCGGCCGCTGATAGTTTAGCTGATGATGGTAGTCCGGCTATCCGGACACCCCCTAATCTGGGACTCCCTCAGTAGCCCCTGAACCAGGTTTCAATGATGATAGTCCGGCGCGTATATTGCTTGGCATTGCAAGGCGGGTTCCTCCTCCGAATGATAGAAGATTGTGAACACCAGGATAGTGTCCGGCTCTGCAAAATAAATTCCACATTTCCACCGTAGAGAGAATAATATATACACAAGTTCAATCTGCTGACGTTTTTTGCGGCATGACGTCACGCCACTACCAAGCCATTACTTGAATCGTTTTTTACTCTTCCACCTCAGCGCATTTAGCGAAGCGGTTTCCCTGGCACGTCTTGTCGAAGCAGAGATCGTGTTTCCCCTTAATCCGGGATTCTCATCAATACGGACGTGGGTAACCCAACCGCGCCCGTCGCCACGCCCCCTCTATCGAAGGCGAGTCCCAAACGGTCACGGAGACGGCTCTTGGTATTCTCCCTCTTTATAACGGGACCAAGGCTCGTTTCTTTTCTTCAATCCTCCATCGAATCCTCTCCCCGCTCCAAGTTCCAGCACCTAGAGCTCCAGATTCGAGCGCTTCGGACCTTCGATGATGTCCGGTTCCGACCTCCAGGGCCGGTGGATGCCCTCCTCCGTCACGGAGGAGGACGTGCTAAAGCTGCGGGAGGCCAAGTACCCGGCTTATGAGATTTCGCACAGGTTGCCCGCCGAAGGGCAGGCCATCCCCACCCCCGAGCCCGGCGAGTATGTCATCTTTGTATCCCACCTCCGTCGGGGTTTAGGCTTCCTGATGGATCCTTTTGTGAGAGGGCTCCTGTTTTACTATGGGTTGGAATTCCACGATTTGGCTCCGGAGTCCATCCTCCATATTTCCGCATTCATTGTTGTCTGCGAAGCCTTCCTTCGCGTCGCCCCTCACTTCGGCCTGTGGCTGAAGACCTTCAATGTGGCGCCGAAGAAGATCGGGGGGCGTAAAGCGGAGTGCAGCGGAGCGGCCATAAGTAGGAGGGTCGATGCCCCGTGGCCCGCTGGCTCCCTCCAAGAGGAGCTCGGCTTATGGCAACAAGAGTGGTTCTATATTACCGTTCCGAGGGGCCGTAGACAAACGCCGCCGCCCCTATTCCGCTCGGGACCTCCACGACGGTTGATGTCGTGGGTCAACCGAGGGCTCAACTGGGGGTCGTCAAAGGACGTGCCCCTACTGCAGGGCCAGATTCGAGATCTCCAAACGAGGGAGTTCGATATGGTGGTTGTAATTCAGGTTATGTTGATTAGGCGTCTCCTGCCCTGCAAACGCCGCCCTCTCCGGCTGTGGGAGTTCAATCCGGAGGGCCCACGGATTCTTCAACACTTCATGGGTATGACACCCCTAGAGATGTATAAATTATTCTTCGGATTGCAAGAAGCGCGTCCAGAATTGACCGAGGATGCTGGACTAAGCTGCAATCGCCCGGATACTCAAGTAAGTAGTTCCAAGTCCGGACATAACGTTTGTTTGCCTTTCGATAATTCTCCTTATGACCAACTTCCTTCTAAACAGGAGTGGATAGCGGAAGCAAAATTGATATGGTGTCCGGCCCCCCTCCCCGAGACCGCGCCAGATTCTGTGCTGGTTCGGATGCTTGAGGTTGCGCCTCCAGAGGAAGGCGAAGGGGAGAACTGGAAGGCTATTGCCTCGCCTAAGGAGGCTATTGAAGGAGGGGGGATCGAGAATCCCTCCCTCCAAGGGGAGAAGAGCACTGCCTCCGAGGACCCGGGGGCAAAAGCCCCTAAACGGGGGAAGAAACCTTCGCCGGAGGGCCCTGCGTCCGGGGAGGCCCCGCCGCACAATCTCCCTTTGAGAATCAGCCCTCCAACGAGCCGTAAGTAGAAAGAAAGGAGTTTTATTATAAGGGACATCCCTGTTTGTGCTTCTGAGGATAACCAAAGTTTTTACCTTGTAGTTCGGATCTTCGTCCTTCGCAAATGAGCTCGTCTTCAGGGGACCTTCGTCCAGAGATGATGGAGAGCGAGAGGCCTCCGTCCGGGGCGCCGCCAGATAGGGCGGACGAGCCTGAAGTGTCATCACGGAGGGAGCCCCCTGGTTTGGCAAAGCCGGATAGTTCAGCGCCAACTGGTGTGCGGCTGAAGGATCTGCTTGAGAAGGCGTCTATCTTAGAAGATCACCATGCATTGATGAGCATGGTGATTGAAAGGGTTTCGTCCGCCGAAGGCGGGTTGCATAATGCCGTCAGGAGTTTGCTGGTGGGGTTTGAGGTACGTAAAAATGACACACCTTGTAACAGTTTTGCATATAGAATGCGCCCTATATAGATAGTAGCCCCTGAGACTCGGTAGGGTGTCGAAATCGACAGCGTGCCGAGGATCAAAATCGCAGGTTTAAATTTCCGCCGTGCCGATGCAGGTGGCGGTTCGCCCGGGGGGCAGCCGGACTAATGGAGTTGCTGAACTAAAGCGGCAACTCGCTATTGCGGATGCGGACATCACGCTGATCAACAGGCGACTTAATGAGTCGCAAGGTAAGTGCTTTTGTGCGGTCACTTGGTAAGGGGGCCGAAGCCAGCTGCTTACAACATGTTTGTGAAATGCATATAGTGCCGCTGCTGTGGAGAGCCTTGGGACCAAACTTGCTCAAGCCAAGGAGCAGGCCCGAAGGAGTAATGCGGCGGCCTCGAGGGCGGCCGAGGAGTTAGCGGCCGAAAGGGTCGCACACTGCCGAAGCAGGGAAGAGATGGCCGAAATGGCCTTAAAGTTAAAAGATGCTACCGACTGCAATGAGACTCTTGGCAAGGAGCGCCTAGCGGGGCAAGAAGGCCTGGAGAAGGCCACCGCCGAAGCCAAGGATGCCCGCTCTGCAATGCGGGCTATAAAGGAAGAGCTGCGCCAGGCCGGAGAAAATTGTAGCTGGCAAGCCTTTCCTGCTGCGCCGTTTACGGATCCAAAGTATGCTCAGCTGGGCCAACTGTGGGGTCCAGAGGACCCGTACATGGACTTAGCAGCGAGTGCGGCGGATGCCGTTGTGCATTTTCGAAGCCAGAAGGATCACGAGACGGAAGAGCTGTTTTGGTCTCAATTCCATAGTCCGGAGCGTTCACTTCCGCTGATCGACCGTTTGGCCGAGTGGGCTGTGCTGAATAGGTTGTCCGGGCTTGCTATGACGGATATAGTGACCCCCATGTCTGGCCGGATAGGCCCAAGCCGAAGAGTTACTTTGGCTTATTGCAGCAATTTCTTGGGTCGGTGCCGCATATCAAGGCGATGAAGCAGTCGGCCTGCATAGTGGGTGCGCGGATGGCACTTGCCCGTGTGAAGACACATTGGATAGAGATGGATGCCACCGCTGTTGCGACCCCGGGTTCGGACGATAGCCGGTTACCCGCCGAGCAATATTTTGGCGAAGTGCTGCGTGGTGCTCGTGTAATAGAGTCATAGTGCTCAAAAAATGTTACGTTCGAATGAACGTTTGTACGATATAAAACAATATTTATGATGTAAGCGCCTTTTATACTTGTGCGTTCAAGTAATATAATATCTCCTATGCGGCCGTTCATGTATACGTGTGTATAACCTGAAAGATGGCAGTCATCGGCTTCAGCCCCCACGCACAAGGTGCGGGGGTGTTCACAAAAAATAGCGCGTTTTCACACTTAATCCAACGTCTCGGTCCTGTAAAGGAGGTGGTAGTGTAGCAAACGAGGCAACCGGACTATAATGCTTTATCACTTTCACTTAGCCATGGAGTTCGAGGGTGGGGCTACGACATAGCCCCTGGGGGCACCGCGCTCTCCGAATTTGGGGCGCGTATGTGCCTGACCGGGAAACGGCCCTTCGTCAAAGCGGAGGAATTCTAAACATTCCCATGGTCGATTGAGTGGTTGACCAGTCTCTCGCTGTATCATGACAGTCAGTTTTCGGCTTTCTCTACTGAGGTGCTCACCCAGCCGAACTGGGGCACAATCGAAGTAGTTCTCCTGGTGCCGCGTTAGCCGGTGATACGGTACGTAAGGCAGCAAAACACAGGAGCCGGGCAAACCCAACATTTGACCAAAGACATGATTCGGAGCTGATGCATATAAGGCCTAACTCGAGACGCCGAACACTCCCGAAGGTGTTCGGTCTTTACAATAGTGGGCAAAACCATGCCCTAAGCCCCTTGTGTCCAGGTACGGGCAAGTTCTTCTGGCGCGGCCAATGCCAAAACGCCAGTCTCCACGCTGGTTATAATGAGTAACCAGGGGAATATAGCAACAAGAGATAGTAAGAAAGGTTTACGTAGGGTCTTAGTCTGAAAAGAGTCCTTGCAACGGGTCCCTACTGCACGTCTGCGCCTGTGTCTCCGTTGTGCCGTATCCTGGACGGGTGTGCACGCTGTTCATCTGTAAAAAAGAGAGGAACTTAGTTTGAAAAGAAATCGTGCTAGAAAGTGCATAAATATTGAAATATAGATTAATACAGCTGAGCCTATGCTAGCTCATCATGGTTTATATGTACAAACCCTTGTGAAGGGGTGTGTGCCTAGGTAGCCCCTAGCTTATTTATTCCGGACTCGTCCAGCCGTGTCCGGGGTCTCAGGCGACCTTTTAATGAAATGATGCCACGTGGACCGGGCATTTTGAGCGTAAGAGACGCGTAATGTGGTATTGCATTGAAGCGGACGAAAGCTTCCCGTCCCAATGATGCTTTAGAGCTACTTTTAAGTGGGGCGGTATAAAAGGTTAGCTTTTCTCGTCGGAAGTTGTCAGGTGACCCCAACACAACTTCTAGTAATAATGAAATTTTGCACCTGGCGTAAGGGCCTGGTGCTACTCCTTTAAAGGAAGCGCGGCTATGCCGAATTGTAGTAGGGTCTATCCCAACTTGCGGATTGTGTCCGGATATGGCAGGTTTAAGTCACTGCCGCCGTCCATCGGAACCTGCGTGAATTGCAGTCCGTCTATTATGGGGTCCGGTATCAGGGCAATTTATCCTGCGTTCCAGATACTTCTGGACTAATCCAGATGGTCGAAAGTGATTGGTTTTGACATCCAATCTCGGTGTTCCGCTGGGGTGGACCGTGCGACACTTGTCTAAGTGAGTGCCGTGTTGGTTTTCCGTACTATCACCTGAAGTGAGTTTACTGTTTTGACTTCTTGTGGAAAATTCTTTTGACTTCCGGTGCTCTGCTTGTGGGGTTCGTCATCGTCCTCGCTTGGCGCATCGAGCCCCCTGTGTCCAGCGTTGAGTCTGCCGGACTGTTCAAAAACCCAACAATTTCGGTTGGTATGGTTCGCAGGCCTTCCGGAGGTACTGTGGATTTGACATATCCGATCTAGAATTTTGTTTAAATTTGATAGCTCGTCACTGTTGGCTGCGAGCTTTTGAATCCGGCGTTGACCGCCGTGCCCTTTGGGCTTTTTTCTTTATTCCAGCGCTGATCTTTCCTGCGCCGCGATTTTCCGTTTCCATCTCTGATCTCGGATGTACTCGGGTCGCTGGTACTGCATCTGGCTAGCCAGCTGTCTTCTCCTGCGCAGAAGCGCGTCATGAGGTTTGTTAGCGCGGCCATTCTTCTTGGCCTCTCTTGGCCGAGGTGTCTGGCGAGCCATTCGTCTTGGACGTTGTGTTTAAAAGCTGCTAAGGCTTCCGCGTCCGGACAGTCGACTATTTGGTTCTTTTTGGTAAGGAACCATTTCCAGAATTTGCGTGCTGACTCTCCGGGCTGTTGAGTTATATGACTCAAATCTCTGCATCCGGAGGGCGGACATAAGTCCCTTGAAAATTTGCTCTAAACGCGTCCTCAAGCTCTTCCCAACTTCCAACAGTGTTTTCTGGGAGGCTTTTGAGCCAATGGCGAGCTGGCCCTTTGAGCTTGAGGGGTAGGTATTTTATGGCCTGGAGATCATCTCCTCTAGCCATGTGTATGTGTAGTATGTAATCTTCTATCCAGACTCCTGGGTCTGTTGTGCCGTCGTAGGCCTCTATGTTTATGGGTTTGAACCCGGCTGGAAATTCATGGTCCAGCACCTTATCGGTAAAACATAGCGGGTGTGCGGCGCCCCTGTATTTGGGTGTGCCGCTGTCTTCGAACACTTGTCATGTTGTGTTATTTCCCGGGGCCCTCTTTTTTGGCCCGTAGATGGACCTACTTGGGCCGTCTGTTTTCCCAGGATCATAAGTCGGCTTGTGTGCGGCGCCGCTTGTCACTTTTGGCCTGTCATCTGGCCGTCTATCCGGCCAGGCGGCCTATTTATTTTTTGACTGTGAGGGCTCTATGGCTTCCTCGTCAAATTTTGGCAGCAACTTGCGCTTCGGGTAGCTCTTTGTTTGATGGCCATTGCCATATTTGTCTGTGGTCTTGAGTATTTTGCTCCACTTCATTCTGAGTATATCTTCCGCTGTTTTGAGCTTCCGTTTTTCCTTCTTCAAACTTCTTGCAGTGGCGACGAGTCTTTTGTGCAGGTTCTTATGCTCCGGTGTTGTGTTCGGACTGTTGACTGCTCCGTGGAGGGGTTGATTACCTGGCTTGTTCTGTTCGTCGTCCGCTGGTTTGCCCTGCTCTATTGCTGGGTCGTTAGGAATGTTGCTTTGATCGAGGCGGGACTTAAGGCGGCGTTTATGTCGCCGTTTTGATTGTTTATCGGTGGGATTATCTTCTGCCGCGTCCCGTTGTTCCTTGGTATTGCTTCCCTTTGAGGTGTCCACCATATGTATGTCATGTGACGAGGTGGCCTTCTAGTGCCCTGTAGGCGCTGGTTCTTGATTGTCTCCGGCATCATCGTCTATACCGTTGATGTCTTCAGAATCGTAGTTGAACACGTCGGTTAGATCGTCGACGGTGGCTACGAAGTGGGTGGTCGGTGGGGTCTGAATTTCTTTGTCGTCCGCGTCCCAACCGTCCTGGTCGTAGTTCGGCCAGGGTTCTCCGGATAGGGAGAGATGCTTCAGCGAATTTAAGATATCGCTAAAGGGCGAGTGCTGAAAGATGTCCGCAGCGGTGAATTCCATGATCGGCGCCCAATCGGATTCGACTGGCAGGGGCGTAGGAGGTTCTGAGTCCGGCAGAGAGTCCAGCACCTCGGAATCATGAGCTTTGTGCGGGACAAGGTAAGTGTTCGGCTAAATCGCCGTAGAAGTTGCAGCTCCCGAGGTGGTGTTCCGCCATCCATCCTCGATCTGAGCGATCGGCTCCGGACTATGGGTCGGAGCGGATTCGTGTGCGGCCCCCAAGGTGCTGTCCGGCGGCAGAGTTAGGTCATGCCCATCGTGACAGCGCGGCTCGCTCGGCTGTGGCTCGGATCCGTCGAAGATCAAGTCCCCGCGGATATCGGCCGTGAAGTTTAGGCTCCCAAACCTGACCTGACGGCCAGGGGCGTAGCTTTCAATCTGCTCCAGATGGCCAAGTGAGTTGGCCCGCAGTATGAAGCCGCCGAATACGAAGATCTGTCCGGGGAGAAAAGTCTCACCCAGGACTGCGTCATTGTAGATTGAAGAGGCCATCAAGCCTATCGGTGACGGAACAGAGGAACTCTCAATGAAAGCACCAATGTCGGTGTCAAAACCGGCGGATCTCGGGTAGGGGGTCCCGACCTGTGCGTCGAGGCGGATGGTAATATGAGACAAGGGACACGATGTTTTACCCAGGTTCGGGCCCTCTTGATGGAGGTAAAACCCTACGTCCTGCTTGATTGATATTGATATTGTGGATGTTTACAAGAGTGGATCTACCACGAGATCAAGGAGGCTAAACCCTAGAAGCTAGCCTATGGTATGATTGTTGTTGTATGATTGTCCTACGGACTAGAGCCATCCGGTTTATATAGACACCGGAGAGGGCTAGGGTTACATAGAGTCGGTTACAATGGTAGGAGATCTACATATCCGTATCGCCAAGCTTGCCTTCCACGCCAAGGAAAGTCCCATCCGGACACGGGGCGAAGTCTTCAATCTTGTATCTTCATAGTCTTGGAGTCCGGTCGATGATGATAGTCCGGCCGCTGATAGTTCGGCTAATGATGGTAGTCCGGCTATCCGGACACCCCCTAATCCGGGACTCCCTCACCCCCTTTAACGTGCGAGTGAATTGCGTGAAAAAGAGACGGCCGGTGGTGCCGCCTGCAGCCATACTCCATGGATTCCTGCGGGTTAGTCCGAGAGGAGAGCATAACTCATAAGCGCGCTTGCTGTCCTGCCGCTGATCTTTCCGCTAGAAGATGAAGGCACTGAGGATCTGGTGAGGTGATGTGCGCAGGGCAGGCCGCGAGCCAGAGCTCGATCTCTCAGATTTGTCAGCGTTGCAGGGACGGACCCGAGCACAAGCGCTGTGCCAGCATGTGTAGCCCCCGTTGCGGGATGAGCAAGAGGCTGGTCAGCAACACGGGAGGCCGTGAAGGGCGATAAATAGCAGGCAAGTGGGTGATAACATAAATCATCTCATGGATAGAGTAGAGCTAGTTCTGATAGAGGCAAAACGATACATGCCACAGGGACGGACCCATGTGGCTTGGGGATGATGCAGCCCGAGGGGCGCCCCAATTGAGTAAATCGAAAGACATACAAGGATACATGCCACAGGGACGGACCCATGTCGCTTGGGGATGATGCAGCCCGAGGGGCGCCCCCAACTGAATAAACCAAAAAATGTCACATGGCACCATTGCTAAAGAGACGTTGAAGTAGATGAAGACGCGTGTTGAAGAAGTCGCTCCTCATGAGCCACCTATGTCCTGAACCTCGGGAGGCTCTGGAGGCCCAGGAGGCTCGTGAAGAACCATCACCATTTCATTCAGGACCACCTGGTGCCTGGCCTCCTAAGCCGCTAGGACGCTCCGTATGGGGCGCTGGAATGTAACAGCCACGTTTGACAAGCCAAAAGGCATGCGAACGTAGCTGTGAGGGGGACCCTCTCACCTGCCAATGCGCGATGGCCAGAAGCGCTCCAGAGATGCGGCCCTGTTGAGCCCGGGGATGTGGACGTAGGTGCGCAACTTGCTGTCCTCGCCGGGACAAGGAGCCGCGCTAGGTGGTGGGCGCCGGTCGCCGCGCATGGCTCTTGCCTCTTGAAGTTCCTCGGTTGCCTTGGTGATGAACTCCTGAGCACGTAGCACCCCGTGCCTTGTGCCCTCCTGGCGGAAGCACGCTATGAAGCACGCCTCCACGTGGTGCTCGAGTGCCTCCCTTGTGATATTGGCTAGGTCAGAGGCCCTCCAGAGGAGAGCCCCCGAGCCTAGCCTGAGAGGGGCGTTGGGCGCCTGCCTATGTGAGAGAGGGAGGTGCCCCATCCGTGGGCGCAGGTCCTGAGGTGGTGCCGCGGGACACACCGCTCTCCTGAGGTTCTTGGTGGAGCAGCTACTTAATCTTCTTGGGGACGACCTCAGGAGGGTAGGTGGCGCCTTCATCGTCTGGGTTCTCGACTGCTGCAGCCTGGTAGGCGCGCTCGAGAGAGCACACTGCGTCCTTCTCCTTGCAGGCGACCGTGATGACGTCACAGCTCCTTGGCATCTGGAGGGCATTGTAACCATGATGAGTCACCGCCATGAACTTGGCCAGGGCCGGATACCCAAGGATGGCGTTATATGGAAGATGAATGTGGGCAACGTTGAAGTCGATGAGTACTGTGCAGTAGTTTTCACGCTTGCGGAAGGTGACAGTGAGGCGGATCTGCCCTATTAGGGTGGTGGAGCAGTCGGTCACCCCTGAGAAAGGCTTGGTGGGCTGCATCTGGTCATAGGGCACTTGGAGGCGGTCGAACATGTCGATGGACAGAACATTGAGCCCCGCTCCGCCATCAATGAGGGTCTTGGTGACGAGGACGTTGCTGATGACGGGTGAGAAGGGCATCGGGAGGGCACCAGCAGTTGCCGCGCACTTGAGCTGGTCGGACGAGCTGAAGGTGATGGTGCACTTGGACCACCCGAGTGGACGCGTAGCCTCGAGCTTGGGGAGGGCCGCTGAGGGAGTCCTGGATTAGGGGGTGTCCGGATGGCCGGACTATGACCTTCGGCCGGACCCCCGGACTATGAAGATACAAGATTGAAGACTCCGTCCCGTGTCCGGATGGGACTTTCCATGGCGTGGAAGGCAAGCTTGGCGATACGATATGAAGATCTCCTCCCATTGTAACCGACTCTGTGTAACCCTATCCCTCTCCGGTGTCTATATAAACTGGAGAGTTTTAGTCCGTAGGACGAACAACAATCATACCATAGGCTAGCTTCTAGGGTTTAGCCTCTCTGATCTCGTGGTAGATCTACTCTTGTACTACCCATATCATCAATATTAATCAAGCAGGAGTAGGGTTTTACCTCCATCGAGAGGGCCCGAACCTGGGTAAAAACATCGTGTCCCTTGTCTCCTGTTACCATCCGCCTAGACGCATAGTTCGGGACCACCTACCCGAAATCCGCCGGTTTTGACACCGACATTGGTGCTTTCATTGAGAGTTCCTCTGTGTCGTCACCTTTAGGCCCGATGGCTTCTTCAATCATCAATCACGACGCGGTCCAGGGTGAGACTTGTCTCCCCAGACAGATCTTCGTATTCAGCGGCTTCGCACTGCGGGCCAACTCGCTTGGCCATCTGGAGCAGATCGAAAGCTACGCCCCTGGCCATCACGTTAGGTTTGGAAGTTTAAACTACACGGCCGACATCCGCGGGGACATGATCTTCGACGGATTCAAGCCACGGCCGAGCACACCGCACTGTTACGATGGGCGTCATATAGCTCTGCCGCCGGACAGCGCCCAAAGCGTCGCTCAGGTGCCCGCTCCGACCATTAGCTCGGAGCTGACTGCGCTAGTCGGGGATGGACGGTTGGATGCCACCCCAGGAGCCGCAATCACTACGGCGATAGAGCCGAATACCAGCCTAGTCCTTTGCAAGGCCCGTGACTCCAAGATGCCGGACTCCGTTCCGGACTCCGAACTTCCGCACCCCTTCCGATCGAACCCAATTGGGCTCCGATCATGGAGTTCACCGCAGCGGACGTCTTTCAGCACTCGACCTTTGGCGATATCCTGAATTCACTAAAGTCTCTCTCTTTGTCAGGAGAGCCCTGGCCGAACTACGGTCAGCATGGTTGGGATACGGATGACAAAGAAATTAGAGGCCCACCCACCACCCACTTTGTAGCAACTGTCGATGATTTAACCGACACGCTCGACTTTGACTCCGAAGACATCGACGGTATGGACGCCGATGAAGGAGACGGCCAGGAACCATCACCTATAGGGAAATGGAAAGCCACCTCGTCATACGACATATACATGGTGGACACCCCCAAAGCAGGGGATGGCGAGGAAAAAACGGAGGATGACCCCTCCAAGAAGCAACCCAAGCGCCGATGTCAGCGGCGCCGCTCTAAGTCCCGCCAAAGCAAAAACGGCGATTCTGGCACCAGAGATAACAACACGCCAGATAGTGCCGAAGATAAACCCCTCCAGTAGGACTCAGTGCGGGAGGACAAAGGAGCTAGCCCTCATGAGAGAGCGGCCAATAGAGAGGTTGAGGACGACAACTATATGACTCCCTCCGAAGACGAGGCAAGCCTCGACGAAGGCGAATTCGTCGTGCCAGAGGATCCCGTCGAACAAGAGCGTTTCAAACGCAGGCTTATGGCCACGGCACGCAGCCTCAAGAAAAAACAGCAGCAGCTTAGAGCTGACCAAGACTTTCTAGCCGACAGATGGACCGAAGTCCTGGCGGCCGAAGAGTATAAACTCGAGCGCCCCTCCAAGAGCTACCCAAAGCGTAGGCTGCTACCCGAACTTGAG
This sequence comes from Triticum aestivum, assembly GCF_018294505.1. Taxonomy (NCBI): domain Eukaryota; kingdom Viridiplantae; phylum Streptophyta; class Magnoliopsida; order Poales; family Poaceae; genus Triticum; species Triticum aestivum. Next base: position 482,308,108 of record NC_057798.1, on the reverse strand, counting down.
GAGGAAGCAACTAAACTTACATCACCAGCGTACGATGCGCCCGATCAGCCACCCCGTGGCTGTGACAGAGAGGCCTTCAGGCCCTCGACCCAAGCCGCACCCCGGCACCGCTCAAAACATACCAGAGTACGGGGAGACGCAACCGACCTGCGAGACCTATTGGAGAACAAGGCAAGGAAAGCAAGATCGATCTACGGATCGCATGGGCGCCCCGCTTCACGTGACGCTAGCCGTCACGCCGGACAAGATAAGTACGGCCAGGACGAATACCACAGACCAAGCTCATCTGAGCTGCGTCGTGATATAGCCCAATACAGGGGCGCCGCACACCCACTATGCTTCACAGACGAAGTAATGGATCATCAAATCCCCGAAGGTTTTAAACCCGTGAACATCGAATCATACGATGGCACAACAGATCCTGCGGTTTGGATCAAGGATTATCTCCTTCATATCCACATGGCCCGTGGTGATGATCTACATGCCATCAAATACCTCCCGCTCAAGCTTAAAGGACCAGCTCGACATTGGCTTAACAGCCTGCCAGCAGAGTCAATTAGTGGCTGGGAGGACCCGGAATCCGCATTCCTTGACAACTTCCAGGGCACTTATGTGCGACCACCAGACGCCAATGACCTAAGCCACATAATCCAGCAGCCAGAGGAATCGGCCAGGCAATTCTGGACACGGTTCCTAACTAAGAAAAATCAAATAGTCGACTGTCCGGACGCCGAGGCCCTTGTTGCCTTCAGGCACAACATCCGAGACAAATGGCTTGCCCGGCACCTAGGACAGGAAAAGCTGAAATCTATGGCAGCCCTCATGACACTCATGACCGCTTCTGCGCGGGCGAAGAGCCCTGGTAATTCGGATACCAAGGACAACAATGGCCGCACACGTCGCAACAAACACAAGCGCCACATTAATGGCGACAATACTGAGGATACGATAGTCAACGCCGGATTCAGAGGCTCTAAACCCGGTCAGCGGAAGAAGCCATTCAAAAGAAACCCTCCGGGCCCATACAACTTAGACCGGATACTCGACCGCTCGTGCCAGATACATGGCACCGCCGAACAACCAGCCAACCACACCAACAGGGATTGCTGGGTGTTCAAGTAGGCAGGCAAGTTAAGTGCCGAAACCAGAGACAAGGGGCTGCGTAGCGATGACGAGGAGGAGCCCCGGCCGCCGAACAACAGAGGAAAGAAGGGATTCCCCCCGCAAGTGCGGATGGTGAACATGATATACGCAACCCACATCCCCAAAAGGGAGCGAAAGCATGCTCTCAAGGACGTCTATGCATTGGAGCCAGTCGCCCCAAAGTTCAACCCATGGTCCTCCAGCCCGATCACTTTTGATCGAAGGGACCACCCCACTAGCATCCGTCACGGCGGATTCGCCGCATTGGTCTTAGACCCAATTATCGATGGATTTCACCTCACCAGAGTCCTAATGGACGGTGGCAGCAGCCTGAACCTTCTTTATCAGGATACAGTGCGAAAAATGGGTATCGATCCCTCAAGGATTAAACCCACAAAGACAACCTTTAAAGGCATCATACCAGGTGTAGAAGCCAGCTGTACAGGCTCGGTTACACTCGAAGTGGTCTTCGGATCCCCAGATAATTTCCGAAGCGAAGAGCTAATCTTCGACATAGTCCCATTCTGCAGTGGCTATCATGCCCTACTCGGACGAACCACATTTGCAAAATTCAACGCGGTGTCGCACTATGCATACCTCAATCTCAAGATGCCAGGACCTCGCGGAGTCATCACGGTAAACAGAAACACCAAACGCTCTCTCCGAACGGAGGAGCACACGGCAGCCCTGGCGGCGGAAGTACAGAGTAGCCTCTCAAGGCAATCCTCCAACCCAGGTGTCAAACGTCCGGACAATGTCAAGCGAGCCCGAAGTAACCTACAAAAAATCCAGCTGGCACGTTCCGAGCAAGCATAGCAGTGCGGCCCCAACCGCAGCCCTCGCCAGATGGTGATATCGGTACCATGCATACATAATTACGCCTTAGAGATACCATGGGCATAAGGGGAGGGGCACAACTACGGCACGCCCAGAATGCGGCTCAACCGCACTAAGGGGCTCCCTATTCCGCCGTTTCCTTTTTATACACTTTCAGGACCCAAGTATTCGGAAGGCCTGTCCGACAACACACTCGCCGAACATACGATGCAACAGCCAGGGAGAAAACAAGCCACGTCAAATGTCCAGGTGGTCTCTATAACGAGCTTAATACCAGTTTTACTTAAAATCCCGCAGCTTGCCCCTGGAGGGGGACATGTCAAATAAACCCATCTCTTGCTTATCGCATTACTTGTATCGTTCTGCTTTCGCAGCAGCCCTTTTTTAATAAACAATACATAGCTCTTATCTATTATTGTACTGATTTATTTTTTATATATACAAATATGTTCAGTCATGACATTCTGCAACCGTACACTTTGGTACGGCCAATACACCAGGGGCTTAAGCACCCCATAACATGGTGTGAGAAGACCGAACACTCTCATGAGTGCGGCACCCCGAACTTATAGCACTATATGCATCGGCTCAGAATCATGTCTTTGGTCAATAGTTGGGTTTGCCCGGCTCCCATGTTTTGGTACCTTACGTTCCGCAATGTTGGCTAAGGTAGCGCTGGGAGAACTACTGCGATTATGCCCCAGTTGAGCTGGGTTAACACCTCAGTAGAGAAAGCTAAAACTGACCATCATGATAGTGCGAGAGACCGGTCGCTGTTCGCGAGGTTTTTCGAGTCCTTAAAGACTTATGCCGCTTAGAGCGAGGAACCGGACTTATCTGGCCTAGGCGTGGATAGCGCCCCGAACTCGGTCTTCCGAATACTAGGGGCTTCGCCGAAGTTTAAAATTATAGAATTCTATGGCCAAGTGAGAGTGATAAAGCATTATAAGTCCAACAGCCTGGTTCGTTGTGCTGAGCGCCTCCCTAGATGGACCCAAGAATGAGAACAAGAGTGCTCAGGTTTATCCCGAACACCCCAGCACTCGTGGCATGGGGGTCGAAGCCGACGACTTGCATCTCTCAGATTTGATAAACGGCCGCACAGAAGGTAATATTTTAAATTAACAAGCGTTGCTTAACGCATATGAACAAAGTTTTTAGCGTATAGGATAACAGATGCGAGTCTACTCAAAAATTACACCTTTGGAGCATTCGTGCGCTATACGGCAAGCACCCTTCAGGACGCCCTTATAATACATCTCAGGCGTGCGATACTCCTTGCCCGGCGGTGGCGCATCCGTCAAAAGCTTCTCAGCGTCCAGCTTCCCCCAGTGCACTTTAGCACAGGCAAGGGCCCAACGGGCACCTTCGATACAAACGGAGCGCTTGACGACCTCAATCCACGGACACGCATCCACCAGCCGCCGCACCAGACTGAAGTAGCTCCCAGGCATGGCTTCTCCAGGCCACAACCGAGCTATGAGGCCCTTCAAGGTCTGTTCGGCCACCTTGTGGAGCTCGACCAGCTGCTTCATCTGATCGCTCACGGGCACCGGATGTTCGGCCTCAGCATACTAAGACCAGAACACTTTTTCCGTCGAGCTCCCCTCTTCAGCTCGGTAGTATGCGGCGGCATCAGACACACTACGGGGCAGATCGGCGAATGCTCCTGGAGAGCTCCGGATTCGGGTAAGTAGTAGATAATTAACTTTTATATTCTTGCTTTTCATAAAGAATGCCTTACCCGCCGCTATATTCTTCATCGCCTCGATCTCCTGGAGGGCCTTATGGGCTTCGGCCTTATTGTTTTTGGCACTCTCAAGAGCCAGGGAGAGCTCAGACTCTCGAGTCTTCGAGTCACGCTCCAAACTCTCTTGTCTTTCCATGAGAGCCTGGAGCTCTTGCCGCACCTCCGCCACCCGCGCCTCCTGCTTCTCTCGCTCGGCGTGCTCCAGGGCCGCACTGTTTTCGGCCTTGGAGACCGCCTCCTTCAGGGTCGCCACCTCGGCTGTGGCCCCTGCAACATTTAAGTTGGTCCTGTCATTATTTGCAACCAAGTATTTCTATATACATTTATATGCGGTATTACATACCCTCCTTCTCCTCGAGCTGCTTCTTGGCACGGCCGAGCTCGTTCTTGGACCACTCGAGATTCTCCTTCAAGGCATTGACCTACGTAGTCAGTGCGGCAGAGGTCAGCAGCCCAGCCTGCATTCCCATATTGACATATTTTTATTAGACTCCTGCGCATATCTTTTTAGATCCTCAGCTCGGCTTTTCTTTCCGAACGCCGAACTGAGTATCAGGGGCTACTGTCTATGCGGTAACATTTTTTATATGTTTTTTAACACATACATCAAAGCCTGTTAACAAGCTTGTACATGCTTCTGTCAGCTCGCTCTTGGCGGACTGAACCTTCTGAATCACCGCACTCATAATAGTGCGGTGTTCCTCGTCGATGGAGGCGCCGTTAAGCACCTCCAGCAAATTGTCCGGCGCCTCTGGATGGATGGAGGTTGTCGGTGTCGTAAGCTTGCCCTTCTTATGAAGGCGCCGCCTGTCGGACTCTGGAACCATTGATGGTTCTGGAGCAGTGTCCGACCCAGGGCCGGACTTAGATCCCTCGGGGGCCTTACCCCCTTTTGGCCTGGAGTCCGGGAGGTCGCCTTGAGGTGCCTCCAGGACCACCTCCTCCTGGTTTAGTCCCTTTTGGGACTCCACCTCAGCGTCAACCGCAGGGAGAGGGGAGGAAGCCATCGGAAGTGAAGCACTGTTCATATCCGATGAGTCCAAGGAACCGCTCGTTGAATCGTCGAGCTGAGCCTTGGGCAGACTGCATGACCAAATTCCGCGTCAGAAAATGCCAAATAACGGAGAAGTACCATAAGTTATTCGAATATCCGGATGCTTACGATTTTGCCAGGGGCTTGACCCTGGATGGCCATTCCTCCCCGCCGTCTTCGGCATCGGAGGCGTAGTCCGGGAGAAGGGTCTTCCCCTTCATGGACCCTCTGGCCTCCCCAGTTGGGGCAGCCTTTCTTTTCTTTCCTTCCCCTGTTGGAGGGGGAGAGGCGTCTTCTTCTTCTTCCTCCTCCTCGTCTTCCGAGGCGGAGGGTGCGTCGGGGTTGTCGGGCGACGAATCCGACACCACCAGGCGCCGGGAGCTCTTTCGAGTCCCCGTGTCCTTCTTCTTGGCCTTCTTCTCCGGCACCACATGAGGTACCAGAACCAGCAGCTTCGTTGAGCGAGCGTCCGCTGGGTCTTCGGGCAAGGGAGTCGGACAGTCGATCTGTCCGACCTTCTTTTGCCAATCCTGCTAAAGAGATGGGAGTTTAGATCCCGCATAGAATCATATATATGAAAAAAAAAATGCCCCGTAAAGGGAAAATTAAGCTCACCGCGCTGGCTTGGCGCTTGGCGCAGAATCCGTGATCCTCGGTGACGGGCGGGGAGACCTCGGAGCTCTTGAATAGCACCTTCCAGGCATCCTCGCGCTTTGTGTCGAAGAGCCGAGACAGAGTCTGGTGCTGGGCCGGGTCGAACTCCCATAAGCTGAAAGCCCGTCGTTGACACGGGAGAATCTGGCGGAAGAGCATGACCTGGACTACGGTGACAAGTTTAACCTTCCTGCCGATCAGGTCTTTGATGCAGGTTTGAAGTCCGGTCACTTCCGCCGAATTACCCCACGACAGGCCCGTCTCTTTCCAAGATGTGAGCCGTGTGGGGATTCCAGATCGGAATTCGGGGGCCGCTGCCCATTCTGGGTCACGCGGCTCAGTGATATAGAACCACCCCGATTGCCACTCTTTGATAGTCTCTACAAAGGCGCCCTCGAGCCATGTAACGTTGGTTATCTTGCCCACCATGGCGCCTCCGCACTCCGCTTGGCGGCCGCCCACGACCTTCGGCTTAATGCTGAAGATCTTCAGCCATAGGCCAAAATGAGGCTGGATGCGGAGGGAGTCCTCGCACACGACGATGAACACCGAGATGTTGAGGATGAAGTTCGGGGCCAGATCGTGGAAGTCCAGGCCGTAATAGAACATGAGCCCCCGGACGAACGGATGAAGAGGAAAACCCAGTCCGTGGAGGAAATGGGGAAGAAAAACAACCCTCTCATGGGGCCTGGGGGTGGGGATGAGTTGTCCCACATCTGGAAGCCGGTGCACGATGTCGTCAGACAGGTATCCGGCGTTCCTCAGCCTTTTGATTTGCCCCTCTGTGACGGAGGAGGCCATCCATCTACCTCCCGCTCCGGACATGATCAGAGAAGGTTGAGGTGGGAAGTGCGGGCTTGGGCGTTGGAGCTCGAGCGTGCAAGGACGAATAAGCGAAGGAGGAAGAAGGCGTGAATGGAAAGGGCGGATTCTTATCCCCTTATATGGGGGGCCAAAACTACAAGCCCCCACCGGCCTAATAAAACTCACTTATCTCCCAAGTGCCGCGGTTAATGGCGCGGTTGGGTTACCCATGCCCGTATTGATGAAAATCCCGGAATAAGGGGATACGATCTCTGCTTTGACAAGACGTGCCAAGGAAACCGCCTCGCTAAACGCACTGGGGTGGAACGGTAAAATGAATAAAAGCCTGGCCGTGGCCTGATGTCATGGTAGATCCACTCTTGTTCTACCCATATCATCAATATAAATCAAGCAGGAGTAGGGTTTTACCTCCATCGAGAGGGCCCGAACCTGGGTAAAAACATCGTGTCCCTTGTCTCCTGTTACCATCCGCCTAGACGCACAGTTCGGGACCCCCTACCCGAGATCTGCCGGTTTTGACACCGACAGCCGCGTTCACCTTGTGGGCAAACTGCTTGAAGATGCGATGAGAGGCAGGGGCCTGAGCGTCGCCCAGGATGCAGGTGATGGTACGAGGCTCCTGCAAGCCCCCAGCCCCCTCGTCCTGGTGATGGTCGTCGTTCCTTCTTGGTGGTGGTGGCAGCGGAGGGAGGCCAGCGTTGCCCTGAGGACAGTCCTCGCGAGGCTGATCCCTCCAGGGGCCCTCACGAGGCTAGCCCTGCTAGGGTTCCTCACGAGGCTGATCGCGCCACTCCTGGTAGGGGTCACGGTCATCCCAGCGTCCTCCACTTCGGCCTCCTCCACGGTCGTAGCCTCGATCATTGCGCTCGAGGCAACGACCTAGGCGCCCGTCGCGGATGGCCCTGAGCTCCTGGCAGTCGTTTATGTTGTGGCTGTGCGTGTTGTGGAAGACGCAGAATAGGAGCTGCCCTTGGATGACTCGGGTGATCGCAGCCATGCTTCGTCTCTGGTTCGGCCGCAAGCACGGCCTGTCCCTTGCACTTCATGTCCTTGGCTTTGGCCTTCTTGTCCTCTAGGTCAGCCCCGGGAGCTCCAGGAGGGAGAGGCGACCCTCCTCAACTCTCGCACACTTGGTTGCCATGTTGAACATATCCAGAGCCGTGCACAGGTCCTCATGTATGGCGAGCTCTTACTTCATATTCACGTCGCGGACGCCATCAGTGAATGCCGTGATGATGGCCTCGTCCGGCACCTTGGGGATTGTCGGTGTCAAAACCGGCGGATCTCGGGTAGGGGGTCCCGAACTGTGCGTCTAGGCAGATGGTAACAAGAGACAAGGGACACGATGTTTTTACCTAGGTTCGGGCCCTCTCGATGGAGGTAAAACCCTACTTTTGCTTGATTAATATTGATGATATGGGTAGTACAAGAGTAGATTTACCACGAGATCAGATAGGCTAAACCCTAGAAGCTAGCCTATGGTATGATTGTTGTTTGTCCTACGGACTAAAACCCTCCGGTTTATATAGACACCGGAGAGGGCTAGGGTTACAATGGGAGGAGATCTACATATCCGTATCACCAAGCTTGCCTTCCACGCCAAGGAAAGTCCCATCCGGACACGGGACGAAGTCTTCAATCTTGTATCGGCTATCCGGACACCCCCTAATCCGGGACTCCCTCGGTAGCCCCCGAACCAGGCTTCAATGACGATGAGTCTGGCGTGCAGATTTGTCTTTAGCATTGCAAGGCGGGTTCTTCTCCAAATTCCATATAACTGTTGAATAGTGTTCGACTTTTGGTGAATGTTGCGCTCCTTGGCTTCTATGCCCAATAATGGCCATCTTCCACGTGTCAAACGAATGCGAAAAGCCAGGGTGTTTTTTCATTTACCCCCCTAGCTGCACAAATGAGCTGCCTATAAAAGAGACGGGGATTTCGATCCGAATCACACCATCTTCCCTTCGCGAGCATTCATCGGAGCACATTCGACAGAGATCCATTCCATCATGGCCAGTCGACGCAGCTCCTCCTCTCGCTTTCCCAGCCCTCAGCCTGGAGATTGGGAGAGATGCTCCATCCTGCACAGCGAGCTAGTGGCGCTCCAAGCCAAGGGGTTTCCCCCCAGCCTACATGGTCCCGGTTCGAGCCGGGCTTGCCACCTATAATGGTGGAGAGCAAGCGGAGACGTCCCCAATCCCTCCAAAGGAGAGCGGGTATGCCTTGTCCCTTATTTGATAAGAGGGCTCGGATTTCCAATTCGTCCGTTTCTCTGGGGGCTCCTGGAGTTCGACGGCCTCCAGTTGCACAACCTTACGCCTGCCTCCATATTGCATATTGCGGGCTTCGTAGCCCTTTGCGAGCTGTTTTTGGGCATCGAGGCTCATTTCGCGCTGTGGAAGAAGCTGTTCTGCCTTGTGCCCCGTTCTCAGGAGGGGTCGATATATCAAGTGGGCGGAGCCGAACTATGGCGCATCGCCCGGACCAGATGTCTATCCGGAACCCCAAAGAAGGCGTCCGAAGACTGGCCTTCAGAATGGTTTTATATAGAAGATGTCTCCCTGCTGGACCCTGTTCGGATCGGCCTCCCTGAGTTCGATAATGCTCCTTTGCAGAAGCGCCTAAGCTGGCATCCACAGAGCCCTCAGAAGGAAAATGACAAGTACGTCCTTTACCTGATGAGCCGGATAAGGTTCTTAGCTCATTCCAGACTGACCATGATCGAGGTCATGGCCACATGCATTATGCGGGGGGTGTAGCCACAGCAGTATAGAGGCCACCCCATGTGGGATTTCAACGGGGAGGACGACGCCACCCGGTGTGGCCGTAAGGGGCCGGAGTCGGTTGCCGCTCTAATAAAGATCTTGTCCGCTTTGTACAAGGGAGAAGAGGAGGAATTCCTCCGCGTCAACCCATGGGGCGGATTTTCTTTGTACAATCCTCCAAGCTGGGTAAGAGGACACTTTCGCTCGCCCATTCGTTTCATATTCCCATAGTTAGGTATTTAGTCTAGCAATTTCAACGCAGGAGCTACGCTAGGCTGTAAAGGAGATAAACAACCCTCCTCCACAACCCGAGGACCCGGAACGGTCCTTCGACCCGGACTCCCAAGAGGATCCGGACTTATCTGTGGAGCTGATCGATGGGGTGTTTCATCAATTGAGCAAGGACAACACCTTAGTGGCCATTACGGCCGATTATCCCGGACTACTTCCAGCCTCACAAGTAACCGAGACCGAAGTCCTAGTACTTTTAATATGATCCATCCGTGCTTATTTTTAATCACCGTATACCAATGGCGTTTTTGCAGGGGAAGTCCTTGAGGCGGAGGGCCGAGCCTGCAGTGGCTAGCCAACAAGGGGCAGCAAGGCCCAGCAGGCTGAAAAGAAGTGTGGTCCGGATTGAGACGCTGGCGCAACGGTATGGCGTGCCATTTTATTCCCAGGTTTTATTCCCTCAAGGCATACTAATGCTCATGCTCTCTTCAGGAAAAAGAGCGCTCGCCGGACTATATCCGGAGAGGTTGTCAATCGCGCCTCCACTAGCCAGGCTCCAAGGCCGGGTCTGGAAGCAGAGGCGAACACGAGGCACGCACCAGACGCTCCTTCGACAGAGGATGCGGACGGGCTGTCTGCCACCAATTCCGAGGTGGAGAGTGCCATGAACCACAGGCGTCGCCAGACAGTTCTTCGTGATGCTTGTTTCTCCCAAGAGGCATTGGATGCCTTCAATATGGGAGATGCGTACCTCCATGCTGCTCAAAATGGTCTAGCCAGAGCCACGAAGCAGTATGTAAAAGACATACGGGTGAGAAAATTTGATGGTTATATATGTCAGTAGCCCCCGAGACTTGAAACAGTTAGAATAACTGATTTAAGGATCATTTGTTATGCAGGATCTTACAGAAAAGAATACCCAACTGTCCCAGGAGCTGGAAGAGTGCAAAGTCCAACTTGAGGCCGCACTAGCCGCGGCAGGGGAGGCCAAGGAGACCCCGTCTAGTAATATATGCTTCAAAAGATAAGCATGTTCTGAAGTGCGGCATGTGTGCAAATCTGACAATTACATTGTAGATGGCGCCGGAGTGGATCTGGACAAGCAACAACTCTTGCGCCGGTTAAAGGCCGGCGAGAGCGTGCTTACGAGGGTGAGGCAAGAGAAGAATAATCTCCAAGATGCAAACACCCAGCTGGGCGAGGAACTAAAGGATGTTCGTGCTTAGCTGTCGGACTCCGTGAAGGAGAATTGGCGGCTTTTACGCGGCATTTTTAGTAAGTGCTTGAACGAACTTCGAAAAAGAGTTCGGCGAGGAAGTCGATTGACATAGTTATGTCTGTAGGTATGCTGACAGGTCAGCCTGCAGAGGAAATGCCCGGTTCTACGGGTGACCTTCTTCCCGAGCTTTCACAACTGCACGAACGAGTTCGGCAGGTAATGCAAGGCGTCGCCCAGGCCTTGTAGCCATCTGTCTCCATGCCCGAAGGCCTTGGAGAGCTTGCAGAGAAGCTCAAGGGAGCGCGGCGGCGCTTCCAATTATGGAAGATATCGGCCTGCCGTCAAGGCGCCAGGGAGGCCTGGGCCATGGTGAAGACGCGGTACGCGAAGGCTGACCCAAACCGCATGGCCGAGGTCAGACCTGTGGGGCCTGATGGGAAGGAGATCCCTGTGAGTTTAGTGTACGGCCAGGTAGAGTTGGCCGCCAAATATTCCCAATAGGACTGTAAACTAGACAACATGTTGGATGGTATTGAAGAGGAATATACCCAGTCAAATTGACTATGTAATTTAAGATGACATGTAAAATGCCTTCTAGCCGGATTGTAGATCGTTTGTCATGGCGGACCTTTTTGCTTCAACCTCGGGACCCGATGGTCCGGAGTGTCTCCGAATACCCTCTCGGTTATGTAAGAACCGGGGCATGCATGGAGACCAGGCGTATGGGTCATTAGTGCTTGAACATACAAGTGCCCAACTAGTTATGTTATATTACATGGTTAGTAAGAAACATCTTCCAGCGAGAATAGTTCCGTTAGGGATTCCTTTCCCTGGGAGGCATGCCCTAAAGTGCATGTCCGGACTGCGAAAAAAGCACAAAAGCATCTGGGGGCGGATAAATAAATGAGTGAGAAATCATCTTTAGTTCATGGACCGAATATTCCCTTAAGAACGCTAGCTTTCTGCTTCACCCAGTCTGAGGTACACATCCGGCTGACTCGGCAGTAACAATTGCATAGGTGCTCCCTTTACCGCCTAGCCGAACAATAGGGAACATAGGGGTAAGCACAGGAGCCAGGCAACCCAGCTTGGCCAAAACTTAAGTCATAGCGATGCATATAATGGTGAAAAAAAGGTACATGCAGAATTGTGATACATGTGTTGGGCACGAGGCCCGTATAAACAAGTTTCTGTTAAAGAAGCCCCCAGGTATAATGAGCGCGGATAGCGCATCAATTGTGTGCGAACAAGGCGCAAACGAGCCCTTAAAGGCTATAAGAGAAAGGGAGGGAGAAGGAGAGAAATATAAGACAGCTAATGTGTAAAAAATAGATAGAGGAAGGAGACGAACACAGAGTCCGGCGCTAGGCGTAGAATATTCGGAGACGGGCTGCGTTCCATGGGTTTGGCTCGAGTCTGTTATCCGATGCATCTCGCAGACGGTATGCTCCACCAGTCAGGACTTGGTCAATAATGAAGGGACCATCCCATTTGGGCTTGAGTTTGTCCTTTTTCTTGTCCGGCAGGCGTAGAACTAACTCGCCAACATTGTAAGTTTTGGCCCATACATCTCTGCTTTGATATCTTCGAGCCTGCTGTTGATAGAATGCGGAACGGGCTTTTGCCACGTCGCGCTCCTCCTCCAAGGCGTCCAAACTGTCTTGCCGATCGAGTTCGGCTTCTCTTTCTTCATACATGCGCACGCGAGGTGAGTCATGAATTATGTCGCAGGGCAGAACTGCCTCTCTGCCGTATACCATAAAGAATGGTGTGAATCCAGTGGTGCAATTCGGCGTGGTCCGCAGCCCCCAGAGTACGGAGTCGAGCTCCTCTACCCAGTGCGTGTTAGATTCCTTGAGGGACCGCACTAATCTGGGTTTGATGCCGCTCGTGATTGGATCATTTTCTCGCTCGACTTGACCGTTAGTTTGTGGGTGATAGACTGAAGCGTAGTCGAGTTTGATGCCCATGTTTTTGCACCAGAGTTTGACCTCGTCGGCCGTAAAGTTCATGCCATTATCATTGATGATACTATGGGGGACGCCGTAACGGTGTGCGACTCCTGATATGAAGTCTATCACCGGTCCGGATTCAGCCGTCTTAACAGGCTTGGCCTCTATCCATTTGGTGAATTTATCCACCATGACCAGTAGGTATTTTTGCTTGTGGGTTACTCCTTTAAGGGGTCCAACCATGTAAAGCCCCCAGACCTTGAAGGGCTAGGTGATGGGTATAGTTTGGAGGGCGGTGGGTGGCATATGGCTTTAGTTAGCAAAGAGCTGGCAATCGACGCATCGTTGGACTAAGTCCTGAGCATTTGCCCGGGCCGTCGGCCAATAAAATCCTGTACAGAAGGCCTTGCTTACAAGGGCCCGGGCTGCGGCGTGGTGCTCGCCGAGTCCGGCATGAATTTCAGCCAGAAGATTCCGCCCTTCCTCTTCGAAGATACTCCTTTGAAGGAGTTCGGTGGTGCTTTTCTTATAAAGCTCTCCTTCATGGACTTTATAGGCTTTAGATCGCCGCACTATGCAGCGTGCCTTGTTTTGGTCGTCGGGAAGCTCCTGCCTGGTTAGGTAGGCTAGGAATGGTTCTGTCACGGGGCAATGACTGCCATTATTACGTGGGCTGAGGATATTACTTCGTTGGCAGAGCCTCCCGTTGTTTCAGAATGTTCGGTGTCGGGCGGTGCGGTTGGGTCCGGGGTGTTATTTCTGGATTCCCCTTCCCATAATACGGATGGCTTGAATAGCCTCTCCAAGAAAATGTTGGGGGGGGGGGGGACTGCATCGCGCTTTGCGCCGATGCGTGCCAAGACTTCGGCTGCCTGATTGTTTTCCCGGGCTATATGGTGAAATTCGAGCCCCTCGAATCGAGTTGACACTTTTAGGACGGCATTGCGATAAGCTGCCATTTTCGAATCCTTGGCATCAAAGTCTCCATTTATTTGGGATATCGCGAGGTTCAAATCCCCGCGCACCTCTAGGCGTTGGATGCCCATGGAGACTGCCATCCGGAGACCATGTAGAAGGGCCTCGTGTTCGCTGCGTTGTTGGAGTCCGTATACATTATCTGGAGTACGTATTAAACTGTATCTCCTGTTGGGGACGTCAGGAAGACGCCGGCCCCCAGACCAGCTAACATTTTGGAGCCGTCGAAGTGCATGATCCAGTTGGAATATGTGCCGTACTCTTTAGGGAGTTCGGCTTCAGTCCATTCAGCGATGAAGTCGGCCAAAACTTGCGACTTAATAGCTCACCGTGGCTTATAGGTTATGTCAAACGGGAGGAGCTCAATGGCCCATTTGTCAATCTGGCCCGTCACGTCGCGGTTGTTTATAATATCGTTAAGAGGTACTTCAGAGGCTACTGTTATCGAACACTCTTGAAAGTAGTGTCGCAGCTTCCGGGATGCCATAAACACTACATACGCTATGTTTTGATAATGCGGGTACCGTGACTTGCATGGAGTGAGGACAGTGGACACGTAGTAAACTGGATTTTGAAGGGGGAATTTGTGTCCGTCCGTTTCTCATTCGGCGACGAGCACTACGCTCACAACTTGATAAGTTGCCGCAATGTATAATAGCATTGGTTCGCCGATGTTGGGCGCGGCCAGGACCGGGTTTGTTGCCAATATGGATTTTATTTCTTCGAGTCCGGCCATGGCGGCATCCGTCCACTTGAAGTGTTCGGTGCGCCGGAGGAGGCGGTAAAGGGGTAATGCCTTTTCTTCCAAGCGGGAGATAAAGCGGCTTAGAGCCTCCACACATCCAGTCAATTTTTGTATTTGTTTGAGGTCCTTTGGGATGTCCAATTGTGATAGAGCTCGGATCTTGGCTGGGTTTGCTTCAATTCCTCTACCGAATACAATGAAGCCCAAGAGCTTTCCGGCTGGTACGCCGAAAACGCATTTTTTCGGGTTGAGCTTGATGTCATATGTTCGGAGGTTATCGAATGTGATCCTCAAGTCATCTACTAGAGTTTCGACATGCTTGGTTTTGATGACCACGTCATCTACGTATGCTTCCACTGTTTTGCCAATCTGGTTTGCCAGACATGTCTGAATCATGCGTTGATATGTTGCGCCGGCGTTTTTGAGCCCAAAGGGCATTGTGTTGAAGCAGAATGGGCCGTATGGTGTGATGAATGCCGTTGCGCCTTGGTCTGGCTCTGCCATCTTAATTTGATGGTAGCCGGAGTATGCGTCGAGGAAACACAATGAATCGTGTCCTGCGGTAGCGTCGATAATTTGATCGATGCGGGGGAGGGGGAAGGGACCCTTTGGGCAAGCCTTGTTGAGGTCCTTGAAATCGACGCATAGGCGCCAGGATTTGTCCTTCTTTGGTACCATCACCAGGTTTGCTAGCCAGTCGGGATGTTTTATATCTCTGATGAATCCGGCCTCCAGTAGTTTGGCTAGCTCCTCTCCCATGCACTACAGGAAACTGCCTGGTAATTCTCATTGCGTATGTTTTTTGAACTTATGCTTATCTATTTGAAGTATAATGTAGTTTTTGTACTATAATTGCCTGGTAATTCGCATTGCGTATGTTTTTTGAACTTATGCTTATTTGTTTGAACTATAATGTATTTGTACTAGAATTGCATTGGTAATTCTCATTGCGACAATTGTTTGAACTTATGCTTATTTGTTTGAACTATAATGTATTTGTACTACAATTGCATTGGTAATTCTCATTGCGACAATTGTTTGAACTTATGCTTATTTATTTAAACTATAATCTTGTATTTGTACTAATTGCTTTACTTTTTGTCATAGCATGTGAGTGAAGCATGGTGGGCCCGCAAAGGAAAAAGCCCGGGCTCCCCATAGTAAGATCTTTGCTTAGCACTTTTATCGCCGATCCTCCGCCTTCCTCTCATCCTCAGGCTCATTGAGGGAGAGGAAAAGGCCGGGGAAGAGGTGCACGTGGAGCAAATGCTAAGAGAAACCCGGTTCGGCCAGTGTCTCACGCCCCCGTGTCTAAGAGGGTGGAGGACGAGCCGGTGTCTCACTCCCCCGTGTCTGAGAGGGTGGAGGACGAGCCGGTGTCTCACTCCCCCGTGTGTGAGAGGGTGGAGGACGAGCCGGTGTCTCACCCCCTCCCCCGTGTCTGAGAGGGTGGAGGACGAGCCAGTGTCTCACTCCCCTATGTCTAAGAGGGTGGAGGAAGAGCGGTTGTCGTCGGAGGCCTTTGACGAGGAGGGCCTGACCTCTGACAAGGAGGCCTTGACCTCTGACGAGGAGCATGCTGGTTTCATCCAAGTTGAGGAGGGTCGGTCCATGTACCTACGTGGTTCCTCAAGGCTCCCGGAACAAGGGCTTCCTATGGAGCAGAGGCCATGTATTGCTCCATGTGGAGAAATGTAACTAACTTTGGCTTCCCATTTTCTACCTTCAATGTGTGCAACAATTGCTAATAACTTTGGCTTCTCATTATGTAGCAGTTGGAAGAAAGCTGGAGCTAGCACGAGAAAGTACCGACACGTGAACGGCGTCATAATCTTCACTTAATTGCCAAACACATACATAAGCTTCACTCAATCATAATCTTCTACTACCAGTACTTAATCTTCACTCAAACATAATTTGCAGGCTTATTGTACCCAGAATGGTATGCCTGCTATGCAGATGCCTCAATCAGGCCATGGATCTAATGCTGATGGATCTTCACATGCACGAGGCCCAAGCGACAACAACCTTGGTGGTTCTCCGAATGTTTCAGATCGAGTATGGTTAGTGCGTACATATCTCATTTACGTAGGTCTCAAATTTGTCAACGTAGAAACAAGTAGCTATCTTGATTCTTGAAGATCAAACTTATAAGTAGAGACAAGTAGATACCATTTGAACCATTTCAAACTATAATCCATTTGAACAATTTCAACCATGATCTTAATTAACTATATGCATTCTTGAAGCTATTTATTTTCATGATTTAGAGACCACTTGAAGATATTCATTATTTAGAGACAAGTAGCTACTTATTTTCATGATTTAGAGACCATTTGAAGATCTCCATGATTTATAAACTTGTAAGATAGAGACCGTTTGAACCATTTAAAGATAAAACTTATAAGTAGAGACAAGTAGATACCATTTGAACCGTTTCAAACTATAATCCATTTGAACAATTTCAACCATGATCTTAATTAACTATATGCATTCTTGAAGCTATTTATTTTCATGATTTAGAGAACACTTGAAGATATTCATGATTTAGAGACAAGTAGCTACTTATTTTCATGATTTAGAGACCATTTGAAGATCTCCATGATTTAGAAACTTGTAAGATAGAGACCGTTTGAACCATTTAAAGATCAAACTTATAAGTAGAGACAAGTAGATACCATTTGAACCGTTTCAAACTATAATCCATTTCAACCATTTCAACCATGATCTTAATTAACTATATGCATTCTTGAAGCTATTTATTTTCATGATTTAGAGAACACTTGAAGATATTCATGATTTAGAGACAAGTAGCTACTTATTTTCATGATTTAGAGACCATTTGAAGATCTCCATGATTTAGAAACTTGTAAGTAGAGACCGTTTGAACCATTTAAAGATAAAACTTATAAGTAGAGACAAGTAGATACCATTTGAACCGTTTCAAACTATAATCCATTTGAACAATTTCAACCATGATCTTAATTAACTATATGCATTCTTGAAGCTATTTATTTTCATGATTTAGAGAACACTTGAAGATATTCATGATTTAGAGACAAGTAGCTACTTATTTTCATGATTTAGAGACCATTTGAAGATCTCCATGATTTAGAAACTTGTAAGATAGAGACCGTTTGAACCATTTAAAGATCAAACTTATAAGTAGAGACAAGTAGAGACCATTTGAACCGTTTCAAACTATAATCCATTTGAACAATTTCAACCATGATCTTAATTAACTATATGCATTCTTGAAGCTACTTATTTTCATGATTTAGAGAACACTTGAAGATATTCATGATTTAGAGACAAGTAGCTACGTATTTTCATGATTTAGAGACCATTTGAAGATCTCCATGATTTAGAAACTTGTAAGTAGAGACCGTTTGAACCATTTAAAGATCAAACTTATAAGTAGAGACAAGTAGATACCATTTGAACCGTTTCAAACTATAATCCATTTGAACAATTTCAACCATGATCTTAATTAAATATATGCATTCTTGAAGCTATTTATTTTCATGATTTAGAGAACACTTGAAGATATTCATGATTTAGAGACAAGTAGCTACTTATTTTCATGATTTAGAGACCATTTGAAGATCTCCATGATTTAGAAACTTGTAAGATAGAGACCGTTTGAACCATTTAAAGATCAGACTTATAAGTAGAGACAAGTAGAGACCATTTGAACCGTTTCAAACTATAATCCATTTGAACAATTTCAACCATGATCTTAATTAAATATATGCATTCTTGAAGCTATTTATTTTCATGATTTAGAGAACACTTGAAGATTTTCATGATTTAGAGACAAGTAGCTACTTATTTTCATGATTTAGAGACCATTTGAAGATCTCCATGATTTAGAAACTTGTAAGTAGAGACCGTTTGAACCATTTAAAGATCAGACTTATAAGTAAAGATCAAGAAACTCCATATGTACTAGAAGGTTTTTATTTTGGAAACTCACTATGGAATATGGATCACTATTTATTTTGTAGTGTCGAAGTACTTTCTTTTGTCTATTTGGCATATTTATGATTTCAAGCACGTTATTTGACACACACCATTCAATCTTGTAGGTTGCCACCTGGATGCTCTTTGGACTACGACATGGACATGAAGGCATTTGTTGTAGTGCCAAATCTTACGTAGTGATGCCATCTTTGTTCATTATGTATTATATGCTGTGCAACTTTGTTTTGGCACTATATGCTATGGAACTTTGTCCCGGGACTATATATATGCTATGGAACTTTGTTTTGGGACTATATATATGCTATGGAACTTTGTTTTGGGACTATATGCCATGGAAATTTGTCCTGGGACTATATATATGCTATGGAACTTTGTCCTGTGACTATATATATGCTATGGAACTTCGTTCTTATATTTGTTCATTGTTGCTTATATTTGCTATGGAACTATGCTGTCCTGTTATGGTTCTGTGTTGTTATGGTTCTATACTGTGTATTAAACTATTTAATTTCAAATTTAAAAAAAAGAGCTTTGCCGTCAAGTGACAGACGACAAAGATGCCACATGTCACCAGCCCGTGCTTCCGCTGGCATTTTGCCGTCTTGCCAACCGGCAGGTTGACGGCAAAGAGGTATAGTTTTGCCGTCTGGGCCAGCAGCAACTGACGGTGAAATATAAGTCCTTGCCGACTGGGAAAGGAGCACCAGACGGCAATGTCTTGCTATTTTGCCTACTGGGAGTACAGTGACAGACGACAAAGTATGCTTCTTTCCCGTCTGCCAAAACTGATAGTTGACGGCAAAGATAATAGATTTGCCGTCTGGTTGGACGGCCGGTAGACGGCAAAACACTTGACGCCGGCCGTTAGACCGTCCGTTCCATCTGGTGCAATGTTTTGCCGTCTACTTTCTGCAGACTGACGGCAAAAATATAGACTGATGGCAAAGTCTTTGCCGTCAGGGAAAAAACAGACGGCAAAGTATTCTTTGCCGATTAATCTTTGCCGTCTGACTTTGTCGTCTACTTCCTGATGGCAAACTCTTTGCCGTCTGGATTTACGTCTTTGCCGTCTGTTATGCCCAGACGGAAAACTAGCAGTTTCCTGTAGTGATGGCTTGTCTCTTAGTTTCAGAGAAACACCGAAGAGCCTGCTTGACAGGCTTGAATCCTTTTAGGATGTTTAGGCTGTGCTTGGCCAGCCAACGTGGGATTCCTGGCATGTCTGAAGGGTGCCTGGCAAAAATGTCCCAATTTTCGCGTAGGAATTCTCGTAGTGCGGCGTCTACATTAGGGTTTAATTGCGCCCTGATGGAGGCCGTTTTTGTAGGGTCCGTTGGATGGACTTGGAATTTGACTATTTCGTCCGCCATTTTAAAGGAGGTGGACTTGGATCTTTTATCGAGTATTACGTCGTCCATGTTCACCGTGGAGCGCAGCACAATCAGTTCCTCGGCCGCTAGGGCTTCGGATAGTGCCTCAAGGGCGAGTGCGGCTGTCTTATTTTCGGCGCGGAGCGCTATGTTTGGGTCACTAGCAAGAGTGATGATTCCGTTGGGTCCGGGCATTTTGAGCTTCATGTACCCGTAACGGGGTATAACTTGAAAAATTGTGAATGCCTCTCGCCCTAATAGAGCGTGGTATCCGCTGCTGAATGGGGCCACTTGAAACATGACCTCCTCGGACCTGTAATTATCCGGCGTGCCGAACACCACATCTAGTGTGATTTTTCCTGTACAGCACGCTTCCCGACTGGGGATTATTCTTTAAAGGTTGTGTTGCTACCCTCAATGCGGCTCTAGTCTATTTCCATTTTTCGAAGGGTTTCCTCATAAATGAGGTTCAATCCGCTGCCACCGTCCATGAGTACCTTGGTAAGGCGAAAGCCGTCCACTATTGGACTGAGGACCAATGCGGCTGGTGCTCAGGCTGTTCGGAATTTAGGTTCATCACTGGCATTAAAGGTAATAGCCGTGTCACTCCATGGATTTGTTGTTGCTACTTGGTAGACTTTGAAAAGGTTGCGGAGTGTTCGTTTCCGCATATTATTTGATGCGAAAGTCTCGAAGACTGTTAATACCGTACTGGTATCCCTGGGCTGGTACTCTGTGAATTCTGGATTTAGAAGCTCCTCGCCACTTCTGGCCACCTGCCGGAGTATCCAACATGCTCTAAGGCTATGAGTTGTTGTGGCGCCCTCTGTACTATGAATTTTACAGGGTCCATTGAGCCATCCCTCTAGTACGGTTCCATGCCCTATAGAGGGTTTTTGCTTTTTGGTGTTTAACCCAGGTGCCTGGCGATAATGCACCCTTTTATTTCGGACTGGGGTTGTATTCAGGGCCGGATTGTCCCAAAATTTTATTTCGGTTTTCCAAGCGCTTTCCATCGCACAGTAATTTCGTACTATGGATGCCAAGTCGGCGAAGCGTGTAATTTCACGGCGACTTATGGCGTTGAGGATTCTGTTGTCCGTGCAATTATTGCAGAAGAATGAAATTGCATCCTCCTCGCGGCAATCCTTTATCCTGTTCATAACCAGGAGGAATCTGGCCTAGTAGTGGTGTACTGTTTCTGCGGGCTCTTGCCGAATTTGGGATAGATCCCTTATATTTGGGTGGGCGGGTGGAATTAAATCCGGAACCTTGACCAATCTGAGACTCAGGGGCCAAGGAGTTTCCAAACTCGGAAGCTTGGGTTCTTGAATGCTTCCCAATGAATCTAGCCCGCTGCCTGATTTTAGGTTCCGGGCTTGAGTGACGTCCTCCCCTCCGTGGGTATCCGGCTTGGATGGATCGGGAATCCGGACATAACTAGTCCTTAAGATAGATGAAGGCTTGCCGCATTGTTCCTCCACCACTGCAACGTGGTGGGTGACCTGGGGAGAGCTAATCTCTCTCGGATCAGGTTTAAGCCCAATCTAATCGTAGTCTGTAGCGACTCCCAGGGCAGCGATGCCATCCAAGAGCTCGTTTAAGGAAGAGAGCTCCATCGGATCTAGCTGCTCGGCGAGTTCCGAGTTGACGTGGAGATTGCTTTCGATGACCCCAGAAGTCATCATCGGCGCGGCGGCCGAACAGGCGGTCATAAGAAAACCGCCCAGCCGGAGAGTTTGGCCGATAGCCAAAGCTCGTTTAGCAACAGTACCGTCTTTAAAGACGGGATGATGCATCCTTCCTGATGGCGACGGCACAACGGAACTCTCAATGAAAGCACCAATGTCGGTGTCAAAACCGGCGGATCTCGGGAAGGGGGTCCCGAACTGTGCGTCTAGGCGGATGGTAACAGGAGACAAGGGACACGATGTTTTTGCCCAGGTTCAGGCCCTCTCGATGGAGGTAAAACCCTACTCCTGCTTGATTAATATTGATGATATGGGTAGTACAAGAGTAGATCTACCACGAGATCAGAGAGGCTAAACCCTAGAAGCTAGCCTATGGTATGATTGTTGTTCGTCCTACGGACTAAAACCCTATGGTTTATATAGACACCGGAGAGGGCTAGGGTTACACAGAGTCGGTTACAATGGGAGGAGATCTACATATCCGTATCGCCAAGCTTGCCTTCCACGCCAAGGAAAGTCCCATCCGGACACGGGACGAAGTCTTCAATCTTGTATATTCATAGTCCAGGAGTCCGGCCAAAGGTTATAGTCCGGCTATCCAGACACCCCCTAATCCGGGACTCCCACAGGGATCTTTAAGCAAACACTGCTGAAGCGCTGGATGTACTTCTGCAAGGTCTCCCCTGGCTGCTGCTTGATGTGCCGCAGGTCGCCCGCAGCCGGCGGCCGGTCGCGGGTACCCTGGAAGTTGGCGACAAAATGCTCTCGCATTTCGCCCCAGGAGGAGATCGATCCCACGGGTAGGTTCAGGAGCCACAAGCGCACGCCATGTTTGAGGGCCACGGGAAACTAGTTCGCCATGACCTTCTCATCGCTGTTGGCCGCCTCGATGCTCAACTCATAGAGCTGTAGGAACTCACCAGGGTCAGGGGTGTCGTCGTAGCGTGGAGGCAGGTCGGGCTTGAACTTCCCCGGCCAGACAACGCTGCGTAGCTCAGGAGTGAAGGCACAACAACCCGCTGTGGTCACAGGAGCCCATCGTGGATGTGGAGCCTAATCCTGGCGCTCGCGTGCCACCGCTGCAGGCGACGCGCAGTCTTGACATGGCAGTGCTGGGAGTGCACGAGCATCCTGTTGCAGCTGCTAGACCACTTGGCAGATTTCTTCCTCATGCGCCGGCGCCCTGCGCGGCAGGTCGCGCCGCAGGGCCTCGCGCCTCGGACCGAGGGTGATATCTTGACGGGGAGGCGAAGGGGGCTCTCCGTGGGCTGTGTCCCCCGCAACAGGCGGCAGGCGAGGCAGCAAGAGAGATGGTGCAGGACAGCCCCCGGCGGCGCTGACGAGCTCGGCGATGCGGTCCAGCCAGTCTTCGTAGAGGTCGTAGACGGAGCGATAGCACAGGAGCTCGCGCGCCATGAGCAGTGAAGACTGCACGTCCGATGGGCCGCAACGAGCATGGGACGATGAACCAACCGAAGTCAGCGACGGGGTGGCGGTGCACCCATCACGCCTCATAGAGGGGTGTAGTGACAAAGCTTGCTGTTCGTGCCCCGCCGGGCCGGTAGCGGCGTTGGCAGCAGGCGATGGAGAACGATGGGGAGGCCCGCTAGCAGGCACCGTCTGGGCGACGCGGGCGGCGAGGGCGGCCTGATGCTCAGCACGGGCTCGAGGGCCGTCTGCCATGGAAGCGGTGGAGCGGTGGCGAGTCAATCGGTGGAAGAGAGGCTCCTACGCACCCCTACCTGGCGCGCTAAATGTCAGATTTTGGATTCCGCAGACCCTTGAGAGGTTCGAACTCTGGGTGCGTGCGAAGAATTTGTCCTCCCCAGTCTGCCTGCTCGCTAATCTCATGGCCTAGCTCGACAAACTGAATGGAAAAGAGACACAATAGTTTACCCAGGTCCGGGCCACCTTGCGGTGTAAAACCCTACTCCTGCTTTATGGTGGATTGGCCTTGAGGGGTTGAGTATGAACTAGTACAATGGGAGAACAACCTCGGGAGGAGAGTTGAGCTTGTGCTCGGTGAGCTGCTAGGTGTGAGGATGATCTAAAATGATCCGTCCACTTCTACGGTGGTGGCTAGGTCCAATTTATAGTGGCCTTGGTCCTCTTCCCAAATGTAGGCGGGAAGGGATCCCACAACGGCCGAATTCGAAGGGGGACAGCTAGTACATGCTATCCTGCCAAAAGTAGTCTTCGCCTGCAAAAACCTCTGATCGTGATGCCGTGGTGGGCTCGGCGATGACCTCCGTCCTGTCAGTCTTGGTCTTGTAGGCTGATTC
Organism: Triticum aestivum; assembly: GCF_018294505.1. Taxonomy (NCBI): domain Eukaryota; kingdom Viridiplantae; phylum Streptophyta; class Magnoliopsida; order Poales; family Poaceae; genus Triticum; species Triticum aestivum. The sequence goes on along the minus strand of NC_057798.1, from coordinate 482,284,652 downwards.
CTCGGGACTCCACGCTTGCGCTTGCCTCCTTAACACCAAAGAGGAAACTGGTACACTGCGCCCGCTGGCGCCCGCCTGGCCTTGGTCTTCATGGCTCACATCATCAGAACCTCAGGAGGTGAGCCTTGCATAGAGATCTCCGCTCCTCGGGAGCCAGCCTGATGAGGCCGCCCCTCGTGCAGGTGTTGATGTCGTCCGCCTCGCGAGGCTTGGACCCTCACAAGGGTCTTGAGTTGTTGATGTCGAAGCTAGGCCATACTAGGCGGTTGATGGAGCCACGCCGTGGGCTGCAGGCAAGCAAGTCTGGTTACCGACGTTCCCAGAACACCGACAAACTAGTGCATCGGCAAGCCATCATGATATCATAGGAAAGTAACATATTGCTATAACAGCCATTTGTAGCGATGACTGGAGTAGGCCAGCAATACGTCCAGCCATAGAAGGAGTCCACAACGTAAATGAAGCCCTTATGTTCAATGGCATCAGTGAACCATGGAGAAATTATGATGCTGCAATGGATGTGCAGATTTATCCACTTATCGTAATGACCTGTCAGATAGGCGAGACTGCTGTTGAAGAACACAATTAGCATGAAGTCTTTATAATCCGCAGATCTTGTGGGCACTTGGCAGATTACAACCTTGAGCAAATCAAACTTGGTATCATGTTGGCTATTGTAAGATTCCAAGTATTCTGGGCCGTGGTGCCAAAGTAGTGCAGTTTTAATCGAAGGAGGGGGGATCAATCGCCGGGTGTAGACCTCCACGAGCATCCAGCTGCTACGACCGTTGACAAGCACCATCCAAGACGTGTTCGTGACGACCCAGTACATACCGTTAATGTAGTTGAGGGTGACGGGGACCGGATCGCAGCCGAGGGGGTTGATGCATGCCACCCTATGATAGTTATGCTGCATGACACGTTGTTTCTAAAGATCAGGCGACATCAGCAGGCCCGACGAGGGCTTAAAAAGCTCTGGCCTGAGGGCTTTGAGTAAACAGTACATGCCCGACGAGCACGCGGTGAGCGGCATGGTATTGATATTGTCCACATGTGAAACAATGAGCTTGATTACCTCTGTGGGGAGCGAATTCCAGCCATTCTATCGACGGACGCTGCTCGGTTATGCCATTGTTAGTGCTTGGGTTTCGGAAGAGGAACTACTGCAGGATGCTGCTAACGCGACACTACGATCAGAGACCCTTCGAGAAACTGTGTGAGATGCAATAATCGCAAACAATGTTGTATGAAAACCGTTAGAAATGTATAAAACATTTGTGATGACGGATGCATCAAACACGGTTCAGGTTTTAGTTGTGTGTGCGATGAAGGTCATACGATTCAGTTCAATTAACTGTTTGTGATGAGGAGGAACAAAAGAAACGGGCAGCCAGATGAAGGCGTGTGCGATTCACAGCATACGATTCACTCGGATGAACAGTTTGTGATTAGGCGACACAAAAGAAACGGTCAGCCAGACCAAGGTGTGTGCGATATATGGCATGCAGTTCACTCGGATGAACTGTTTGCGTTGAGACATGAGAACAGAAACGGTTCACTTAACAAGATGTGTGTGATACGCGGCAAATAGGTGTGTAATCAGAAATGTGTGTGACGACAGATAATAATACAGACGGTTGCTGCTAATAAGACGTGTGTGTTGTGCAATGGGATTGCATACAGAACAACGACATACACACACACACACACACACACACACACTTATATGGACATGCTTGCATAACCAAATTAAACATCCACTTACATAGGTGGCTACTACAACCATGGCATTTGCACACACCAAACTAAACTATTACATGCATAATTACATAGGTGGCTCTGACACACATGATATTTCCACACACCAATAAAGTAAACTATATATTACATGCATGATTAACTAGCATAAACGATCGTTTGATCATAATCTACTTCTTGTGACACTTGCTCTGCTTGTGGCTCGATCCGGGCTTGTCGATTTGGGTAACGAGGCACTTGCTCATGTCAACGATCCTCCTATGCATCTCATAGCATGTGTACATGCTCTTGGCCACAAACCTGAGGTGAGGTTCATCCAGTTGCCACATCCAGGTCCCGTGCCAGGATATGGGACTTGTTCTCTGGGCATCCTGCTTCATCTTTTCGTGGTAGGGGTCGATGATGGCCGAGGCGAGTTCGACCAGGGAGTATTGTTTCGTGCTGCCCCAGACCCTGTAGTGGTCACGGATTTTGACAAGGTTCTTGCAGACCAAGCCCGTAACACTAAGCAGTTTTACATCGTCTTTGGTTTCCACCATGGCGAACTTGTAGTCAGTGTTGTTGACAAACCTGTTGAAACAGTCACAAGGCTCTATGGCCATGTAGTAATGGTAGATGATGACATGATGGTGCACGCACAACTGGGCGATGGCAACCTTCTGATCTATGCTAGGACAACCGGCAGTGTACTGGAGGTCGATGCCGACCACCTTGTACTTGTTTCGAGCAAGCAATTGCTCAACGTTGTTGATGTAGTCGTCTACCACGGCCGGATCGATGGTGTACACCACCGAGAGATCTGTCTCCCTCGCGTGGGTCTCCACTCTATGCTCGCCGAACTCCACTGGAGCGCCGCTGGACATCCCCTCTCTATGTGTCATCGTGGGTGTGCTTGTTGTGTTGTGGGGCGCGATTGAAAGGTTGAAGAGGCTAAGCTTATAATCGCCACGGGAATTAAAGGGGAAGCTGGACGGCCAGGAATATCGGCAGGCCCTGATGGCAGTTCTAATTTGCAGCGCGTAACTCCATAGTGCCGCACGTAACTGCATCGCGTGGCAACGCGCGCCGTGCAACTACATGCATATGGGGCCCCTGACGTGATCATGCGCACGCCCAACCGCTGGCAGACAGCGCGTGGAGGGACGCGAGCAGAGCACTCCGCGGTCGCCTCAAGGAAAAGTTGTCCACAAGTCGAGCGCGGCGACGGACGCGAGCAGAGCGTGCCAACACACGCGACAGAGCACGCCGTGGTGCCTAACGGCGAGCACAGCGCGCTACGGCACCTAACGTCGAGCAAAGCTTGCCGAGGGATGCGAGCAAAGGACGACACAGTGATATGTGGCAAATAAGACGAACTGTGCAAGCGATGTCGGAGACATCAAGCACGAATCGGATTAGAGTTGCGTGTGCGATACGTGGCAGATAGTTGATCCATCAGAGCTGTTAGTGATGGAATAAGCCGTGTGTGTTGCGGGCAAACACTTGCTGGTGTATAACCTTAAATTTAACCAAAAAAGTGTTAATGCATGTTACAAAAATTGTATAGCTAGAAACTATGTTCAAATACGACCCCAACGATATAATCTATGTCGACATGCATTCGTAATTTATTAGTTAAATCCTACTTATAAACCAGGATGGGGGTATAGTAGGTAATTAAATTGCAAACTTTTTTTATTAACTGTATGTGTATGTGTCCTCTCCTCCTCCTCTCGCACATCTTGTCACCCCGCTGCCGCAGACGGCTTACCACGCAAGCTTGCGCAGTGCGCGGGGGCGTTCTTTTGGCAAAACAGTGGCACCAATGAATCGTCGATGAGCCCGTTCCCATGCAAACTCGCAGGTTCTCGCACAAGCTTCCCGCCAAATCCCCCGAAATCCCAATGCTTACCAGCCTGCTATAAAAACCCTCACGGCCGGCGAGTCCTGCGTCGTATTTTCCCCTCCCTAACTATAGCTTATCTCGTCTGCTTCTCCCACAATCGCCAATGCCACCGGCCTGTCGTCATCGCTCAGCCACTCCACCGTCATCAAAGGACAACTCTAGATGGGAGGCTACACTGCGACGGCGGCGCAGACCCCACCATAGTATAGTGCACGTGGCGTCCCTGTTGGGTGTGCGTGAAACACCCACCACACGCTCCGCCATCGCTGCCCGTCAGCAGCTATTGCCGGCGACCATTGCCACCACACCACCGTCGAAAGCCAGGGCCATCTCCCTCTCTGCCGCTGCGGCACAAACAAGGGAGGTGGTCGTTGTTGCCGCCACCCCATCGTCGGCCGCCGTGGCCGCCAGCCTACCATCGACCGCTGGGATCATCACCCGCTCTGCCACCGCCGCCCGAAGGAGGGAGGCGGAGGTGGAGGCCCACATGTGCGTCAGCGACCTTGCGCGCTACATCGAGTTCCTGCGGGAGGAGGAGGAGCGCCTCGTCGAGCATGCAAAGAGCCTTACCGCAGCCGTGGCCACAGCACACGCCGATGCAGAGGCGAGGAATCAGGAGACCTACGAGCAGTCCGACCGCTTTGAGAGGGATCGTCTGGAGTGGCAGTGGGCGTTCGAGCTGGCGAGCTTCACTGAACGTGCAAAAGCGGTAGGCACCGTATTGCATTTCTCCTGCTCGTCGGTAGGCTCCTCCTCCTCCTCCTCTGCCTCTTACTGAGCATGCTGGGCAGAGGAGAGGCTGCCGGAAGTAGCACAAAGCCCATCCATGGTAGTAGTAGTATTTAGGGGCTATGTTGTTTAGTTCATCTGACTATAGATGTGTGGTCGAACTGTACAACGTACTTAAAATTAGCTAGCATATATAGTTGAACTAGCTATTTCAGTACGTGGTTGGCAATAATTGGGGAGAAGTTTGGTTAGTTCAGCTGTCGAGTTGAACTGTTTGTATATATTAAGAACGACTACTTAATCTATGAATGAAATATATGCTTAATTACTGAATTTTAGTTGCAAAAATTACATAGTGCTAATTATTTCTAGCTGCATATTTTGACAAATCGCAGTGTTATAAGGATTGACAAATGGCAACGTTACTAGATCAACAAATGTAAATCTTTCCAGTTTGACAAATGGCAACATACCCAATATGACAGATGCAAATCTTACCAAATTGTTTGTACGTGGTTGCACACGGGTCATCCAGAACAACCGTTTCTGTTGAAGGGATGCACAAATCCTGCATTGCTCTCACTTTGCATACGGGTGTTCTATCTAAATCATTTGCGATCAACAGCTGCAGAAATCCTGCTCGGCACATTTCAGTCAAAGTCAAGCAGCTGTCCGCACGGCACCTCCTACAGCCATTAAAACCAAGACATGTGGCATCACGTGAATGGTTAACATAATTTTTCATTTACTAGAATTTAAAACCAGGCATCTCAATGTTTTGCCAGCAATCAACGGTGCCCTGGTGTTTGAAATTTATGCCCATTTCTTGCATGGGACCTAAGCATGCACCCAAGGACACATATTTGATTTTTCAACCAATATATATGCACTGGAGCATGTGCATGTAGTTCAAATTTGAATTATGCACATAAATGCATTGAAAACTCAGTTAATGCATAAAAATGTCCAAACGAACCCCGAAAAATCCCAAAAATTCACACAACACTCCTGTTGTTCTATGTTGACACGAGAAAAAAAATTGAAAGCAACAAGAGGCAACGGATATCGTTTTGTCCCCAAAGGTGGGACGTTGCCTACCAAAAACCATCATGCTTATTGTGAGAAGCTCCGGTTTGCGAGAAGCATATACCAAAACCTGCCCCAAGTGGGACAAATCTTGTACCATGACATGTTGATGCCGCTCCATGATAGCATGCCATGTTTCATGAATTTCAGACGAGTTTTGGATTTACTAGAATTTAAAAACCAGGCATCTCAATGTTTTGCCGGCAATCAACAGTGCCCTGGTGTTTGAAATTCATTCCCATTTCTTGCATGGGACCTAAGCATGCACCCAAGGACACAGATTTGATTTTTCAACCAATTTATATGCACTGGAGCATGTGCATGTAGTTAAAATTTGAATCATGCACAAAAATGCATTGAAAACTCAGTTAAAGCATAAAAATGTCCAAACGAACCCTGAAAAATCACAAAAATTTACACAACACTCCTATTGTTCTATGTTGACATGAGAAAATAAATTTTAAAGCAATAAGAGGCAATGGATATTGTTTCGTCCCCAAAGGTGGGACGTTCCCTACCGAAAACCATCATGCTTGTTGTGAGAAGCTCCGGTTTGTGAGAAGAATATACCCAAACCTGCCCCAAATGGGACAAAATTTGTACCACGACATGTTGATGCCACTCCATGATAGCATGCCAACTTTCATGAATTTCAGACGAGTTTTGGATTTACTAGAATTTAAAAACCAGGCATCTCAGTGTTTTGCCGGCAATCAACGGTGCCCTGGTGTTCGAAATTCATTCCCATTTCTTGCATGGGACCTAAGCATGCACCCCAGGACACATATTTGATTTTTTAACAAATTTATATGAAGTGGAGCATGTGCATGTAGTTCAAATTTGAATTGTGCACATAAATGCATTGAAAACTCAGTTAATGCATTAAAATGTCCAAACGAACCCCGAAAAATCACAAAAAATAACACAACGCTCCTGTTGTTCTATGTTGACACGAGAAAATTTTTTGAAAGCAATAAGAGGCAATGGATATCATTCGTCCCCAAAGGTGGGACGTTCCCTACCGAAAACAATCATGCTTGTTGTGAGAAGCTCCGGTTAGTGAGAAGCATATACCCAGACGTGCCCCAAATGGGACAAAATTTGTACCAAGGCATGTTGATGCCGCTCCATGATAGCATGCCAACTTTCATGAATTTCAGACGAGTTTGGATTTACTAGAATTTAAAAACCAGGCATCTCAATGTTTTGCCGGCAATCAACGGTGCCCTTGTGTTCAAAATTCATTTCCATTTCTTGCATGGGACCTAAGAATGCACCCAAGGACACATATTTGATTTTTCAACCAACTTATATGCACTGGAGCATGTGCATGTAGTTCAAATTTGAATTATGCACATAAATGCATTGAAAACTCAGTTAATGCATAAAAATGTCCAAACGAACCCCGAAAAATCACAAAAATTCACAAAACACTCATGTTGTTCTATGTTGACACGAGAAAAAAATTGAAAGCAATAAGAGGCAATGGATATCATTTCGTCCCTAAAGGTGGGACGTTCCCTATCAAAAACTATCATGCTTGATGTGAGAAGCTCCGGTTTGTGAGAAGCATATACCCAAACCAGCCCCAAATGAGACAAAATTTGTACCACGGCATGTTCATGCCGCTCCATGATAGCATGCCAAGTTTCATGAATTTCAGACAAGTTTTGGATTTACTAGAATTTAAAAACCAGACATCTCAATGTTTCGTCGACAATCAACGGTGCCCTGGTGTTTGAAATTCATTCCCATTTCTTGCATGGGACCTAAGCATGCACCCAAGGACACATATTTGATTTTTCAACCAATTTATATGCACTAGAGCATGCGCATGTAGTTCAAATTTGAATTGTGCACATAAATGCATTGAAAACTCAGTTAATGCATAAAAATGTCCAAATGAACCCCGAAAAATCCCAAAAATTCACACAACACTCCTGTTGTTCTATGTTTACACAAGAAAAAAATTAAAAGCAATAAGAGGCAATGGATATCGTTTCGTCCCCAAAGGTGGGACGTTCCCTACCGAAAACCATCATGCTTGTTGTGAGAAGCTCCAGTTTGTGAGAAGCATATACCCAAACCTGCCTTAAATGGGACAAAATTTGTACCACGGCATGTTCATGCCGCTCCATGATAGCATGCCAAGTTTTATGAATTTCAGACGAGTTTTGGATTTACTAGAATTTAAAAACCAGACATCTCAATGTTTCGCCGGCAATCAACGGTGCCGTTGTGTTTGAAATTCATTCACATTTCTTGCATGGGACCTAAGCATGCACCCAAGGACACATATTTGATTTTTCAACCAATTTATATGCACTAGAGCATGCGCATGTAGTTCAAATTTGAATTATACACATAAATGCATTGAAAACTCAGTTAATGCATAAAATTGTCCAAACGAACCCCGAAAAATTCCAAAATTGAACACAACACTCTTGTTGTTCTATGTTGACACTTGAATTTTTTGAAAGCAATAAGAGGCAAAGGATATCGTTTCTTCCCCAAAGGTGGCACGTTCCCTACTAAAACCATCACGCTTGTTGTGAGAAGCTCTGGTTTGTGAGAAGCTTATACCCAAACCTGCCCCAAATGGGACAAAAAATTTACCACGACATGTTGATGCCGCTACATGATAGCATGCTAAGTTTCATGAATTTCAGACAAGTTTTGGATTTACTAGAATTTAAAAACCTGGTATCTCAATGTTTGCGGCCGAGTGACGGTGGGAGGGTGTTTGAAATTCATTCCCATTTCTTGCATGGGACCTAAGCATGCAACCAAGGACATATATTAGATTTTTCAATAAGTTTATATGCACTGGAGCATGTGCATGTAGTTCAAATTTGAAATATGCGCATAAAATGCCTGGAAAACCGAGTTAATGTATAAAAATGTACAAACAAACCCTGAATAATTCCAATTTTTTTGAAGACACACCTATAGTTGCATGTCCACTGCAGATAAAAGTTCTAATAATTCAAACACCATCCTTTGTAGTTGTGACCCCATTACGTAATTCAAATGATCAAGGCGATAAATCAAGTAGAACGCACATAGTTTATTATCACCAACCATGTGAGATGCATCACAAAATATCTTGGAGGAACCTCGGTGTATAGTACGCCCATGCCTTACGATAGAAGGTGCGTCGGCTATAGTCCACAGCCGGCGTGTCAAGCACACTAGCTCACTCCCCAAATATCATTTCACTATTCATTTGTCGCCGGTGAAAGATGGGGACGTGGACCCACATCGTGAGGGCAACTTCGGCGGCCCACTCCGGCGAGAGCGCGGCCGCAGCCGCCAGGTGCGTGCTAACAAGCTTTGTGAGGGCGACCGCAGTCTGCGTCCGGGCGGCCAAGGCAGCCCAAACGGCCGCTGTTGCTTCTCAGGCGGCGGTAGCAGCATCTACCTCGGGGATAGCAACTGGCGAGGGCGCCACAGCAGCTGTGCGTTCCGCAGCGGCAGCCTTAGCCCTGTTGGAGGCCGCCCACTACTATATCGAGGCCATCCATGCCCAGCTCATGGCGATCACTGCACAAATCGGCAACCCACGACCGAAGAGCTAGCAATGGCCGAGAGAGTTCGAGCAGCCGTTCGTTCCTGCGCGGCATACCTTGCCACCACGGAGCCCGCCAGAGCCCACATGGTGTCCGCCCACACCCAGCTCATGGCAGCCTTTTCCAAAGATATGGCGGACGCGGATGGCGAGATGCTTGCCGAGTATGGTGCAATTGATGCCATGGAGCCCCTTCCCCAGGAGACCGTCGGGCACGGGCTGGACATGGAGGCGGTGGCGGAGATCGACGAGCACCAGCCGTAGTAGTACTCTTTGTTCTGTTTAATTAAGAGCATCGGTCTTTAAATTGTTAGAGTAATGTTTAGGTCAGCTAGCTCTATTTAAATTCTGAACTTGCTCAATTAATAAGTTAGTCTCCTTTGTGTACCCAAATTATGCAATGACATGGATGACCACTGTAACCAGGGAAATTCGAACCAAAATTTTTGACGCTTAAACTCAACACACACGGGTTAAGCTATCTGAATCGTTTGTGATGTTCACATATCGTACACAGTTCTGAATAACGGACCGTGTCTGATGACACTTTGTGCGCCAGTTTTTTGGCTGAAGCGATTCCAAATTTTCGGCTTCCGTGGAAATATCTACCTCCCCGCCCCCTCCCCCTTACAAAAAGCCACATTTCTCCTCTTTCCGCCTTCCTTTCCAAGTTGACACCTTCACTCCTTGCTTGCAGCGACACCGCCTCCTCGTCGGCGACCCTCCTTCATGCTCCTCAGCCTCGCCTATCTAGGCAAGTAATCCACACCCGACCCCCATCCTCCTCCTCCTTCCACATCCCACATGACCCTACCGCCGACGCGAGGGCGACACCTTCCACCCAAATCACCGACCCCTCCACCAAATAAGCGCCGGCCTAAGCCATGGTGCACGCAGTATAGCCAGGACCTCAAGGAGCATTTGGCAGCGGAGAAGCAAATCTCGGCCGCACGCGCGGATGAGGTCACGATGGCTGCCATTCGTGCCGACCCCTAGATCTTGAAGGAGCACCTTGCCATTTGCTATCTACGTCGGTTAAGCATGCTCGGTTTACCCGTTGCATGTGCTGGTCCTGCCTTTCCTTCACAAATTCTTGTGAATCGTGCTATCTAATTTTACCATGCAATCTGTTGCTCTAGTGTATATGTTCTATATGTCGTGCAGTGTGGTGCTCACTTATTAACTGTTTTGTTAATCAGTTGTCGTCTTCAGTTAACTGTTTGGTTCAATTCAGCAAATGTGATGTTCAATTCTTCAGGCTGCAATTTTGTATTGTCTTCCATGTGAGAAATAAATCAAATTTATCTTTACAAAATTGTGGGTGCATTCTATTATTATATACCATGTGAGGAATAAATTGAATTTGTTTATAGTAAATACATGAGAAACAAATACAATTGCTACAATTGGTTGTAGTTAACTGTTTGGTTACCTGTCTGATTTTCTATTAGGAGTATGTTATATTGTGCAATGTGGTGCTCAGTTAATGTTTGGTTCATTTGTTGTGGCGTTTAGTTAACTGCTTGACTCAATGTTATATTATGCAATGTGGTGCTCAGTTAATGTTTGGTTCATTTGTTGAGGTGTTTAGTTAACTGCTTGGTTCAATTCTGCAATGCGATTTCCAATTATCGGGGGTAGAATTTTGTATTGTTGTGCATATGAGGAATAAATCGAATTTGGCTGCACTTAATACATGAGAAACATATATAAGTGCTATATTTCCTAGTTCTTAATCACTAGGCATCAACCCTTGCTTCTGCACGGGCTAGATACAGTTCTCGTTAACGTTTTCATGTAATTCAATACTGTTAAAATATTGAAAATTTTAAATGAAAGAGTCAACTATATGTACAAATAAGCAATAAATTTATATTCTGTTACGTTTAAGGCACATGTTAATTTTTATATGAAAATATTGATCACATTAATTAAAAATAGAATCAATTCAAAATATAAGACCTTGTATGTCTAAAATGATGTCTAGTTTGTATATATTAGAAGATTCCTTTGCAATGAGATTTGCAACTACATTGTATTTCTGACAAACAACATCAAAAATTTTGAAAAATATAAATTTAGTTCAAGTTGACGAAGAGAAATGCATAAAATCCTATTATGTTTGCGTTATTCGAAAATTTCTTTCCAAAATAATAGAAGTAATGTCCAGCCTTGGATCAACATCAAGGGTAGGCACAGTTTCATCCTATTACGGTGGTACCCATGGCTATTTTCTTGAATTTCCCCAGAGGAATAGTTGGCAGCAATCATTTTTGTAATTGCTTAGAATATTTGTATATAACTATTCAGGTTTTGAACCGTAACAATGTATACTAAGTAAATGCTTCTCAGATTACTCCCTCTGTTTCATATAAAGTATCGCTCAAATGGATGTATCTAGACATATTTTAGTGCTAGATATATCCATTTGTGCGATACTTAATATGGTACGAAGGGACTATTAGTTAATAAAATTTTACTTTGACCATGATAAATTATCCATAGAATATACATTTATAAAAGGCTAGGTGTAAATATAGCACTACTATAATTCAACTTCATTTACGCCCAAAAAAATCATGCAAATAAAAAATGGTGCTGCTTCTATCGTATACATAATCTCTATAACATCTTCGTGCATTGGTAAGTGCTTCTTGTTTAACTAAATCTCAACTTAATTGTGAACATATCTACCTTTTATCAAACTAAACAGTAGAGTATATCGTAATACTTAAAAAACTTGATCCATTAATTTTAATTTTAAATGGACGTGGTTGTGAAAATACCCATATTTGAAATGCCAATAAAAGTTACAGGTTTAAATATGTTAATATATAATTTTTCTGTGCATGCAAATTTATGTATACTTTCCTAGCTATTACGTTAGAATTAGGTGATATCGCATATTAAATTAATTAGCTGGATCTTTATTATGTATTGTTTTTTAAGGGAACGAACATGCACATGTTCATTTTCTGGGACTCGGAACGTTGACACTTTTTATCCTTGAACTTGAACGATTGGATAATTTTCCTTTTTTATTGTGCAAAGAATAGTTTTCATTTCATTGTACGCGTCCTTTTCTTTTAGGCTGGAAAGAAGCATGTGTATTTTTTTTGTTGGTTAGAACATGGACGTAGTCTGTGAGGACTCGTTTTTTAACACGTCATTGAGGACTTTTGTATGTACGTGGTCCTTTAACCTTTATATATGTACGTGTCTTTTTTTTACCGGAACATGTGCTTTTCTAAGAGTTGAGACGTGCACACTTTTTATCCTGGGGCTTGAACGCCATGGACTCTTTCCTGTATGTGTTGCTTTAATCTTTATATATGTATATGTGTTGTCTTTATATAAAAACTTTAGCATGTTATTTTAATAGATCCTAACCATTAATTTTTATATCTAATGGCTACATTAATATTGTTGATGTGTATTAACATGGAGACTTGAAAGGTGCCTCCAATTAGTAAATATAAAATATTTAATATTTATCTTTTCGCTTTTTGGCTACAATCACAGACTTTTATAGAACCTCACCACATCCAGGTGAGAAGTTGGTGACCGAGGGAGACAACAGAAAATAGTTGAAAAAATCATGCACTTTCTTATCTCATAAAGAGAGAAAGAATTAATTTTTTTTCTTCAGGGTATATCCAAAAACTCTTCATGTTTTATGGTCCATATTAAAAAAATATGGGGTAGTCTGAATTAATTCTATTGTTTGTGGAAAGAAAATCTTATGTAACACATATCACTTATAAATATACATCATGTATTTTGACGCACGGGTTTTGTTTTTCCTGTACACGTGCGCATGCATCATGTATCGCTTGTACATATTATGGATCGCTAGTAAATCTTCTCACTAAGTATTATATCAGGCAAACTTAAAAAATTAATGCATGAGGCCAATGTGATCTATCCATGAAACGTGTTGGCATGGGAGTCCTTTTTTTTATTAATTCTCCTTGGTGACTGGCCGTAATGCGACAATGACGCGTTTTTTGTGACTTCTGCATGGACACATACCTGTACCGTAACCTAATAGGACTGTTATGTGTAACGTCTAAATTTCTTTTAATCTTAACCATATAGCAAATAATCCTATGGTTACTATTATTGTTTCTCTGGGATTAACGTGGAGCCTCGTATGGTGCTTCCAATTAGTAAATATAAGATATAAGATGCTTGGTTTGGATAAATGGGTTTTCCGTGTGGCTTGAATTAATCTGATGAATCTGCAATGTGATTATTTTTCATCAACATATTTTACTGATAGCATGCGAACCCTTACTTAACCTGATGACTAACTACCTTATATGTGTTGCAGGGAAACAATGGGAAGCACCGAGGTTTACAATCGAGGTTAGCACGTGCATGGTCCGTTGTCTAATAGCACATTATTGTGCAATTGCAGGAACCATTCTAATATTTAGGTTTTTAACAATTTGGTCTTGCACATGTAGGTCTTGCTGTCAGAGGTTTTGACCCACTGTTCGACCCTTTTTGCATAAGGGGAAATGAGTTGTCCATGAATATCAGTCAAGTCAAGAAACTCAGAAAGATTGTTAGGATAAAGAAATTAGCGACAAAAAGCAACAAGATCGTTGTCTGCACAATGAAGAAGACATCAGTTCACTACAGGATGGTACTAACTATTATACCTTGACTTTTTAATTCCTTTGCCCCATTCCAGTATAGAGAAGATATTTATGCACATACTGGTTTTCAGGCCTTTCCAAAGCAGTTCACTGATGATTACCTCTCAAACCACCTGTATGATCAGGAGGCGAGGAAGGTATTCATACAACACCCACGGTTCAATATTGAAGTGTTCTTGAAGAGGATGAAGGATGAACAGTCAATCATCCACAGGCACTGGCCTAAAGTTACAAAGACCTTCAACATCAATGAAGGCTCAATATTCGCCTTCTGCTTCAACAGTTTTCCAGATGAGATACATCTGTCTATGTACCGTCTATGATGCTAATTTTGAAAGGTTATAGATGTTGCATGTGAAACTTGGTCTTGGTGTAGTTGTGTAATGGGGTAGCTGAGTGCTGAAGCTATATGATGTTGTACTCTGATGTATTTCAATTATGAAAATGAAATATATTGTGTGCTTAATATGAACTGTCAATTAGATTAATAAATGGATTATGAATAATCAGATAATTAGCCTGCTAGTGGCGTATTAGCCTACTAATTGGGTTTTGCTATTGCAAACGGTTGTTGAAAAAATACCGTGGGCGATGACCTTAGGCAACACACACAGTTTCTAGGAATAAACCTTGTTGGATCAATGAACAATCACACTCGATTTTCACTTGAAAACTGTTTGCGTTAGGCACCTTGCGCAAACGTTTACCACATGAAAATTGTGTGTGATGGACAACCTTTGCCACACAGTTTCTTCCATGGACCGTGTGTGATATATTCAATAACGCAAGCAATTTAACGGGAAAAACTATGTGTGATGCACCTGTGAACGGAAACGTTTTCCTTCGAGCGACTATGTGGGATGTACATACGAACGGAAACGTATAGCGAGGACTGACTGTGTGGGATGTACTTGCGACCGGATACAATTTTGCCGTATAATTGTATTTTTAAGCTCTACTGTATGTATTTCCGTATTTGAGCGCTCATGGGTCGCACACGACCACATTTTGCCGAACGTGTGTGCCAGGAGGGCATAGCCCCGATGGTTTCTGGGTCGTGTGGGAAGGACCCATCTATCGCCCACACTCACTTGGCGACGGTTCCAAATGCCATCACGGAAAGGGCTTTTAAGCCATTTGTTTAGGAGCTCGTTGTACTAGTGAGGGGGGACGCGCCTAGCGGGGATGGAAGATTAGATGATTATGTGCGGACGAGGATGTAGAAGCGAAGATGTGCTGCAAGAAGTGGACAGGTGATGATGACAACCGCACGCCGCTTGACTTATGAGACACATCCCAGCAGCGTAGGGTCATATCAATGCCAGACAACTTGCTTGAGTGATCACAATACTAGTACAATAAACTACAATACCTACTACTATGCCCTAGTTTGCATATAGTGGAGTAGGACTCTTCTCTACTACTAGCACCGGAGGAGTAGTATATTCTAAAATAGTTACACTCTTCAATGCCCGAGCATGGAATGACTACGAACTGCCATCGGTGCTAACTCCAATCCCCAGCAAATGTTCACTGGGAGACATGGCAGTTGCAAACGTCCGCAATGTAGTTACAGTATGTGTGTAAGGGTGGCGGTTTTGTCAAATACTATGGCTTAAAAACAGGCCAGCATCGGATGGAAATCTGACGCTTATGTGGGATTCGCTAGGATTGGGCTCATGGCGAACAATCGCCAGATATCATTACTAAAAAAAGGTTAATACACCCGAGGCTACAACATGCACCTGCTGACCACTAACAGTGATACTAACAAAGTTGTAAAATGGTCAAAGAACGTGTCTACATGGTGTTTGGAATTATATGCAAGCTAGCAAGATGCCCGTGCATTGCATGGAATATCAAGATACATTTTTTTTACAAAACACCTGTTGTGATTGACCTATGCAGGAGTAATCCCATGTGTAAAAACTAATGATATCTCGAGAATTTCATCGGAAAAATGGTATCTCAAGAATTTCTTTGAAAAAAATGATATCTCAAGAAAGATGAAAGATAAGGTGAGCAGGAGTGGGGCGTGGTGGCGACTGGGGGTCGGACTAGGCGGAGGCATGGGGATGGACAGCGCCGGTAGCGACCACCATGCCAGATTGTTCCAGAGACTTCCATTTCAATTGCTCAACAATGAGGTTGTGGGAGATAAGGATGAATGAGGCAAGGCCTTATTTGCAAACGTGGAGAGGGGTGTGGGTATGTTTTTGAAAAATTACCATAGTTTCCTTCCTATCCGTCAGATATAGATCGGACGGCCTATATTGCAGGATGGTAGGCACACCTACATCACCAACTCTGTTTTCTATAAGAGTAGAGAAAAAAAGTAGAGAAGTAGAGAAAGTAGAGAGTAAAGAAATGAAGGGAGTACTAGTAAGGACACCATCTACTACTTCGTGTGATACTCCTGCGCTCCATTCGGTGAGTGCGACGTCCCCTACAGCCACTCCCGTTTCATGGATGACCTGGTCGATGCCTGCAGGGTGCCCTGCATCTACAAGAGTTTCGGTTGCAAGAGGTACATCGACCAGCACTCGCTGGCGGAGCATAGTTCCATATGCACGCACGTGCCCTGCTACTGCTATGAGTGCACGCCGCCATTTGAGTGCTCGCCAGCGGGCCTCATGCATCACCTCATGGCACCGTCCTTCAAACACTACTGGCCCGCGGTGATGAACATCAAGTACGAGACAAGCTAGTCGTTTGCCGTGCCGGAGTCGTTGGAGAATCACCGCCTCCTGCTAGTCGCGGAGGAGGACGACAACGGCTTCCTCTTGGTCGTGGGCACCGGCGAGGCTCGTGTAGGCCGCCGCCCCTGTGACGCCCCTGATTCTACCGTACACTAATCATACACGCAAACGTGTACGATCAAGATCAGGGACTCACTGGAAGATATCACAACACAACTCTAGACACAAAATGAAATAATACAAGCTTCATATTACAAGCCAGGGGCCTCGAGGGCTCGAATACAAGCTGGAAACACAAGAGAGTCAGCGGAAGCAACAATATCTGAGTACTGACATAAGGTTAGACAAGACTGCCTTAAGAAGGCAAACACAAAAGCAACAACGATCGAAGAGGCAAGGCCTCCTACCTGGGACCTCCTAACTACTCGTGGTCTTTGGTGTCTCCCATGTTGTAGCATCCGTCGGCGGTGGCATCTGGCTCCAGGGATCCACCATCTGGTTGCATCAACCGAAAAGAAGAATAAAGGGGGGAAAGGGGTAGCAAGCACCGTGAGTACTCATCCAAAGTACTCGCAAGCATCAGATCTACACTAAGTATGCATTGGTATCAAATGGAAGGGTTGTATCTGTGGACTGAACTGCAGAATGCCAGAATAGAGGGAAGGCCTAGCCTATCTAAGACTAGCATCTTCAAGCAGCTCCAAGCATCTTGCAGCATGTAGAAGAGTAAAGAATAGCAGTTTATATTTAACAAACATGTTGTAGCATTAACGCCCAGAGATCCTTCCTCGACTCCCTGTGAGAAAGCAATCCCGGAGCCACATATCCATCACATGTCTCAAGTATCCATTTCTAGTTATATAAGATTAGGATACAAGTCTGAACGTCCATTACCGTGGACACGGTATTCGAAAATATATCTTCCCTGCAAGGGCACACCATGTTACCCAACACACTCGATCACTCTGGCCGGACACACCTTTCTGGGGTCAATGCCCGGCCTCAGAAGATCAACACATCACAGCCCTACCTAGGCTCAGTAGAGTGGTCCCAGCCCGTCTACATCCTAAGCGCCCCGAGGTCTTGGGCCCATCGCCTGTTGCACTCCAGGTCGTTGTGTGCAGGGTGGATACCAGCACTGCCTCAGATGGCCAGCATGATCCGACCGTGCCATAATGCTGAACTGGACATCTGACAAAGCTTCGGCTGATACCACGACGTCGAGGCCCATAACTATTCTTGCGTGATGGTTAGTGCTTAAAGGCCAATGGCCAATTCAGAACAAATACCCAAACATGTTAGTGCATTAACAATTAAAGTAGTGACGACTGTCGGGACAAGTCCGGAGCTATCACCCCCTCTTGGGTGATACCGCTAAACTGCCAACCTCCACCATCACATCGCACGGGTGCTCTCCGGGCACGCCCGGCTTCCACAACGGTGTCAAGTAAAGTCAAGGTAACCGTGTGTCCAGACATCAAGGGGAAAACCTGAGGAATCACCCCCGATAGATTCCACTTGATGTAATCTTCCAGGTGAACGTAAGAGGATCCACCCTCGAGGTTCACACTTGAGGTGTTGCACATCAAAGCCGTATCGGGAATGGTGAAGGTGGAAATCACCCTCGTTGTCCACGACCGAATTGCTACACTGCAGAGATCTCATCAGGAGTGATGTATGACGTTCCATCCTCGGCACTCGATGGTAATTCTGCAGAGTCGAACAACAAAAGGGGCATGATGTGATGTGAGGTGTCGGGCTCTGGTCGTCGATCACGTTGATCGAGTCATCGATGATGAAGTAGGGGCAACAAGGACAAGGTGGGGGTCACTGACGGATCACTATCCAACCTATACTAAGCAGTTTAGGGTAAGCAAGTAGGTTAAAATAGCAGGTACAAAAGTAGGCTATGCTCAGAATAGGGGCAATCAATTACAGTAGCAAAATCTAATGCAAGCATGAGAGAATGGAATGGGCGATATCGAGATGATCAAAGGGGGGGGGGCTTGCCTGGAAGCTCCGCCGAAAGGGAAGAAGGGTCATCGTCGACGTAGTCGATCACAGGGGCATCAGCAACGGTCTCGGGGTCTGCCGGAGAGAAGAGTGTTGGAAATATGACCTAGAGGCAATAATAAATTAGTTATTATTATATTTCCTTGTTCATGATAATCGTTTATTATCCATGCTATAATTGTATTGATAGGAAACTCAGATACATGTGTGGGTACATAGACAACACCATGTCCCTAGTAAGCCTCTAGTTAACTAGCTCGTTTATCAATAGATGGTCATGGTTTCCTGACCATGGACATTGGATGTCGTTGATATCGGGATCACATCATTGGCAGAATGATGTGATGGACAAGAACCAATCCTAAGCCTCGCACAAAGATCGTGTAGTTCGTATGCTAAAGCTTTTCTAATGTCAAGTATCTTTTCCTTAGACCATGAGATTGTGCAACTCCCGGATACCGTAGGAATGCTTTGGGTGTACCAAACATCACAACGTAACTGGGTGGCTATAAAGGTGCATTACAGGTATCTCCGAAAGTGTCTGTTGGGTTGGCGCGAATCGAGACTGGGATTTTTCACTCCGTGTAAACAGAGAGGTATCTCTAGGCCCACTCGGTAGGACATCATCATAATGTGCACAATGTGACCAAGGGGTTGATCACGGGATGATGTGTTACGGAACGAGTAAAGAGACTTGCCGGTAACGAGATTGAACAAGGTATCGGGATATCGACGAGCGAATCTCGGGCAAGTACAATGCCGCTAGACAAAGGGAATTGTATACGGGATCGATTGAGTCCTTGACATCGTGGTTCATCCGATGAGATCATCGTGGAACATGTGGGAGCCAACATGGGTATCCAGATCCCGCTGTTAGTTATTGACCGGAGAACGTCTCGGTCATGTCTGCATGTCTCCTGAACTCGTAGGGTCTACACACTTAAGGTTCGGTGACGCTAGGGTTGTATGAATATGAGTATGCAGCAAACTGAATGTTGTTCGGAGACCCGGATGAGATCACGGACGTTACGAGGAGTTCCGGAATGGTCCAGAGGTAAAGATTTATATATAGGAAGTCTTATTTTGGTCGCCGGAAAAGTTTCGCACTTTATCGGTATTGTACCAGGAGTGCCGAAAGGGGTCCGGGGGTCCACCGGGGGGGTCCACCTGCCCCGGGGGGCCACATGGGCTGTGGGGGTGCGCATTGGCCTATATGGGCCAAGGGCACCAGCCCCAAGAGGCCCATGCGCCAAGGAGACTTGGGGAGGGGAGTCCAAAGAGGGGAAGGCACCTCCGAGGTGCCTTGGGGAGGATTGACTCCTCCCCCCCTCTTGGCCGCACCCCTTCCTTGGAGGAAGGGGCAAGGCTGTGCCCTCCCCCCTCTCTTGCACCTATATAAAGGGAGGGGAGGGAGGGGTAGCCGCACCCTGAAGCCCTTGGCGCCTCCCCTTCCTGCTACACCTCCTCCTCCTCCCATAGTCGCTTAGCGAAGCCCTACCGGAGTTCTGTTGCATCCACCACCACGCCGTCGTGCTGCTGGATCATCATCAACCTCTCCTTCCCCCTTGCTGCATCCACCACTACGCCATTGAACGCGGAGGTGCTGTCTATTCGGCACTAGGTCATCGGTGATTTGAATCACGACGAGTACGACTCCATCAACCCCGTTCACTTGAACGCTTCCGCACGCGATCTACAAGTGGTATGTAGATGCAATCACTCTCCCATGACTCATTGCTAGATGAACTCATAGATGGATCTTGGTGAAACCATAAGAAAAATTTTAATTTTCTGCAACGTTCCCCAACAGTGGCATCATGAGCTAGGTCTATGCGTAGTTCTCTATTGCACGAGTAGAACACAATTTGTTGTGGGCGTAGATGTTGTCAACGTTCTTGCCGCTACTAGTCTTATCTTGCTTCAGCGGTATTGTGGGATGAAGCGGCCCGGACCGACCTTACACGTACGCTTACGTGAGACTGGTTCCACCGACCGACATGCACTAGTTGCATAAGGTGGCTAGCGGGTGTCTGTCTGTCCCACTTTAGTTGGAGCGGATTTGATGAAAAGGGTCCTTATGAAGGGTAAATAGAAGTTGACAAATCACGTTGTGGCTTTCACGTAGGTAAGAAAACGTTCGTGCTAGAACCCTATTGCAGCCACGTAAAACTTGCAACAACAATTAGAGGACGTCTAACTTGTTTTTGCAGCAAGTGTTTTGTGATATGATATGGCCGAAGTTGTGATGAATGATGAATGATATATGTGATGTATGAGATTGATCATGTTAATGTAATAGGAATCACGACTTGCATGTCGATGAGTATGACAACCGGCAGGAGCCATAGGAGTTGTCTTAATTTATTGTATGACCTGCGTGTCATTGAACAACGCCATGTAATTACTTTACTTTATTGCTAACCGGTAGCCATAGTAGTAGAAGTAATAGTTAGCGAGACAGCTTCATGAAGACACGATGATGGAGATCATGGTGTCATGCCGGTGATGATGATGATCATGGAGCCCCGAAGATGGAGATCAAAAGGAGCAAAATGATATTGGCCATATCATGTCACTATTTGATTGCATGTGATGTTTATCATGCTTATGCATCTTGTTTGCTTAGAACGACGGTAGTAAATAAGATGATCCCTTACTAAAATTTCAAGAAAGTGTTCCCCCTAATTGTGCACCGTTGCGAAAGTTTGTCGTTTCGAAGCACCACGTGATGATCGGGTGTGATAGATTCTTACGTTCACATACAACGGGTGTAAGCCAGATTTACACACGCGAAACACTTAGGTTAACTTGACGAGCCTAGCATGTACAGACATGGCCTCGGAACACAAGAGACCGAAAGGTCGAGCATGAGTCATATGGTGGATACGATCAACATGAAGATGTTCACCCATGATGACTAGTCCGTCTCACGTGATGATCGGACATGGCCTAGTTGACTCGGATCATGTAATCACTTAGATGACTAGAGGGATGTCTGTCTGAGTGGGAATTCATGAGATGAACTTAATTATCCTGAACATAGTCAAGAGATCTTTGCAAATTATGTTGTAAGCTCGCGCTTTAGTTCCACTGTTTAGATATGTTCCTAAAGAAAATATAGTTGAAAGTTGACAGTAGCGATTATGCGGACAGTAGAAAGCTTATGTCCTTAATGCACCGCTTAGTGTGCTGAACCCCAAACATCGTTTGTGGATGTTACGAACATCAGATATACACGTTTTGATAACTACGTGATAGTTCAGTTAAACGGTTTAGAGTTGAGGCACCAAAGACGTTTTTTGAAACGTCGCGGAACATATGAGATGTTTCGAGGGCTGAAATTGGGATTTCAGGATTGTGCCCACGTCAAGAGGTATAAGACCTCCGACAATTTTCTTAGCCTGCAAACTAAGGGAGAAAAGCTCAATCGTTGAGCTTGTGCTCAGATTGTCTGAGTGCAACAATCACTTGAATCGAGTGGGAGTTGATCTTCCAGATGAGATAGTGATGTTTCTCCAAAGTCATTGCCACCAAGCTGCTAGAGCTTCGTGATGAACTATAACATGTCAGGGATAGATATGATGATCCTTGAGGTATTCACGATGTTTGACACCGCGAAAGTAGAAATCAAGAAGGAGCATCAATTGTTGATGGTTGGTGAAACCAGTAGTTACAAGAAGGGCAAGGGCAAGAAGGGACACTTCATGAAACGGCAAATCAGTTGCTGCTCCAGTGAAGAAACCCAAGGTTGAACCCAAACCCGAGACTAAGTGCTTCTGTAATAAGGGGAACAGCCACTGGAGCAGAATTACCCTAGATACTTGGTAGATAAGAAGGCTGGCAAGGTCGATAGAAGTATATTGGATATACATTATGTTAATGTGTACTTTACTAGTACTCCTAGTAGCACCAGGGTATTAGATACCGATTCGGTTGCTAAGTGTTAGTAACTCGAAACAAAAGCTACGGAATAAACGGAGACTAGCTAAAGGTGAGCTGACGATACGTGTTGGAAGTGTTTCCAAGGTTGATATGATCAAGTATCGCACGCTCCCTCTACCATCGAGATTGGTGTTAAACCTAAATAATTGCAATTTGGTGTTTGCGTTGAGCATAGACATGATTGGATTATGTCTGTCGCAATACAGTTATTCATTTAAGGAGCATAATGGTTACTCTGTTAATTTGAATAATACCTTCAATGGTCTAGCACCTAAAAGGAATGGTTTATTGAATCTCGATCGTAGTGATACACATTTTCATGCCAAAAGATATAAGATAGTAATGATAGTACCACGTACTTGTGGCACTGCCATGTAAGTCATATTGGTATAAAATGCATGAAGAAGCTCCATGTTGATGGATCTTTGGACTCACTCGTTTTTGAAAAGTTTGAGACATGCAAACCATGTCTATTGGTGTATACGCATGAAGAAACTCCATGCAGATGGATCGTTTGGACTCGCTTGATTTTGAATCACTTGAGATATGCAAATCATACCACATGGGCAAGATGACTGAAAAGCCTCGCTTTCAGTAAGATGGAACAAGGTAGCAACCTGTTGGAAGTAACACATTTTGATGTGTGCAGTCCAATGAGTGCTGAGGCATGCAGTGAATATCATTATGTTCTGACTTCACAGATGATTCGAGTAGATGTTGAGTATATTTACTTGATGAAACACAAAGTCTGAATTATTGAATGGTTCAAGTAATTTCAGAGTGAAGTTAAAGATCATTGTGACAAGAGGATAAAATGTCTATGATATGATCATAGAGATGAGTATCTGAGTTACGAGCTTTGGCACGCAATTAAGACACTATGGAAATTGTTTCACAATTAATACCGCCTGGAACACCATAGTATGATGGTGTGTCCGAACATCATAGTTGCATCCTATTGGATATGGTGCGTACCATGATGTCTCTTATCGAATTACCACTATCGTTCATGGGTTAGGCATTAGAGACAACCACACTCACTTTAATAGGGCACCACGTAATTCCGTTGAGACGGCACTGTTTGAACTATGGTTTGGAGAAACCTAAGTTGTCGTTTCTTAAAAGTTTGGAGCTGCGACGCTTATGTGAAAAAGTTTCATCATGATAAGCTCGAACCCAAAACAGATAAATACATCTTCATAGGACACCCAAAATAGTTGGGTATACCTCCTATCTCAAGATCCGGAAGCAAAAGTAATTGTTTTTAGAAACAGGTCCTTTCTCGAGGAAAAGTTTCTCTCGAAAGAATTGAGTGGGAGAATGGTGGAGACTTGATGAGGTTATTGAACCATCACTTCAACTAGTGTGCAGTAGGGCACAGGAAGTTGTTCCTGTGGCGCCTACACCAATTGAAGTAGAAGCTTATGATAGTGATCATGAAGTTTCGGATCAAGTCACTACCGTACCTCGTAGGGTGACAAGGATGCGTACTACTTCAGAGTGGTACAGTAATCATGTCTTGAAGGTCATGTTGCTAGACAACAATGAACCTACGAGCTATGGAGAAGCGATGGTGGGCCCGGATTCCAACAAATGGTTAAAAGCCATGAAATCCGAGATAGGATCCATGTATCAGAACAAAGCATGGACTTTGGTGGACTTGCCCAATGATCGGCAAGCCATTGAGATAAATGGATCTTTAAGAAGAAGACGGACGTGGACGGTAATGTCACCGTCTATGAAGCTCGACTTGTGGCAAAGAGTTTTTCACAAGTTCAAGGAGTTGACTACGATGAGATTTTCTCATCCGTAGCGATGCTTAAATCCGTCGGAATCATGTTAGCATTAGCTGCATTTATGAAATCTGGCAGATGGATGTCAAACGAGTTTCCTTACCAGTTTTGTAAGGAAAGGTTGTATGTGATACAATCAGAAAGTTTTTTTCGATCCTAAGGATGCTAAAAGGTATGCTGGCTCCAGCGATCCTTCTAAGGACTGGAGTAAGCATCTCGGAGTTGGAATATACGCTTTGATGATATGATCAAAGATTTTGGGTTTATACAAAGTTTGTGAGAAACTTGTATTTCCAAAGAAGTGAGTGGGAGCACTATAGAATTTCTGATGAGTATATGTCGTTGACATATTGATGATCAGAAATGATGTAGAATTTTCTGTAAAGCATATATGGTTATTTGAAAAGTGTTTTACAAGTGAAAACCTGGATTAAGCTACTTAAACATTGAGCATCAAGATCTATGAGGATAGATCAAAACCGCTTAATGGTACTTTCAAATGAGCACATACCTTGACATAATCTTGAAGGTGTTCAAGATGGATCAGTCAAAGAAGAAGTTCTTGCCTGAGTTGTAAGGTATGAAGTTAAGAGTTAAAGCTCGACCACAGCAGAAAAGAGAGAAAGGACGAAGGTCGTCCCCTATGCCTTAGACGTAGGCTCTACAGTATGATATGTTGTGTACCGCACCGGAAGTGTGCCTTGCCATGAGTCAGTCAAGGGGTACAAGAATGATCCAGGAATGGATCATTGGACAGCGGTCAAAATTGTCCTTGGAGTAAATAAGGACATGTTTCTCGATTATGGAGGTGATAAAGAGTTCGGTGTAAAGGGTTACGTCGATGCAAGCTTTAACACCTATCCGAGTGACTCTGAGTAGCAAACCGGATACGTATAGTGGAGCAACCATTTGGAATAGCTCCAAGTGGAGCGTGGAAGCAGCGTTTACAATATGACCTAGAAATTTGCAAAGCACACACGGATCTGAAAGGTTCAGATCCGTTGACTAAAACCTCTCTCACAAGCAAAACATGATCAAACCCCAGAACTCATTGAGTCTTTATCACATGATGATGTGAACTAGTTTAGTGACACTAGTAAACTCTTTGGATGTTGGTCACATGGCGATGTGACCTATCAGTGTTAATCACATGGCGATGTTAACTAGATTATTGACTCTAGTTCAAGTGGGAGACTGTTGGAAATATGCCCTAGAGGCAACAATAAATTAGTTATTATTATATTTCCTTGTTCATGATAATCGTTTATTATCCATGCTATAATTGTATTGATAGGAAACTCAGATACATGTGTGGGTACATAGACAACACCATGTCCCTAGTAAGCCTCTAGTTAACTAGCTCGTTTATCAATAGATGGTCATGGTTTCCTGACCATGGACATTGGATGTCATTGATAACGGGATTACATCATTGGCCGAATGATGTGATGGACAAGACCCAATCCTAAGCCTAGCACAAAGATCGTGTAGTTCGTATGCTAAAGCTTTTCTAATGTCAAGTATCTTTTCCTTAGACCATGAGATTGTGCAACTCCCGGATACCGTAGGAATGCTTTGGGTGTACCAAACGTCACAACGTAACTGGGTGGCTATAAAGGTGCATTACAGGTATCTCCGAAAGTGTCTGTTGGGTTTGCACGAATCGAGACTGGGATTTGTCACTCCGTGTAAACGGAGAGGTATCTCTGGGCCCACTCGGTAGGACATCATCATAATGTGCACAATGTGACCAAGGGGTTGATCACGGGATGATGTGTTACGGAACGAGTAAAGAGACTTGCCGGTAACGAGATTGAACAAGGTATCGGGATACCGACGATCGAATCTCGGGCAAGTACAATGCCGCTAGACAAAGAGAATTGTATACGGGATCGATTGAGTCCTTGACATCGTGGTTCATCCGATGAGATCACCGTGGAACATGTGGGAGCCAACATGGGTATCCAGATCCCGCTGTTGTTTATCGACCGAAGAACGTCCCGGTCATGTCTGCATGTCTCCCGAACCCGTAGGGTCTACACACTTAAGGTTCGGTGATGCTAGGGTTGTATGAATATGAGTATGCAGCAAACCGAATGTTGTTCGGAGTCCCAGATGAGATCCCGGACGTCACGAGGAGTTCCGGAATGGTCCGGAGGTAAAGATTTATATATAGGAAGTCTTATTTTGGTCGCCGGAAAAGTTTCGCACTTTATCGGTATTGTACCGGGAGTGCCGAAAGGGGTCCGGGGGTCCACCGGGGGGTCCACCTACCCCGGGGGGCCACATGGGCTGTTGGGGTGCGCATTGGCCTATATGGGCCAAGGGCACCAGCCCCAAGAGGCCCATGCGCCAAGGAGACTTGGGGAGGGGAGAGTCCTAAGAGGGGAAGGCACCTCCGAGGTGCCTTAGGGAGGATGGACTCCTCCCCCCCTCTTGGCCGCACCCCTTCCTTGGAGGAAGGGGAAAGGCTGCGCCCTCCCCCCTCTCTTGCACCTATATAAAGGGAGGGGAGGGAGGGGTAGCCGCATCCTGAAGCCCTTGGCGCCTCCCCTTCCTACTACACCTCCTCCTCCTCCCGTAGTCGCTTAGCGAAGCCCTGCCGAAGTTCTGCTGCATCGACCACCACGCTGTCGTGCTGCTGGATCATCATCAACCTCTCCTTCTCCCTTGCTGGATCAAGAAGGAGGAGACGTCATCCGCTCCGTACGTGTGTTGTACGCGGAGGTGCTGTCCGTCTGGCACTAGGTCATCGGTGATTTGAATCACGACGAGTACGACTCCATCAACCCCGTTCACTTGAACGCTTCCGCACGCGATCTACAAGTGGTATGTAGATGCAATCACTCTCCCATGACTCGTTGCTAGATGAACTCATAGATGGATCTTGGTGAAACCGTAGGAAAAATTTTAATTTTTTGCAACGTTCCCCAACAAAGAAGGGGAATAAAAAGTAAATATAATGCAAACAGATGCAATACTATGCATGACATGATGAAACGCAGTGCTAGATGTGACCTAACACGATACTACACGATACCGACGAAGGGGGAACATATCCGGAAAAGTTTTCCCGAAGTTAGGCATTTTCGGACAGACGAACCGGAGGGGGAAGGTTGCATGTTCGTTATGCTAGGGACGTGTGGCAAACAAATGGACTGTGTATTTGGATTCGTCACGTCGTCCTGAGCAACTTTCATGTATAAAACCTTTTCATCTGAGTTATGGATTATTTTATACTCCCTCCATCCGAAAATACTTGTCATCAAAATGGATGAAAATAGATGTATCAAGAATTAAAATACGTCTAGATACATCCTCTTTTATCCATTTTGATGACAAGTATTTCCGGACGGAGGGAGTATGATTTTTCAAAGTTTTAACAATATTCTGCAATTCTAATTTAATTCGAAAATAATGAGTAAATGCTGGGTGTACCCAGCACAGGGTACACAGAACTATACCCAGTGGCTGACAGGTGGGCCAGGGGGTCCCAGTTGACCCGTCAACATTTGACTGGTCAATAGGGGGTGGGGTCCCTCTATCATGCACACATTTATCTAACTACAGTTTAAATTAACTAATCTAATTTATTAGTTTAATTAAGATTAATTAAGCATTTATGTAATTAATTAATTTTTTTATTAATATATATTTTTACATTTCTTTTTTATCTAAGCAGGGGCGTGGGGCCCTTTGGTCAGTGGCACATGGGCCAGCCGGGGCGGGTTATTGGGCGCGGACGCCCATGCTCGAGGGGCGCTACGCCCAGGCGCGGAGCGAGGAGGAGAGGCCCGACGATGCAGAGGCGGGCGGGAGCCGCGGGAACAGCAAGCGGTGGCGGTTCGGCCAACGCGAGTAGTCAGGGCCAGCGTAGGCGCGGGCGCGACGCGGTGAGGCCAAGAAAGGCGGGGGACGGCCGTGGTCGGGCAGCAGCAGTAGTAGGGGAGACGGCGCGGGGCGCAGGCGGCGGCGGCGCGAGGAAGCAGCGGGCGCGGCGTGAGAGGAGGTCTATGGAGCAGAGGCTGGGCGTCACGCACGGTGAGCGGCTGCAGGCAACTGCGGGCGATGAGCAGTGGGTCGCGGGGTGAGCGGGCGAGGCCAGAGCAGGCTGTCGCTGGCGCGGGCGGCGGCGCGTGACGAATGGGGCAAGGACGAGCGCGGTGGGGCTGCAGCAGGAGGGCGCGAGCGCGCGGGCCAACAGCCAGGTCGGCGAGGGAGCAGCGGGGGTCGGCCAGGGCGCAGGCCGAGCAAGGTCGGTCACGATAGTGGGCGCGTGGGCGGCAATAAAAGCAGCACCAGTAGTAGAGCAGAGCAGCGGGAGCAAGCGGGAGAGGGCGACGCAGACGTGCGAGCGCGGGCGTGTTCGGAGGCGTGCTCGGGCGGCTGCGCGGGAGCAGCAGCAACGAAGCAGCAGCGCAGGGAGCGAGGCGGGGCCTGGTGCAGACGGGCGCTAGGCGGCAGATAGGCGGGCGCAGCAAGCAACGACAGCCATGGCGCATGATGAGGTTCAGGGAGGTAGGCCGCGACCAGGTCGTGGCCGGCGCAGGAGTGGCCAAGGCGCTATCCGGGGCGCGGGGCACGCGTCAGGGAGGCCTGTGGGGCGCGGGCGACGCGTAGTGAGTGGGAACACCTAGCGAGCATGGGTGCGGCATCTAGCGGTGAGGATTACGGCCTAATCTGAGGGAGAATCGGAGGGGAATCGGATGAGGGCCTCACCACAGAGGCACACGGAGGCCGTCGATAGCTTAGGAGCGCAGAGGACGGATTGGGGTGGCCGAGCCGCGGTGGTCCGAGGAGGACGATGACGGTGTTCCGGCGCTGTAGTGCTCCCCGTCTCCAATGGGTTGCACCAGCGGACGAGGCAGTCTGCGGCGAGGCGGACGGGCACGGTGATGCCGCGTGAAGGACACGGTGGTCGCGTCAATGGCGAGCGGCGGCGGCGATGATGTATCGGGAGAGGACGGGGAGGGGATCTGGATGAGGGTTTAGGCAGAGGGAAGAATGAGGAGGGACTGACCAGGGTTAGGGTTTGGGGATGCTCTTATCCGCCAGGGGAAACGATGGGGAGGCGCGGGATGGCTGCCACGGCGCCATTGGTGGCCATGGCGCCAGTGGATCATTGGCACGATCCCCCCATGTGAACAGAGAAGGGAGATGAGGGCGAGCTGGGCTATGCTGTGTAGGACTGCTAGGTAGATGGGCTAGGTGGCCCAAGGGAAGGGGGCTTTGTTTTATTTCTATTTTGTTTTGTTTTCTTTTTCTTCTTACAACTATTCTGTTTTATTTAATCTCCGCAATGTTTTAGTGTTATAAAAATATGAGAACAACACCTAAATTAATGTTTTAGTTTAACCGCACTACAAAAAAGATACACTTCCGTGATGATACGTGTTTGTCACAGTAGGTCGTGTTTTTTGTCATGCATGTACATCCATGACGATTTTGTGACAGAATCAAGATAGTCATACCTATGCTGTCGTAGAAGTGTTCCATGACATTACCAAAATTATCATCACGGAAGTGTCCACTTCCATGACGATAAATCGTGCATCACAGAAGTGCTTTCGTCAAGGGTGACCGACACGTGGCATCCACCGTAACGGAACACCGTTAAGCTATCGGGTTGGGTTTTGGATCCGATAACCCGTTAACAGCCCCGACCAATGGGAAATTTCCACGTGTAAAATTCTTATTGGCTGGACGAAACACACATCAACTCGTTAGTGGGTCAGATAGGTGCCTATGATATGTCGACACGTGCCACGGCTCACCACTGGCCCATTTAGCTTACAAAGCCGGCCCGTTTGACTTGGTCAAAAGTTAACGGGCTGGCCCGTGAAAAGCCTGTTAACGGTCTCTTCACAAATAGCCCCTTTTACGGCCCGGTAACTCAAGGCGCATTAGGCCCTAAAGGAAATCGGCCCAACAACGTCATGTGGGCCGTTGAATATAACACCAACCCATTTCACTTTCAGCCCATGTATGGCCCACGACGTCTTTTGGCCCATATGTGGCCTTCGTATCTTTCGGCCCTTTACAGGCCCATGGTGACTTAGCCCATAATGAACAGTAATTTTCTTTGTACCCGTTAACGACCCGTGATTTACATGGGCCGTTTCCAGCCCGTGTTAGCTTTCGGCCTATTGACGGCCCATACGTTCTTGGGCTCCTTTTTGGCACTCAATTACTTCCAGTCCGTTACTGGCCTGTTCCCCTAATGGGCCATATTCGGCCCATGGCAATAGTCGGCCCGTTACTGGCCTGTTTCCCTAATGGGCCAAATTCGGCCCATGGCAATAGTCGGCCCGTTTCTGGCCTGTTAACCTGTTGCGCCGTTTCCAGCCCGTCCTATATCCTGGCCTATTAACGACCCGTTATGCCTGTGACAGAATTAAGCCTTTGCTGTCCTACGACCTGTTAACGGCCCGTTACCGTGCTGGGCCGATACCAATTACGCCTGTTTACGGCCCATGTAGACGCATTTATCCGACGGCCCGAGGCCCATCGATTCTACGACCCTGTTGGAGGCCCATTTATCGACGGCCCGTAGGAGACCCATGGATCCTACGGCCCATATATGGCCCATGGTTGTTGCGGCCACTAGCAAACCAGGGAAAAAGAAGACTAGCAAATAAATAAGGCCGAAAGTAACGCTAGGCTATTAAGGCGATTGCACAGATTACATCCACTCGGCATCAAAGATCGCCACCAGTGCAAATATAGGGAACACCCTACACTATACAAAAATGGCTTACTGTTTTCTTCAGCCGGTGGCTACACGTTAAGAATAAATTTTGTATCGCACCAAAACAATTTCTACTATATAACAAAAGGGAGGTTGGCATAAAACTTAACAGTCTAGCAGATAAATGCACCACGAGAAGTTCAGAAGCTCAGTTCATTTGACCTGACTGTTACATTTTCATGCTGTATTGTCTGATGGAGCACCATAACCCTCGCCTTCATTTCCCCTAGGCTCCTGAACAACATAGCAAATGTCTGATAGTCTGGTTTCAAAACCATGCATATCTTGACGACATCGAACAATGTCTCTCCTTGTTTCAGAAAGGGTCTCTGTTAGGGAATGGACTTTTGTCTGGAGCGCAGATACAACATTGCTTTGAGCTTGCAAATATTGATCATGAGGCAGTTTGGACGATATTGCCTTAACAACCAACCCAGTATTACGCAGGAACGTGCTTTTGGCACTGTTAGTGGACAGGTATTGACCCACTACAGCAAGAGCTGACATTGCGGTTATAGTTGCCTCACCACCTTCAGAAGGTGGCGGTTCCACCATTTTTTCCATAGCTCGCTGAAAAGTTGAGGTTTTACATTAGTAGTACCAGAACAGAAGATATTAAGGATGCAGCAAAACCAAACAAAATAGCTTTGCTCTATATACAGAACTTATTGTGGTGAACCCATGTAAAATATTAGTTTTATTTTATTGCAAAGTACATAATAAAACCAGGTTCCAAACATATGACCATGTACCATCGCTAATGTATTGTCTATTTCTTCACATTGTATTGAGGGCTGATGATAAAGAGACGAAGTTTATAATACGGTAAGCTTAGTATGAGATCATTCATATCACAAAACAACTGAGAACAGACAAACATGCAATTGTATCGTTGTATGGGCAAGTCCAGCACGGAACTAGATTACGGGTCAAGATCAAAGGAACATAACTCCTCTCTTTTAAACCTTGTAAGGTGCAATGATACACTAAGACAATTGTGTATAAAATTGAAAAGAGTAATAGACATTGGCTGCAAACCATGCAGTTCAAGGCACAAGTCAGAGTAAGTAGTAGTTAAAAGGCATGAGGATTAAGGACTGACAACAGCGGCTTTGACTGGTTTAGTCATGCCCTTCTTCTTGCTGGTGTGACAGTCCTTGAAGATTTCCACAGCATTTAGTTCAGGTACTTTTTGGTCCTTGCGGGCTTTCCTCTCCATTTCGAACAAGTCAATATAGGTCTGATAATATGGTACATCGAAAAGAGTGAACAGCAGCTAATTACAAGAGCTTCGCAGTGTGCAATATAGCTACGAGATCCTGTCGTCTGTTGGAATTTCACTTTCGTACGGTTGGCCTTGTTCTTTGAACAGTTCACCTACAAGATAGATTTGTGTGGCACATGCATAAATAGGACTTCAACATGTGATCTGATCACATATATATATATAATGTACCTGATACTTCGGATCATACCAGTGTTTAACAAGCCCGATCTAGTCTTCATCCGATATATTTTCCACTAGAGATGTTTGGGAAAGTTCACTGTTAGCCTTGCCTTCAAAGTGAGTTTTCCTCAAGTTATACCGATACTGTCGCAGAGCAGACCTGAAAACATGGGTGCAAGCTTGTTTGGATGCATCATCTTGGCTGTCCAACTTGAACCTCATCTGTTGAAAATTATGGGAGTCTCATTATCAGCAACCTAAAAAGTATGGGACAGAGCAAGACAATATTACTAGATTCCATACATAACCATACTTACAGATAAATGGTCGAGGAAGATGTTGAACTGGGTTTCATCTTTGTCATTCCTGTACTGAATCCATGTTGGGAGGATACGTACAAGACACCTAACGGCAACCGCTGCCTCTGATACTAACTTGTCTGACTCTGTAGCATCACGTGGCCTCTTTAAACCTGCCTCAAAACGGATCTCCATTCTTCCTCCTCTAGATTTAGTTAACCTATCGAGTATTATCCCTGATGTTTGTTTCCTCTTGCGCCTAGGTGCTAGTCCAACAAAGAACATAGAAAGTGTTAGTGTACATCAAACTGTGAGACTACATATAAAGAAGCATGCAACTGTAACTTGATTCCAGCAACTACCTTCTTGCAGTCAAAGCTCACAAGGTTCATCTGATATTGCCACCTCGTCTTGTGTCAAGAGTGCTTGGGAAGTAGTGTCAGGTGGCAAGGGAGCTTGGGAACGTGCTGCTAGCTCAGTGGATGCACGAGTAACTCGTGCAGCTGGTAGTACTGTGGTAGGTGTTGCAAGAACTAGGGCTGTCTCTGCTTGTTTGGTGGTGGCTATTTGTTTCTGTTTAGCTTTTTTTGCAGCTCGTGTAGCATGGGATGCCATGTTTGTAGAATTTTCCGCTGGACTTTGACCTTCAATTGCACCATTAGTACCAGCAGAATCTGCAGGATTCATCTGCTTCTCATTCCCTACCATTCTGTGTTTCTTCCTCTTTCTCTGTATCATGTTAAGTCAAGCCGACAAGAAAAACGAATAACAATTTAGTTCTTCAGAACAAATAGATGCGTGATGCAGACGAACTGAACTTTGATGTTAGACAACCACATGATAGGAGGATGTAATACGTATGAAAAACAGGACGGAAGAGATAACCAGAACTATGATGTGTAAACTAAGAAGAAGACATTTCACCAAATTAGAAGCAATGCAATGGAAGGTAGACACCATATGAAAGATGCTACAAATATCGCTCTGCCAAGTTAACAGTGTCTCATCATAAATGGTGTTTAAACAAATGTGAAGCAGTACAAGAAATAAATCATATGCAAGATGCAAACAACATCACACTACCATGTTAGAGGTCTCTCGTCATTAGTGCCATTGCATATTCACAGCATTGCATATTCACAGCTTATGATGTGTAAACTAAGGAGAAGGCATTTCAACAAATTAGAAGCAATGAAAGCTAGACACCATATGAAAGATGCAACGAATATCACTCTACCAAGTTAAAACTGTCTCGTCATAAGTGTCATTTCAACAAATTAGTAGTACAAGCTAGAAAAGAATGTGAGATGTAACCTATATCGCACTCCGAAGTCAAATGTGTCTTATGATAACTGATTGTTGCAGGTTACACAACAGTAGTAATTTGATGTAAGAACATGGTGTGATAGACAGATATTGTATGTTCTAGAAACAGGAACACGTGTCTTATTCAAGTATAATGTGTAAAGTAAGCAGATGGAATTCAACAAAATTAGAAGCAATACAAGCTGGACATCACACATAACATGCAACCACATATATCAGTGCCAAGTTAGAGGGAGCACCGGTGATGGTGCACTAGGGGAGACGTGCTCATCATAAACACAGCTTTGTTGAGTGTCTATGCATGTGTTCTCTTGGAAATCATCTTGGCGGTGTGGAGGAGTAGAAACTGTAGAGGCCCTCCGTTCGGAAGGAGCACCTTT
Organism: Triticum aestivum; assembly: GCF_018294505.1. Taxonomy (NCBI): domain Eukaryota; kingdom Viridiplantae; phylum Streptophyta; class Magnoliopsida; order Poales; family Poaceae; genus Triticum; species Triticum aestivum. The sequence continues at coordinate 482,250,315 of NC_057798.1, read as the reverse complement.
ATCCGCTGCCTTGCTAACTTCCTTCCGCTTTATTGATTTTGAATTGTCAAGTAGAACCGACAAGAAAAAGCAATACAATTCTCTCTTCAGAACTCATTCATGCATGATACTGACAATCACTACTTTGATGTAAGGCAAACACATGATACCAGGATGGGATATGTACGAAAAACAGGACGACATGGCATGTTCACAACTGTTTGTGTAAACTAAGAAGAAACCATTCCAACAAATAAGAAGCAATGCAAGCTAGATACCACATGAAAGATGCAACCAATGTGACTCTGCCAAGTTAAAAGCATCCCATCATAAATGGAATTTCAACAAATTAGAAGCAGCGCATGCTATAAATCATATGAAAGATGCAACTAATATCACACTTCATATACTAAAGGTGTCTCGTCGTATTGATTGTTGCGGGATAGAAAAAAATAGTTTTATGTAAGGACATGCTTAATAGACAGATGTACTATGTACTAAATACTAGAAGGCATGTCACATTAACAGGTATAATGTATAAGCTAAGTAGACTAGCACATGCAGTTTAACCAGATTGGAAGAATTACAATCTAGACACCATATGCAACATGCAACCACATATCACGCTGCCAAGTTAGAGCAAGCACCTGCGATGCTAGTGTAGGGGAAATGCTGTAATCAACTACAGAGCTACATTCTCTCTCTTCATCTAGCATTTTTGTTTCTTGAGAATCATGTCAGGAGGCTGACGCTGCATTCTTTAATGAGGAGTAGTCACCTTGCTTGCCTGCCTCATCATAAGTGAATGATGAGGGATACACAAGAACATTAGTTTGATGTAAGAACATGGTTAATACACAGATGTACTAGTATGTACCAAAAACAGAAAGGCATGTCATTGTCACATCCCCAGTTCAGGCATTGCTTGTCTTTGCTTTAGCTTCCATGCATCATGTTTAAATTCTTTTGAAACTTGAAATGCGGGATGTTCAAACCCTAGCATTAAAAAGGAATCCACCAGGTTCAACTAAAATATTTTTCAGTGAACCCAAATGGCCTTCAAAAATGTTCATCATTTTTGGAAAATGCTGGAAACAGCAACCAGAGGTGATGCACATTTTTGCATGACATTTTGGATTGTTGAATTAACTCATATTGTATTTGAATTGGGGCATTTAAATCCTATAAATATTTTAAATGCTCTAATAATTCTGAAATTAGCTGAGGCCTGTTGGGAATAATTCCAACAGTGCACACAAATATCTCTAGGAGTTTTAAAAATGGTTTAGTATTTTTACTAAATCAAAACAAAACAAAAGAAAATAGAAAACTGAAATAGATTAAAAGAGAGAGAGAGAAGCCCACCTGGCCTCACCTATGCTGGCCCAGCCCACCTGGCCTGGTGCCAGTCATCCCCAACCTCTGCCAGTAGGCAGAGGAGGGACAATGCACGGTGCGTGCGCGGGCGCCACGCCACCAGGCTAGCTGCCTGCGTCGCCTGGCCACCGCGACGCCTCACGCCTTCTCCTCGGTGCCGCCTCGATGCCCTAGAAGCCCCCCCTCGCTCCTCTCCCTCACTCTCTGCTCTCTCCCTCGCCCTCCAGTCCCTTCCTCGAGCGCGACCGAACGCAGCCATCGCCGCCGCCGACGATCACCGTGGCCACCGTCCACCCTGCCCTCTCTGTACCGTCCAACAGCTCCGCCGCGGCACCCTCTTCCTCATCACCAAGCCACGTGACGCTGGGAGCCTCGTGCCATCGTCCTCACCCTCGTCTTCTTCCGTGGGATCCGATGACAACCGCCGACGATTCGACGCCGTCCGGCCTCCCTCGAGCTCATCGACCACCTCTACGACCCCGCTGTGAGCTCCGCCATCGTTTCCCCCTCTCCCCATACTCTACCTCCCTCTCTAGCCGCCGTTCGTAACGAGCCCGAGAGCTCTTCGCCGCTGGCCATGTCGCCGCCATGGCTACAGCTGCTGGAGCTCGCACTCGAGCACACCACTGCGCTCAGTGCCTCCCCACGAGCCCGCAGCACGCCCCAGCTCGCCTTCCCGTGCCCCCTAGCTCTCACTCGCATCTCGCCCGAACTCCGGCCGCCGCCTTGGAGCTCGCCGTCATCGGCTCCGGCCACCATAGGTCCGGCCGCCACCACCACTCGACCCGCACCAGTGAGAGCTCTCCAACGAGCCCAAGAAACGGCCTCATTCGTGCCCTGTGGGCATTCTCCGAGCCGCGCCGCCGTCTCGGGCCTCGCTGGCGTCGAGTCGCCGGTGGGTTTGACCCCGCCGGCCTGGGTTTGACCGCAGTTTGACCCGCTCTGCCTCACTGACGTGTGGGCCAGGCACTGTTTATTTAGGTGTTAGATTAGTTAACACTAATTAATTTAGTTAATTAATTAAGCCACTGACATGTGGGCCTAGCCCTGCTGACATTTAGTTAGGATTAGCTTAACTCTAATTAACTCAGTTATCTAACTAAGTAACTGACCAGTGGGTCCCACTGGTCAGGATTGACCTGGACCAGCCCTGTTGACTGCTGACATCACAATGACGTCGCCCTGACGCAATAAAGCATTTCTGGGTTTAAGTTTATTCAGGAAATTCCAGAAAATGTCCTAAACTTCTAAAAATCATAGAAATTCAACCGTAACTCCAAATAAAATAATTTATATATGAAAAATGATCATAAAAATCCTATCTATCCATTTGTACCATTTTCATGCATGTTAGAACAACTTATGACTACAGTTTAGGACAATTCAATTAAATGGCATGTAATAAATCACATATGGAGTTTGAATTTGAATCTTTGATTCAAACCAACTTCATTTAATCTAGTTTTAGTTGCATTAGCACAAACCACAACATATTTCCATGTCACATTCATGCATCATATTGTTGCATTGCATTGATTGTGTTTCTTCTTTGTTTGTCGGTGCTTGTCCCCTCTCAGTAGACGTGTACCGACGATGTGATTGATGACACCGATGAAGAACTATATTATCTTCAGAAGTGCCAGGCAAGCAAAACCCCCTTGTTCATTCCGATACAATCCTACTCTCTCGCTCCTGCTCTCTTTTAATGCATTAGGACAACAACGATTCATCTGTTACTTGCTGCGGTAGCTGAACCCCTTTATCCTCTGCATGACCTGTCATTGCCACAATAAATAGATGAATCCTACTAGCATGAGTAGGAGTTGTTTGAGCCTTGATGTGTCTACTCATTCATGCTTGTTTGTCATGCCTACTACTTCTTAGAGTTGAGTCAGGTCTGATTCATCGGGAATGAATCGGAGGTGTGTGAACATGTCCTACTATGTGTGAGCTAAGTGTGTGAACACGATTTGGTAAAGGTAGCGGTGAGAGGCCATGTAAGAGTACATGGTGAGTTGTCTCATTGAAATTGTCCTTAGGAACTGAGTTCTGTGTTTGTGATCCATGAACAGTTACTACCACACATTGGGTTCCGGTAACTCGACCCCTCTCGACTTATTAATCAACTCGATCTCTGTCCAGGAGTTGCAACTAGTTTCTGGTGTTTGTAGGTAGTGCTAGTAGTCTACCATGTGGCACCCGGTACAGGTGGGCTTGGGACAGACTAGGTACAGTGGCCCGGTGTACCAAGTGGCACCCGGATGGTGGGCTTGGGAACCCTGCACACATCATTTGGGGCCGTGAGCGACACCCTGGCCGGATCTCCTTGCGGATGGAACCCGAATAGGCGATAAACCTAGACGAGAGACTTGTGTGGTTAGTCAGGTCGTGGCCGACACCCTCGCCAGGCTTCCGCTTGAAGGTTGCCGAGATACATGACGTGTACATGGCGGTAAGTGGTGAGAGCGTGTGTGAAGAAGTACACCCCTGCAGGGTTAATATGATCTATTAGAATAGCCATGTCCGCGGTAAGGGTCTTCTGGGTTGCCTGTACAGTTCATAGACAAGTGAAAGTGGATACTCTAAAATACGCAAGATAAGCGTGAGTGCTATGGATGGCGTTCTCGTAGGGATACGGGAGAGGATCCATAGTGGTGTATTGATATGGTGAATATGTGGACTCGTGTGCGCCACCTCAAAAGAGTTACTTGCAATCGTAGTTCAGGATAGCCACTGAGTCAAAGCTGGCTTGCTGCAGTTAAACCCCACCACCCCCTTTGTTGATAATGATGCATATGTAGTTAGTTCTGATGTAAGTCTTGCTGGGTACATTTGTACTCACGTTTGCCTATTTTATGTTTTTGCAGAGAGACTTCAGTCTCACTAGTAGTTCCGCGTGGACTTCGACGTTTAGCTTGTTATCTCAGCTACGATCTTGTGCCCTCGGTAGGATCTGGTAGATAGACAGGCTTCTATCCTTTTTCATTTGTAGATGTCTGTACTCAGACATGCTAAGCTTCCACATGTGCTTGTTGTTTGTATGCTCTGAATGCTGGGTCGAGTGACCCATGTTTGTAATATCTCACTCCTCGGAGCCTATTGAATAACTACTTTGAGTCGTAGAGTTATGTTGTGATGCCATGTTGTATTTGCACATATCGAGCATATTGTGTGTATGATTTGAAATGCTTGATATGTGTGGGATCTGACTATCTAGTTGTTTATCCTTGGTAGCCTCTCTTATCGGGAAATGTCTCCTAGTGCTTCCACTGAGCCTTGGTAGCTTGCTACTGCTCCGGAACACTTAGGCTGGTCGGCATGTGTCCTTCTTCGTTCCTGTGTCTGTCCCCTCGGGGAAATGTCACGCGGTGTCTACCGGAGTCCTGTTAGCCTGCTACAGCCCGGTTTACCGGAGTCCTGCTAGCCCAGTTGCTACAGCCCGGATCCACTCGCTGATGACCAAAACGTTCGTTGTTGGGTCATGTATGCCTGTCCCTGTAAGTTAGTGCCACTTTGGGTTCACGACTAGCCATGTCAGCCCGGTTTCTTTGTCATATGGATGCTAGCGACACTATCATATACGTGAGCCAAAAGGCGCAAACGGTCCCGGGCCAGGTAAGGTGGCACCCGTGGGAATACCGTGTGTGAGGCCGCAAAGTGATATGATGTGTTACATGCTAGATCGGTGTGACTTAGAATCGGGGTCCTGACAGCTTTGGTATTAGAGCCTGACTGCCTATAGGATTACCAAGCCAAACTGGTCAAAGTTGAGTCTAGAAATTCCTTAGTTATATAAGGGAATTGATTGTGGGATGGAACGTAAGGCTCTTTTACTCCTTATACCCAGGGCCGGTCCTGAGAATTTGGGGGCCCGGGGCAAAGCTAAAACTCGGGGGCCCTTACTACAAACATCATAACAATAATACTATATATATGTAATATCCACATAGTAAACACTTAGATGCATCCAAAGTAATATTCATATCAACTAATTTATCAATTGTGGAAAAATCGTTGGCCTCACTCACCAGGGTCACCTCATGAACCATTTTGAATGAGAGCAATGCCCACATCTTTCGTAACAACCATGCGCCACCAACGGTACTCCTCTACAACATCAAGAAAGCTTTGCTTTGGGTGGCCACGGGGGCTAAGAAACTAGGGACACTCGTACCAGGAGAGTAATACCTTTGATGTAATAAGGGTTGTCACTGTAACACGAAGCTCTCTTTTCCCACTTAATTAAACATGAGGCAAGTATTTTGCATCTGGTTCAAGAAGAAATAGTGAAAAAACTGTAAGCTTTTATGGAATTGTTCAACGCACATATTACCTTAATTTGATCCAATAATCCCTCTTTGTGATTCTGCTAAGTTAGCCATATGTTGCTTCATTTTCTTTTCTTTTTGCTAACGTATACTGTCTGGACCACATGATAACCCATCTGTCCTAATCCTCCTTTTCACATCATAAATCATTTTTTTTCATTAACTAGTCAGAGAGTAACATTTTATCAAGATTAGAGCAACCCTGTAGGTAGAATCAAACTGCAACAAACCTAATTATAAACAATCAATTTCCTCATAACACACAGTGCTGACAAATAAAGATTGAATAGTGAAAGCTATGCATCATATGCAAAAGCAAATTACTTGATTAGCTATGTACGTACAGGAAATAGAAAATAATTATATTAAATACCTTCAATCAATCGGATCGGCGTCGGGAATTGTTGATCTGGTGCTCTGCGCGATGCGATGTGGCTAGCGTCTGGCGGAAGCTGCTCGGCGATGCACGTATGCGTAATGCGTTCAGCAACTAGTGGTAGCAGAGAATGGAGTTCCTCAGCGTACGCGTACTGCGGCAGAATGGCAGTCAGCCCTAGCGCCTGGCGGCGCCGCCAGTTCGGTACAGCCTCCAGCGCCTGGGCCTCGTGATGGGGAGGGATCTAGCGGACTCACAATATGAAAGGGAAATTGCCGATTAAAAGGGTTGTGGATTCGTGTCTCGTGGGCCGGTGCTACCTGTGATCGTGCTTGCCTTGCCTAGCGACACGTACATGTCTCAAAAAAACGTACATGTCAGTACCTGACGGGGGGCCCTGTATTTTGGGGGCCCGGGGCGGCCGCCCCCCCTGCCTCCCTCAGGGCCGGCCCTGCTTATACCTTATGCCCTTCTGATCCGAGTCATCTTATCTTTCTTACGGGGTTAAGGAACTAGGCTATCTCTTCTTTCTATCAGGATCACGTGTTACTAATTCGTAGACATAGAAGATTGTTGGATTTAAGCCTCAGTCCAGTTTCTACTATCTCTGTGTATTCATAGTTGATCTCAGAACCTTGATATTATGATGATCGAGTGGTTATGCCACCATTTTGTAGGATTTCTCAAATCTTTTGCGCATTTACAGCTGTCATGCTGTCTGAGTCATCCCAGGTTTCTACAATATTCTGATGCATTTGCAAATTCCTTCTTCTCGTTCCCGATGTCCTCTCTGGCCAGGTTAACCACACTAGATGGTGAGTTGAGTACTCTATTGCCTCGACATTTATGTTGGAGTTATCATTATGACCCTAGGTGTCTCAGGGGATCATCTAGTAGTCTAGCCATGTTTTGTGATCCCAGTGTGATGACTCTGGCCATCATTCCCGAAAGCATGCCGTGATGCCACTTAGTTAGTAGGCATTCCAATCCTGGGTTATGAACACGAGATTCACCCCACTTACCTCATGTTGATAGTATTTGCTAGTTCCTTTAGGAAATTAGTAACCTTTGCATTGGTCCTCGAGGTCCGTGGTATCTCCTTCTTCCAAATACTATGAACCACTTATGGTAGAAGTTCTTTGAACCAAGGATCACAACCAGAGTGATCTCGATGAGTTGTCCATTCTATATTGTGACCCTGCCAGTCCTACCTTTTCTTCATGGGTTATCCGGAAGAAATGTTGAGCTTTGCTCGACATACTAATCTATGCATCCACAACTCATAAAGTATATGTTCCTTGAGTTGTTACTCATCATTTGTATTCCGACCATTGGCTATCAATCGATAGTCTAGAGTATGTGTGCATTCGTTCGTCGGTGCCTATCATTCTTGTGGTCCGTCAAGCCATTCTAGTTCAGAATGACTAGGAGAAACAAACTCCGGTACCTCATCCATTTCTAGGATTGGTTCAAAGCAGTTGTATTCCGCAGATCAAATGCAATCAAGCTTTTGGTCTTTTCCACCTTGGAGTATTACCATCTTTATATCAAGAATATCATGGGAATTGCATACCATCCTATGAACTCTTGATACCGTGATACTCTCTCCATCATTATTCATTTCTCGGTTCCCATGTTGTTGCAACCGGAATGTCGACAAGTGAATCGTGATGTGTGAAATCAATACTCCTAGCAACCTTGTTGCTTGGTAGTTAAAGGACAATAATTTCATTCTTAGCGTGTTGGTTCTTGAATCATCATTCTAAGTCTGATCGTGCTACCTAGTCCTTATTTCCGGGTGCACTCCTCGATCAATGAGTCAGGATTATGCCAATCCCTTGCTCCTTTGATCATATCGTCTTGCTTCGAAAGCAAGATTGTTCCCGAGCTTAATAACATATCGGTGGTTCGTGATTTTTCGAATATCTTCTCGGAAGCATCACCAGGTCGTCACTTGACCGCTATGTTAAATTTGTGATCATGTTGGTTTCCTTGTAAACCACCCTTTCTTCAAGAATCCATGTTGGATACCCCTGAGCTAGTTGGTTAAGCTAAACGACAACTTGGAGAGTTGGAAGATAAAATCTTACCTAACTTAGTTCGTTTCAAAGGAATATCCTAGTGTTGGTGTGTTAGTTGAAGAAAGATGATATCTTCATCGATTGGTCCCTGTGATCAGTTGTTGGACCTATTGTCTTATAAAAACTTTGATTTGAGTATGGGCTATCGTCAAATCAAATCAGAACCAACGGTGTTTGTAATGTTGTTTTACTCGCGATTATCCCTCGAGCATACACCATTATATCTTTTGGGTCTGACCAATGCTATGTCCTTGTTCACATAATTATGGAATTCCATTTATATGGTCATCCAGATGACTTGTTGTTGAGCCCATCAGCAGCATTTTATCTTCTCCATGATCATGTTGAACATCCATTTAGTGTTGGAAATTTTTGTAAACATTACCTCTATGTTCCACTCATGAGGTATATGTTCGGATGAAAGAAGTGACTTTCTCTAATTCACGTGCACTTGGTGTAAGTTGCCGCCGTGGATCCGAGAAAGATTGTTTTTGCTTCCTTTGGAATCATCCCAAGCCAGTCATGCATGTGCGAAGTATACATTGGATTGTGAGATTAGCTACCTCCATTCTATATGTGTCCCTAGCATGCCAAGCCACTGATTGACTTGCTCAAGGATAAGAAGTTCATCGATAAGTGCACAAGGACTTCGATATACTCGATGTTGGTTCCCCACCGGAACTCGGCAGTGTTTTATTGTAAGACTACCATGTGATCATATTTTGTCTGGGACAACGTGTTCACATGTGTGTAGCAGAACCAGCTCATGTTTTGGAGCTTGCTATCATAGTCCATTTCCCGAGAATCTCGCAACATCATCTCATCAATTTGTGTTGCAAACTTTCATTTTTCTTCCTAGACTTGATGATTCTGGAATATCCTAACACCAACCAGATCTGAATCTCAGGCAGATATGATGGTTGGAACATTTCCCAAGAACTATAATAATGGTCTCTCTGTAACCGGTTAAGTGGATATCGTGGCCAACACACCCAGCCGGAAGACCTATTATTGTAGTATCTTGATTGAGGAAGTTGGCCACCTCCCCATGAGGATTTCATATGAATTTACTTTCGTAGTTATTCCTTATGATTTTTGTGTTCCCGAAGTCCGACCTTTACTTGTTGTCCTAGATATCAACCCAGTTTAATAAATGGGTTGCGCTAGCACATCAAGGAGAACATTAGAAGCGGGGTGCTAAATGTCTCTCGGTCGATCATCCAGATTTTGTCCCCTTGGCCCCGCCAAGGTGAAATCTGAGAAGGTGTTATCTTCCTTTGCATCTGCATCTTCTACCGGCATTCATCATGGTAGTACGTTGTGTTGCCAGGATCCTTGACACGGATATTGGTAATACCTTGATGAATATGGAAATGCTCAAGTTCTTGAGAGCACGCATGAGCGCTAGGTGTTATCATCAGCACTAACTGGGATTGCTCTCAGTTTCCTCGGTTATGCTATAACTTTTCAAACAGTGGACTCACTCTCTACTGTTGAGCTTCTCCCCAGTTACTAAAATCATCCCTTGTGTTGTTTTCAACAAGGTAATCCACATCATCCATTCTAATCAGGGTATGCCATTCTACCGAACCCCTCTAAACGATCGCTCGAGAATTGCCTTAGGCTGATATGAAGAGTTTCAGTGATTTATGTATCAAAACTGATTCTTTTTGCCACTTAAGGGATAATTCTATGAGTCACCTCCTCTAAGGTGCCTCGTTATAGAATCATGGCAACTCAACTTCTCGCTATGTTGACAACCGTTCACCACCTTCTTAAGTGTGGAACTATCAACTATGTAGTGAACCTTCGTCATCTGTTTCACTCCATCCCTCTAGTTGTATGTTCCGTGTCCCAGCTCGAGAGATGTTTCAATATCTCACTCTATGAATTGATCCTGAGTTGTTCGACCTTCGAGAAGATCGATCCTTCTAGAGTCTCCTTCTCCTCTCATTGTCATGTTGGCTGGAGTTCTTGGAGCAAGACGACAAGACAAAGCTGGTGATTGAATCAACGTTCATTTGAAGTGCAAACCGGATCGTGAAGATTGCGTTAGTTGCCTTCCCCCTTCATCTTACCCTACGCTTGAATCTCGGGACGAGATTTTTGTTTAGTGGGGGTGAGTTGTCACATCCCCAGTTCAGGCCTTGCTTGTCTTTGCTTTAGCTTCCATGCATCATGTTTAAATTCTTTTGAAAATTTGAGCATTAAAAAGGAATCCACCAGGTTCAACTAAAATATTTTCAGTGAACCCAAATGGCCTTCAAAAATGTTCATCATTTTTGGAAAATGCTGGAAACAACAACCAGAGGTGATGCACATTTTTGCATGACATTTTGGATTGTTGAATTAACTCATATTGTATTTGAATTGGGGCATTTAAATCCTATAAATATTTTAAATGCTCTAATAATTCTGAAATTAGCTGAGGCCTGTTGGGAATAATTCCAACAGTGCACACAAATATCTTTAGGAGTTTTAAAAATGGTTTAGTATTTTTACTAAATCAAAACAAAACAAAACAAAATAGAATACTGAAATAGATTAAAAGAGAGAGAGAGAAGCCCACCTGGCCTCACCTGTGCTAGCCCAGCCCACCTGGCCTGGTGCCAGTCATCCCCAACCTCTGCTAGTAGGCAGAGGAGGGACAACGCACGGTGCGTGCGGGGGCGCCACGCCACCAGGCTGCCTGCCTGCGTCACCTGGCCACCGCGACGCCTCGCGCCTTCTCCTCGGTGCCACCTCGATGCCCTGGAAGCCCCCCTCGCTCCTCTCCCTCACTCTCTGCTCTCTCCCTCGCCCTCCAGTCCTTTCCTCGAGCGCGACCGAACGCAGCCGTCGCCGCCGACGACGATCACCGTGGCCACCGTCCACCCTACCCTCTCTGTACCGTCCAACAGCTCCGCCGCGACGCCCTCTTCCTCATCGCCAAGCCACGTGAAACTGGGAGCCTCGTGCCCTCGTCCTTGCCCTCGTATTCTTCCGCGGGATCGGATGACAACCGCCGATGATTCGACGCCATCCGGCCTCCCTCGAGCTCGTCGACCACCTCTACGACCCCGCTGTGAGCTCCGCCATCGTTTCCCCCTCTCCCCGTACTCTACCTCCCTCTCTAGCCGTCGTTCGTAACGAGCCCGAGAGCTCTTCGCCGCCGGCCATGTCGCCGCCATGGCTACGACTGCTGGAGCTCGCACTCGAGCACACCACCACGCTTAGTGCCTCCCCATGAGCCCGCCGCACGCCCCAGCTCGCCTTCCCGTGCCCCCTAGCTCTCACTCGCATCTCGCTCAAACTCTGGCCGCCGCCTTGGAGCTCGCCACCATCGGCTCCGACCACCATAGGTCTGGCCGCCACCACCACTCGACCCGTGCCAGCGAGAGCTCTCCAACGAGCCCAAGAAATGGCCTCGTTCGTGCCCTGTGGGCGTTCTCCGAGCCGCGCCGCCGTCTTGGGCCTCGCCGGCGTCGAGTCGCCGGTGGGTCTGACCCCGCCGGCCTGGGTTTGACCGCACTTTGACCCACTCTGCCTGACTGATGTGTGGGCCAGGCACTGTTTATTTAGGTGTTAGATTAGTTAACACTAATTAATTTAGTTAATTAATTAAGCCACTGACATGTGGGCCCAGCCCTGCTGACATTTAGTTAGGATTAGCTTAACTCTAATTAACTCAGTTAACTAACTAAGTAACTGACCAGTGGGTCCCACTGGTCAGGATTGACCTGGACCAGCCCTGTTGACTGCTGACATCACAGTGACGTCGCCCTGACGCAATAAAGCATTTTCTGGATTTAAGTTTATTCAGGAAATTCCAGAAAATGTCCTAAACTTCTAAAAATCATAGAAATTCAACCGTAACTCCAAATTAAATAATTTATATATGAAAAATGATCAGAAAAATCCAATCTATCCATCTGTACCATTTTGATGCATGTTAGAACAACTTATGAGTACTGTTCAGGACAATTCAATTAAATGTCTTGTAATAAATCACGTATGGAGATTGAATTTGAATCTTTGATTCAAACAAACTTCATTTAATCTAGTTTTAGTTGCATTAGCACAAACCACAACATATTGCCATGTCACATTCATGCATCATATTGTTGCATTGCATTGATTGTGTTTCTTCTTTGTTTGTCGGTGCTTGTCCCCTCTCAGTAGACCTGTACCGACGATGTGATCGATGACACCGATGAAGAACTATATTATCTTCAGAAGTGCCAGGCAAGCAAAACCCCCTTGTGCATTCCGATAAAATCCTACTCTCTCGCTCCTGCTCTCTTTTACTGCATTAGGACAACAACGATTCATCTGTTACTTGCTGCGGTAGCTGAACCCCTTTATCCTCTGCATGACCTGTCATTGCCACGGTAAATAGATGAAACCCACTAGCATGAGTAGGAGTTGTTTGAGCCCTGATGTGCCTACTCATTCATGCTTGTTTGTCATGCCTGCTACTGCTTAGAGTTGAGTCAGGTCTGATTCATCGGGAATGAATCGGAGGTGTGTGAACATGTCCTACTATGTCTGAGCTAAGTCTGTGAACACGATTTTGTAAAGGTAGCGGTGAGAGGCCATGTAGGAGTACATGGTGGGTTGTCTCATTGAAACCGTCCTCAGGAACTGAGTTCTGTGTTTGTGATCCATGAACAGTTACTACCACATATTGGGTTCCGATAACTCGACCCCTCTCGACTTATTAATCAACTCGATCTCTGTCCAGGAGTTGCAACTAGTTTATGGTGTTTGTAGGTAGTGCTAGTAGTCTACCAAGTGGCACCCGGTACAGGTGGGCTTGGGACAGACTAGGCACAGTGGCCCGGTGTCCCAAGTGGCACCCGGATGGTGGGCTTGGGAACCCTGCACACATCGTTTGGGGCCGTGAGCGACACCCCAGCCAGATCTCCTTGCGAATGGAACCCGAATAGGCGATAAACCTGGACGAGAGACTTGTGTGGTTAGTCAGGTTGTGGCCGACACCCTCGCCAGGCTTCCGCTTGAAGGTTGCCGAGATACATGACGTGTACATGGCGGTAAGTGGCGGGAGCTTGTGTGAAGAAGTACACCCCTGCAGGGTTAATATGATCTATTCGAATAGCCGTGTCCGCGGTAAAGGACTTTTGGGTTGCCTGTACAATTCATAGACAAGTGAAAGTGGATACTCTAAAATACGCAAGATAAGCATGAGTGCTATGGATGGCGTTCTCGTAGGGAGACGGGAGCGGATCCATAGTGCTGTATTGATATGGTGAATATGTGGACTCGTGTGCGCCGCCTCAAAAGAGTTATTTGCAGTCGTAGTTCAGGATAGCCACTAAGTCAAAGCTGGCTTGCTGCAGTTAAACCCCACCACCCCCTTTGTTGATAATGATGCATATGTAGTTAGTTCTGATGTAAGTCTTGCTGGGTACATTTGTACTAACGTTTGCCTATTTTATGTTTTTGCAGAGAGACTTCAGTCTCGCTAGTAGTTCCGGGTGGACTTCCACGTTTAGCTTGTTACCTAAGCTACGATCTTGTGCCCTCGGTAGGATCTGGTAGATAGACAAGCTTCTCAGCCTTTTTCATTTGTAGATGTCTGTACTCAGACATGTTAAGATTCCGCATGTGCTTGTTGTTTGTATGCTCTGAATGCTGGGTCGAGTGACCCATGTTTGTAATATCTCACTCCTCGGAGCCTATTGAATAACTACTTTGAGTCGTAGAGTTATGTTGTGATGCAATGTTGTATTTGCACATATCAAGCATATTGTGTGTATGATTTGAAATGCTTGATATGTGTGGGATCTGACTATCTAGTTGTTTATCCTTGGTAGCCTCTCTTATCGGGAAATGTATCCTAGTGCTTCCGCCGAGCCTTTGTAGCTTGCTACTGCTCCGGAACACTTAGGCTGGTCGGCATGTGTCCTTCTTCGTTCCTGTGTCTGTCCCCTCGGGGAAATGTCACACGGTGTCTACCGGAATCCTGTTAACCTGCTACGGCCCGGTTTACCGGAGTCCTGCTAGCCCAGTTGCTACAGCCCGGATTCACTCGCTGATGACCGACACGTTCGTTGTTGGGTCATGTATGCCTGTCCCTGTAAGTTAGTGCCACTTTGGGTTCACGACTAGCCATGTCAGCCCGGGTTCTTTTTCATATGGTTGCTAGCAACACTATCATATACGTGAGCCAAAAGGCGCAAACGGTTCCGGGCCAGGTAAGGTGGCACCCGTGGGAATACCGTGTGTGAGGCCGCAAAGTGATATAATGTGTTACATGCTAGATCGGTGTGACTTAGGATCAGGGTCCTGACAGTCATATTCAAAGGTATAATGTGTAAGCTAAGCAGATGCAATTTAACCAAATTGGAAGCAATACAAGCTAGACATCCGGCTGGAGTGGTGAGCATGATCATCTAGGACCTGAGAGCCTGGTGGGAGGCGGGATGCTTCGCCACCATCGCAGTTTTTAGTTGGCTTCCAGGTGATGCCTATCTTTGCTGGGTTTGTCACTGGCTCGGCTAGTGCCCTGACTAGCTATTTGTCTTCTAAGATCGACTTCGGCCTTTCGAATACAAGCTAGACACCATATGGAACATGCAACCAAATATGACACTGTGAAGTTAAAGCAAGCACCTAGGATGGTGGTTAATTGCGAGCGAGGTCATCAACTCCAGAGCTACGTTTACCGTCTCCATCTGCTGACACTGCACCCTTTATAGCTCTGTAATGTATCATGTCTAACCGCGAAGAAAGCTGGCATGACTTCTCTCTTTTCTTTTTGCTGTGTCTCGCGAGGCAGAGTCTGAAATACCCTTGCATAGAAACACAATAGTGAGAGTATGGGTGAAGTGTGTGCAGAACTAGTGCACTGTAAAAGTAGCAGATAGCAGGTGGCTGAAAAATAAATGACAGGAGACATATGATAGCTCTACCACATTGCATGGAAAGCAAAATTAGATTCTACTCTGTATGATTTTGTAATATATGAGCACAGGAAATGCAGGTACTCCTCCAGCACACCACCACATGTGGTCATATCTAAGATAAGAGTCGACTGAAAATAAATAGGTCAGTCGATTTTTTTAATGAACCTTCCGATCTATAAGGAACGGGTAGATGGCCTTCGTCTACCTCCCGCCAGTCACTGTTGACGATCTTTCTCGAACCGCCAGCGACCACCGGCCTAGACCCCTACCTCCGCCGCCCCGCCCTTCCCTCGACCTCACACCACCGCCGTGCTTGGCAGCACCCCCAGGCCATCCCTTTAATCCCGGCCGACCTCCAGATCGGGCGCCAGTAGCTCTAGGCCGAACACGCTCCTAAGATAAACACCAAGGCACTACTTCCCCGGTGTAATAGGTGTACTAGCGCCTGTTACACCGGGGAATTCTGCCAATAATTGGGAATCAACTGGCCAAAAATTGAAATTCTGGGGGGCGACGGACCTCTAGCTAAGGTGAAATAGTATATGAGGAGAAACCTTGTGCATCGCGAGTTACTAGGAACATATAGTATGAAGAAGAAGCGGTCAATTAGTGTCTTCTATGGGATGAATATCGTGCAAGCAGACACGTAAGATTTGCATCAATAAGGGAAGAGGAGTACCGTTATCGGTTGCCAGTGTGGTGTCGATATGTCGCGGCGATCTTCTTGTTTTTCCCGGGGGAACCGATGTTTTGGAGAGCCGTGGATCCTTGGACAAACCCATGGCCAAATTGTTGACTGTGTTGTCGTGGCCGTATATCAGTGGAGGGGAAGAAGATCCGAGGCGGCGAAGGACGGCGTAGCAGGAACAACTCCAGTGCGGTGGACGGTGGTGAAGTTGGAGCGGCAGCGGTGAGGCGCAGGACGACGTGGTTGAACTGGCTCGGGTACGGATGGCTCGGCCTCGGCTTCAACTACTAGCGGTGGAGGGCGTTGCATTTGAGGTTGCGGTGGACGGCGACGTCGGGGTATCGGCTCTGGCGTGATGGAGGAGGGTGGCGGTTGATGGGTGGGATGGGGTGGCGGATGGAGGACGCCGGGGTTTCACGGCTGGTCGAGAGGTAGTTTTGGCGCCCATGGAGTACGAATGGGGAATCAGACGGGTGGGGGGAACCATGTGTTCGGTCTGGGATGCGCTTGTTTTTGGCTTTTTTGAACAAAAGATGGTACGTGCTTGTTTGAAATTTGGGGAAAGTACAAACTTTGCCCCACTCTTAAATTTCGGAACTACTACGGGTTGGGGGTAGGATGGTAATCCCAGGTGTCCCAAATAGTGGGCGGGAGCGATTTTGGCCGCGCGCATGTGTGCTTAGGCGGCCATTGTGTGTGAATGTTTTTCGGAGGCGGTTGCGTGGCATCTAGATGAAGCTACAAACCTACCCCGGTTTAGACCTTTGGACGTCGGGACGGTAGGTTTCATGGGTCGGAGTTATTAGAAAAGTAATTTCCTTGTACTACCAAACATTGGTCTCATGCGGTTTCGGGCGAGTAGAGGCTCTTTTGGCGCTTCGTTCGAAATTTTGAAACACAAGCATTCACGTTTAGAGTACTCTTGAACTATCAGGATTGACCTAAATAGACAACATTATATTTGACGTTGTATGTTTGAAAACCTCATTAATTATCCGCTTCTTTTTGAAATTTTGACACTTGAAAATCCTATAACTACGATTATTTGGAATGGAGATGCTAAATTTGAATCTATTTTGTACACAACTACATATGCTATTATGTACATAATCAGAGCAAAGATTGGTGTCCCCATAATTTAGGTATGATTTACAAATGCCATGATATCAAATTCAAATAATTGAATGGACTTCATGTTGAATTCAATTTTTTTAAACCACCTGAAGTTGAATTCAAATGTATGCTAGTTCATAGGTAGCTATTTATAATGTTCATTGTGTAGCTTTCGTATGTATAATGTGCTTTACACACACAACATGAACTATACTCACGTTTATATTTGATTGCTAAAGCGATGGATTGTCTGGAGTTCAAAATACTAACTATGTGGATCAATTGAGTCGAATAATAACATAGACATGCTCAAATTCGATAGAATCTAGATGTCTGATGGATCAATGACCGCTCCTTACGCGAATTGCAAATATCATGATCCCATCCTAATATTTGGATACAATTTATATCTTTAATCAATGTGCATAGTAGTATTTTATGTGTGGTTTTACTCTCCATCGGTGGTATCTCACACATGCTCACACACTCTCTCAAGAGGTGTCTTTCTCGCACACATGCTCTAGATATAACCCCCTCCCCTCTCGTAACCATTTACAACTGTTTTCACTAACCTTTATCATAAGCACTCTTCCTCTCGCAAGCATACACACGCACAATCCCCATCGACCCTTTCTCTATACATGGACCTGCCTACGTGTCTCATGTACGCACATTATCTTTAGGCCTGTCTCTCACGCATTGTCTCACACCTCTCTTCCTAATCGACGAGTATGATTCTAGCAGAGCATTCTGTAGGATGCCCCTTAAAGTTAGGTTGGATGAATAGTAATATCAGAGATAAAGAGGTTAACTTAGTCCAAGAACCTAGGGTTACGAATCCTAGCCAGCTTTGTCAGTGGACACGGAGTCCTTCACAATTCTGCTATCTTTGTCTTGTACGACTAGTCATCCATGGGTCTTCCTAAATGCGTCACAGGCCGACAATGTGGCGCAGGACGGAACCGAAAGAAGGGCCTCACCTCGACACACCCTCTGTCCCCACGTCTCATTATCTTCTCACACCCACACATACCAACACAAATACCACACACACAAAAAATTTCTCCTGGTGCCTCTATTCCCTCCCCCCTTGCATATACACACTCAAGGGAAGGGAATCTCTCGTTGTGACGTCATATTCATCTCTCTCTCTCTCTCCCTCTCTCTAGACCACTCTCATTTGTCGTGCTATCTCTCCCCCCCGGCCCCTCTATCCATGCCTCTCTCGAATACGTAATACACACACATAGCTCTCTAGGCCCCGCCAAATGCATCAACTACACATTCACACATGTTACATCACGTACCCCATTGATCTAAAAAGCCCTCTCTTCACGTTTATTTCACATACAACATTCCTTTTGAATAAAGTGTGGCCCAAAAATTATTTTAGAGTATCTACATATATACAACATTACAAAGTTATATGGAGGAGTACGAACGCTAATTTGCATTGCATGGTGCCCACAATGATATTTATTCCGCACTGTGAATTTGTATATTTTTATACTATATACAAAGTTAGTCATAATAAAGAGAAACAAAGAGCATCTCTCTCTCCATCGCATACCCCCTTGTACGCCCTTTCACGTATGCACACAAAACTATCTCTAGGTCCTCTAAAAGTAAGCCCCCAAAAAATTCATGCGTGTTTCATCTTCCTCTCGCGATATATGCAATGAAGATCATTGTATTTGAAGCGAAAGCACGATACGTACATTGGACTTCAGAATCCACTCATTACGGTCACCATTTATGCTTAGTGGTTATTATACAGTCACGGGCTCACCGTACAACTCTGTATTTGCTCAAGACATGACTAGTTGACCAGTTAAATGCTCCACGTGGCACCTCTAGTGTTGCATCACATTATCTCACTACCATCCTGCCCACCTGTCGGCTTGTATCTACTCTACATCTACACTCTTATAAAATACATAAAATACACTCTTATAAAAAACAGAGTTGGTGATGATGGTGTGCCTGCCATCCTGCAATATAGGCCGTCCGATTTATATCTGACGGTTAGGAAAGAAACTATGGCAATTTTGCAAAAAGGTACCCACACACCTCTCCACATTTGCAAATAAGGCCTTCCCTCATTCATCCTTTTCTCTCACAAGATAAACTAGTCATACAAATGCATCTTGATGTTACGTGCAACGCACGGGCATCTTGCTAGTAAGAATGAAAACAAACAACAACAAAATATTTGGACGGTGGTTCGAAGTCATGACCGCGGGCACAACGGACAAGGTGACTTTGTATTGGTATGCTGAGCCGTCTGTTTTAACACACAGGAGCTGGTGTGGTGATTATACACACAGGCACGCATGCACATGAACTGCATGCATGCAACACTCACACAAACACATGCACCCACGCACGCACGCAACACTCACACATACACACGCAGCCACTCACGCAAGCAACACTCACACGCACACACGCACGCATGCATGCGCGCACCAGTACACCACACGACCAGCACACACTCTCACACTCAAGTGCTCAACCTACACATGCATGCGCACACATCAGGCCCTGACAAACACATACACAACCAGGTGATTCCCGTGCATGGGTTGGAGTCTTGTCGCGCCTGCGTAAATTTGTGTTTATCTGACCTTTTTCCTATGTGAACTGATAGGTGGGACCCGCAAGGAATGAGGTCAATTTAACTAGTCAACATGGCGCCGCGCAGACTATTGGGCCAGTCAACAGTGTGCAATCCGATGCTGAACCGTGAGCAAGTGATCGTATAATCACCGCAAAACGTATATAGTGACTGTAATCAGCTTATTCTGAAGTTCGGTGACCGTATTATGCTTTTCTCTCTGTAGGCCCTCCAAAACTACATCTCTACACGTTCTCACATGTTACATCTAACAACTATGCAATACAACACTATTACTACACTCTAACACAATAAATCATATGTGTTTTTAGTTTTACTAGATATCATATTGTTACTTAGACCTCTCCCGATGCATTGGTGCTAAAGTGGGGTGCTAAGTGCATTGAAATGCTTAGCAACTAATGTCCCCAATGCATCGGTGCTTAGGTTTTGTAGCTAAGCCTTATCTATTTAATTGTTTAGTAATAAAACTCCTTCATGTATTGGTTGGTAGTCTTTTTGTTTAGGTTCACGTGCTTAGCATTTGTTCTTGTTGGGGTCACCATAATCCTCTCTCTCCTCTTTAATTGCTTTGCCACATCATTTTTCTGCCTATGTGGCATCCTTAGCACCTGTACACCGTGGAGCACTGGGAAAGTCCTTAATTATTCAGTTTGCATACATTAAAATTGCCTTTGAAATGTATGGCCAGTATCATCTACCGCACGGGGAAAATCCTACCCTTTCCTGTTTAATCGGGTTTGTATCGATGGATCGTGCGAAACAGCAAAACTATAGTACTATACAGTACAAGTGATAGTTCACGGGGCCGTCGTGTCGTGTACTCCTCCGTCGTAAGAGTGGAGCGCTTACTTTCATAAATCTTCTAGTCCCTTTCGCCGACATGTGGGACATGAAGCTACCGGGTCCACGTGCCATACCGGAATACAGTGCAGAGCAGCCGGGGTGAAGCACCCCAGTCATGGCGCCGGCGTAGTAATGAGCAATGAGGCGTCAAATCACAAAGCTGCACCTTTCCCGCAGTTAAGTTGGAGGGAGGAAGTAATAATGCTAAAAAAGAAGTTGTACGGACGAAGCAACCATCATTTCACTCGTTTCTCAATTCGCTTCTCCCTCATCTTCTTCAACTTAACCACGTGTTGCTTCTGCCATTGTTCTGCCTCATGTGGGACGCGGATCGGCTTAGTAAAGCACTAACACGTGGGACCACATGTTAGCAAACCGCCAGGACAACGTTCTCTAAAAATAAGAAACCTCCCCCACCATCCGCACGGCAAAATCACCTCCTTTTTACTAATCTTGATTCTATAATTTCTTAGATCAATATAATTGAGATTTGTATAGATAGCACACAGGAGCAAAACCAAGTGGTACGGTTAAGGGCATCCACAATGTGTAGACAAATGTGAAAAAAGGTTTTGGCATCGTGGGAACCATTGTGGACGGTGTTGCCAAAGCCAAAAAGATGGAACCGAAGCTCCCTGATTGATTGATTGAAGGAATAGAAAAATGCAACGTCTCTCCTCTTTCTCCCATGCTTGGATGCATGTAGTACAACATAGAGCACAGAGTCTACACCCCTGTCCCTTCTATCACAAATCACAAAGCAGTGAGGTGTCAATTCACAAAACCATGGACGAAGCAACCATCATTTCACTCTTCGCTGACTCCGCTTCTCCATCGTCTTCTTCGAGAAACCATCTCACCGCACTAAGCTGGACGGACGATGCTAATGTGTTCTCCTAGTAGTACTAGTCCATTGGTTCAACGGACTTCCTGGATGCAAATAAGGCGGTTGTCTCAACTTGCAGGCGGCATTTGTGAACGACTTACTGTGGTTTCCCTCAATGGCGTTCTCCGTCGAACGCACTTTGCCAAACCACAAAAAAAAGATATCGTCGACGTCACCGCAATGGGGAAGGAAGTCAAATATAGTTACTACCTCCATTTTTTTGTACACAAGGCTAGTATTATCAAAATTACAATTTTCAAAAGGCCACTAACACTAATCAAGGCAAAATTGATGGGGTTTGCCTCATACTAGCAACCAAGGACATTAATATCCCCTACATGCATGCGGAAGTGAGAAGGTTGGTTTGCATGGCACTGCATTAATCAAGCAATGAGAAGTGAGATGGTTAGCTCTTTGGTCTTTGGAGAAAAAAATACGCATTAATCGACACGTGAAACAAGGATTTGTATCGATAAATCCCGCGAATGAAAACCCTGCCTTTCTTTTTTAACACTAGTACTCCTAGTACGTACGTACTTATCCTGTTTGGGTCTAGGCCTTGCATTGCCAAACTTCGCAACACATTTTTGCCAAGCTTGCCTAAAGTTTTCAAAATGAGAAGGAGGTGCACTGGCGCACGGCTGTCGCGATCGCACTGCACCCTCACACGGTCGCTCCTGCACGCCGCGGTCGCACCGCACCCTCACACAGTCGCTCCTGCACGGCGCAAACCCAACCAAGGGAACGCACCCTCACTGACACATGTTGTCGCATGTGAACAAACCAAACTCAGCCATCCTACCACTGACACATAATTTTCATTCATAGAGTATGTTTATCCAACCGCATGTTGAGGAGTATCCGTACGGCCCGTGCGGTGGTCTGTTGGGGAAGAAGAAGAGGTGAGGAAGAAGGAAAGAAGGGTTAGGAGACATAGGATATTCATCCAACCGCCTAAAATGGTAGACTGACCAAAGTCAGGCGACTTGTATAACAAATATATGTTTTTACACAGCAAAAGATCCATAAAAACAACAACATAAAGAAAAACTATCACTGCTCGCGAAACGAGACTGCCTCGTCGTCTTTGGCTGCCGGCGAGAACTAGCCGTAGCTGCCGACGTGTGTGTCCGCACCGTGGTTGTCCTGCCTCTAGCTACTCGTTCACGCGGAGCATGCGGGTGCTCTGCACGGACGAGAGCACAACCCGGTTCAAGTCGAGGACGTCCGGTTCTGCCTGCAGGAGGGCCTTGATGGCAGCGGCATCCGCGCGCTCCGCGTCGAGTCGAGCCTCCGCCACCCGGTTCAAGTCCAGGACGTCTGGTTCCGCCTGCAGGAGGGCGTCAATGAGATCGGCATCCGCGCCCTCTGCATCGAGTCGAGCCTCTGCCGCCCGGTTCAAGTCTAGGACGTCCGGTTCCGCCTGCAAGAGGGCCTCGATGGCAGCGGCATCGGCGCGCTCCGCATCAAGGTGAGACTCCGCCGCCCGGTTCACATCCACGACATCCGGTTCCGCCTGCAGGAGAGCCTCAATGGCAGCGGCATGCGCGCACTCCGTTTCGATTTGAGCCTCTGCCTCCCGGTCCTCCTTTAGTATCGCCATGTTGAACCGCTGGTCCGCCTGCACCATGGGGGACTCAGACCCCGGCACGAAGTTGATGTCCATCGCCTCATACCCATCGGGGGCCTTCTATGCTGTGAACTCCGCCATGAACATTGGATCGGCTTCCTCCTCCTCGTAGCTTGGCGCTAGAGGACTTAGGGATTGGCCCGCCGCAAACCGAGCTTGGGAACGGAGGTCTATGGAGCCAACCGCCGCCGAGATTTTTGCATGGCGCTCCGGCGTCAGCATCTTGTAGTAAGTGATCTTGAAGCGCACCATGGCTTTCCGACGAACTAGGGGATGCTTGATGCGGGCTAGGGGATCGAAAGGTGGGGGGATGGGCTAGAGATTAGGTGTGGTTTTAGGGCAGTGGTTGGCGTAGGCCGAGGAGCGAAGGTTCTGGTGTGAATAGTGGTTCCGGTGACGACTAGTCAATCGGTTTTGACTGTACATCGCTCTCGTTGTGTTCGCGTTGCAGCCCAGCACGGTGGACCCTCCACATCGCTCACCGAATGGAACACGCTTCATCTTGCATTTTTGCTCGCTTATGGGACCGCAGTTGAGAGCAAACCGACGTCCCTCCCCCTCCCCCGACCACGTCATTTATTATACTACCACTCCCTCCATTTTATGCGGAGTTAATAAAAACAGAGGGAGTATACTACGGATGAGGATCCCCTGACGTGGCCCAACCCATTGGGTAACTGGCATGCGGGGCCTAGCAAGCATGGGGTCCCCCAGTAAGTGGTTGAAGGGGAGGTTAAGGCAGGGATACCTATGCTAGAGGATCCACTTCCACTACCACTCCCTCCTTCCATTTACTATACAGGGCCTAATGCGTTTTTCGAGGCTAACTTTACCAAATGTTAGAGTAATAATATATGACATGCAACTTACACAAAGCATACGGTCAAATTCGTATGTGAAAGGAGTTTTCAATGATATAATTTTCACATTATACATCTCATGTACTATTAATCTTGTCAATAGTCAAATGCGGTTTTAAAAAAGCATGGTTAATAATATAGCTAGTCGATGGCTATGAGGGACTGCCATGTCATCTATAGCCATCATCGAGTGCACTCATATGCTAGTGTGGGCTATAAGGTTGGTTATTTCCCGCAAAAAATATATAAGGTTGGCTATTGTATTAGTACTTTTTTCCATCTCCTCTCCATCTCTTTCTTCATATTTATTGTATTTAACGAGGAATGCGTATATAGCTAAGGCTCTTGCATGAGATCTCACTCCCCTTACTTTTTCACATCTCTCTCCTCCACATAGGCCCTATATAAATGGAAGGAGGGAGTACTACTATGAGCACTGCATACTCTAGTACAGATGTTGCCAGTACTTCACGTGTACTATTGGACAGGGAGCTTAAAAAGTTACTATTGGACTGGCTATACGTGGCGAAATCCTAGTAGGAAGAACATGCACAAGAACAAGCACATTCACGTGGTTGAAAACAAATTAGAAACCATCTCGAGTATAAATCTAGGAGTACATGTGAATCTAACAATATTGATTGGGTGTTGTTGAATGTTGATACTTTTTTATCAAAGTAGAGATCCTTTGACTACACATAAAACTTATATGTAAACTAGAAAGGATAGGAGGGAGTATATTTTGTACGTTCAAAAACGAAACGAACATTGAATACCCTTTATATATGATTTGCGGATGCTATGATCACCGGTTCAAAATTTTGAATCCACCTTAGGTATCACGTGCCCCCACTCGTTCTCTCTCGATTTCATCTCGGGGTCCAGAGATCAATTGAAAGAGGACTAGGGCAGGTACATGCGAATGATACTCGGCGGAATGTTCAAATGATGAATGCAGGAGGATGGACTCGACCAGAGGGTGACATGATCGATGGAGAAGAGGGTTGCAGAGGAATGAGAAATAAGCAAACGCCACATGATTATACTTGAACGACTCAAATAAACAATAAGTTGTCTCACTTGGCCTACATAGTGAAAGGCCTAATGCGCAACGCGAAGCACTGACGCTCGAATATGGCCAGGAAAATAGGGAACCCGACATGTGGGGCACACCCGTCGGGACGACGTAGCGCAGACTAGTCCAATGGAGGAGCTGGCCCAGGACCTCCTCGCCACCGACAACCGTTCATGTGGGTCGTTGGGGCCAACAACGTGGCGCAGCTCCAGCACCGCCTCTGGACATGGTGATCGCGGTGAGAGACACGCTCATATCGTCGCTAGACACGGTTGGCTTCAGTGTGCCGAGGGTGGCGTTAGTGCTGTGGCACGACCAACACTATGTTTGGTTTGTGCCCAAGGTTGCCCCATCAAAGCATTGGGTAGCCAAAATTTTGGTTGAGGTATTGGTTGCGCATGATTTGGCCGACATTGGCAAGAAAAATGAACTAGAGTTGGCTAGAGTTCATTGGCATGCCAAAAAATGGCAACCATCCAAACAAAGACCAATCTTTGGGTCATGAACAAAATTTTGGTAAGGTGCACTTGGCCACAATCCAAACACACCCCAACACCCGGCTCATCGAGGATGCACGGGGCGCCGCCACGCGTCCGCGGAGTGGAGTAGCGCGGCCAACTGCATCCTCAGGACCTGAGACCATGCTGGGTTGTCTTGCTTTTTCAATGAGATGCGGGGATCGAATGTGAGCAAAGGGCATCTCCAACGTTGCCATGACCGCAGCTGACTACCCTGGCACACCAAAACCCTCGTCCCTCACGCCGTCGCGTGATGCGTTCCCAGCCGGCGCCAGCTGCCCGCATTCATGTTGTCTGTTCGTATGTCATCGTTAAGAGGCTCGGTGCCCGAGGAACCAACTCCGGTGACTTAATGACGCACCCGGACGCTTGGCCTCATCGGAATGCGCTACTTAAAGCGGCAACGCCCAGCTAGCCTCCACACCATAGTGCATCGTCCTCCTACCTGGCACCACATCCGCCATGACCGCAAGTGCGAACACTCTGCGGGAGAGCTTGTCTTCAGGGATAAAGCTCGAGGTCGCCGCCCTTGCTCAAGTCGCCTCTCGCGACGCAATAGCGGCGTAGCCGAACACGGACGTGACCGCACAAGCAGTGGCCACGCTGGCGGCCGACGACGGGAGCACCGTCAGCCACGCGTCCTACTTGCCGCCGTCCAACGTTCGGCACCGCCGAGGTCGGGGACTCCTCCGAGGATGAGTAGGGAATGGGAGGCAGCAGGGCATGGTGTGCCAACTGGCCGTTCCGTATCTCGGGTTCTACTCTTCCTCGCCGAAGACCCCACCTTCACTTCACGGGTCTTGAACCCCGCCCCCGTACATAGAGATCGCATATGGAGGATGTCGGTCGCTGCCGCGGAATAGGTTTAGGGTCGGGTTTCTTTTATTTTTCTATCCTATAGAAGTTCGAAATGTAATGAAAATCTGCCGTATTTGCATTAATCTCGGCCGGTGTATATGAACTTTCACAATAATATAATATATTGTAGGAGTACTAGCAAGATGCCCGTGCATTGCACGGAAGATCAAGATCTTGTGGGAGAAAAGGATGAACGAGGGAAAGCCTTACCTGCAAATGTGGAGAGGAGTGCGGGTAAATTGTCATAGTTTCCTTCCTATCCGTTAGACATAGATTGGACGGCCTATATTGCAGGAAGACAGGCACACCATCATCACCAACTCTTATTTTTATTGAACCAAGACAAATCTAACATGCGAAGAAAATAAACACATAGGGTCTATACATACACAATTTATCTTAGGCACTCCAATAGTACGTCCACTACACATTCATGCATTTCACATCTTTCTACATCTACGGGAACCTACGAAAGGGTCAACGTAAATTGCCTCTCTCTCTCCTCCCCTGATTTTCATGGTGGTGGGCCCCTCCCTCCCCCCAATCTACAATCAACAGCTCACACGTTTCACATTATGTTAATTACGTAACTGGGATTATGTAGGTGTAGCATTACTCATCCTAAAAAACCCAACTAAGCCAACCTCCCAGCATATCGCGTGGGAAAAGACCGGGCCGCGCTGTTTTAGTCGGGATTACCAGATTACAAGTAGTAGTATCGATGGATCGCGCGAAGCAACAATTTTTTTTGAGGGGGCGAAACACCTAGTTTAAAAGGAAAAAAGGCGGTACACTCGCAGCACTCCTCTCGTGGTCGCATTGCACCCCACACACGTTCGGTCCTGCACTTGGCTCATGCAAACGGAACGGGCTTCGGCTTGCCTCTTCACTGACACGTGGGACTGCACTTGGAGAAGCCGACCATGCGCCAAACTCCCCCCGCCCACCGCGTGAAAATCCTCCCCCCCACCCAAAAATTCCCCCCAAATCCGATTTAACCGCCCTTCGGCCAACTAGCCAATACTATTCCCCAAACCCCCTCCCTCCCGCCCCCCTCCACTCCATTCGCTCTGCCAAAGCCGCCCTCCCTGCCGTGCTGATACATCGGCGCCGCGGTTCATCGAGGGGACGCACGGTGATCCTCTCACTCCCACAGTACGCTCTCGTAAACTGCCGTCCTCTAGCCGCGCCGCCACCACTGGCTACGTTCTTGTGGAGGAGCACTGTGGTCAGCGCCGCCACTGCTGGCGACGTTCGTGTGGAGACGCACAGCGGTCAGCTTCTCCCACGGTACACGCATTCTAGACTGAGGCCCCGTTCATGTCGGTGTAGCGCTGAATGTTAGCTGATAGACGCTGTTAGTCTCACTGTTTGCCGAAGTAGTTTACAGTCAATATGCTCTGCTTAAGAAGCTTCCTTGCCCTGTTCTGCACTCAATCAGCTTAGCTGAGATGGCATGCCAAGGCCGATTAGTTGCTAAAATATCCTGCCATATATTTATTGTGACATAGATTGCCATGGTCTAGTAGCCAATCTGTTAGGTGAAATAGCTCAACACCGTTTTATACTCGATCTTTTTTGCTGCGATGGCCTTCGATAGTTTGATGGCTATGTGCTCAACCTCATTGATTGCTGAAATAGCCTGCCATAATTTAGCACTCAAATCCATTTGCTGAATTAGCTTTACATATATTTTGTTACTTAGATCTGCTCGTCCAAATATCATGCCATAGCTTTAAACATCGACCTAGGTATTTTTTTCCTGGACTTCATAAAAAAGCATATATGTTTTTCCTGTAATATCTAGTAGAAGAACTAATTTGTATGTCTAACAGATGGACAGGACTTGGATAACTTCTGCTCAAAGATTCTCCGCTGCATATGTCGAGGGGCACTACAAAAAAAAGACACATCCGTGATATTTCGGGCTGAACGAATTTTTTTTCTGTCATACATATGACACTTCTATGACGATAATTGTGACAAAACCTGGTATCATCATAGATGTGGTGGGATCCTACTTCTATGACAAAAAATCATGACAGAAAATGGGATTTTCATCCTGGGCGGGCCGGAGACGCAGTTGCATGACATTCTTTGGGCCGTCCATGACGGAAAAAACCATGGTAGAAGCGAGGGGGAGGAAAATTTCGGGGAGTTGCCGGTTACGGTGGGAGGTCAGGGGCGGAGCGATGCGCGTTTCTCTCGTACACGTACGCGCGTGTGTGCCAGGCGTTGGCTCTAACTGAACCCAAGCGAGGCGTTGGGCTCTAACTGAACCTGAGCGATTGCACTGCAGGCTACGTGTTACTAAAACCGAGCGATCGATCGATGGCTGTTAACTGAACCCGATGGAGCGATTCCTTCCTACTGCTGCTAACTGAAGCCGATCGATGCTACCTCTGGGATGAACAGTGAGTGTTGCGAGGGGGTTTGGATGAACAGTGAGCGGTGGCGTTGCTTTTGGATGAACTGGAACCCATGGTGTGGAGGGCTGGATGAACAGTAGACGGTGGAGGGGTGGCCGTGGAGGGGTGGTTGAACAGTAGATGGTGGAGGGTTGGATGAACAGTATATGGTGGAGGGGTGCCCGTGGAGGGGTCGTTGAACAGGACCCCATGGTGTGGAGGGCTGGATGAACAGTAGACGGTGGTGGGGTGCCCGTGGAGGGGTGGTTGAACAGTAGCCGGTGGAGTAGCGCGCGGTGGAGGCTGGATGAACAGGAGCTCGTGGAGGCTGGAGGAGGTCAACGGTAGCCCGTGGACGCTGGAGGAGGTTGACGGTGGAGATGAACAGTATCTCGTGGAGTCCCGTTTTGCGGTACGCCACACCCCTCCCGATGAACAGGACCCCCGTTTCGACCGTAGCGCTCCAACACAAGTCTGTTTCGTCTGTTTTGCGGTACGCCACACCCCTCCCGATGAACATGACCCCCATTTCGACTGTAGGGGGTCCGTTTCCTCCGTTTTGCGGTACACCACACCCCTCCCGATCAACAGGACCCCCATTTCGACCGTAGGAGGTCCATTTCCTCCGTTTTGCGGTATGCCACACCCCTCCTGATCAACAGGACCCCATTCCGAATGTGGCCGGTCGAACACAAGGCCGTTTCCTCCGTTCTGCCGTACGCCAGGCCTCGTTTCCATCGCCTATTCCGTCCAAGCCGGTTGGCTCCCACGTATTCTGTTGCCTCCCGATGAACACGACGCATTCCGTTGCCTCCCCATGAACACGACGCATTCTGTCGCCTCCCCATGAACACGACGACGACGCTGTTTCTCCGTTCCGACCCAGCCATGTACGTATGCGCGAGTATGCGTTCGAGACCCTGCCCGTATGTACGTACGTGGCCGTATTTTCTTTCTTGCACCCTCGCCACTGTACGTACGTGTACATGCTACGTGTGGGCCTCTACATCGACACGTGCACGCCTCTACATCCACCAGTATGTACGTGCACGTTCGCGACCAAAATGACAACGCTACGTACGCTTCGACCAGGTGGGTCCCAACTGTCAGGCACTACCTTGCCTGCGAAGATGTAGCTGGTGGGTCCCAGCAGTCAGGGGGGCGAATCGTTCTGATTTTTTTGCCTGGACGCACTTCCTTGCATGCGAAGATGTAGCTGGTGGGTCCCAACAGTCAGGGGGGCGAATCGTTTTTTTTTGCCCGGACGCACTTCCTTGCGTGCGAAGGTGTAGCTGGTGGGTCCTAGCAGTCAGGGGGGAAACGTTTTTTTCGCGAAATACGGTGGCCCATCCGGTGGGTCCCCGCTGTCAGGTGGAGGAATAATTATTTTGCGCGTAATAAGGAGGCACTTCCTTGCTACGGCCGTGGACCCAGCTGTCAGCCTCTCCATGCAGAGTACTCTTCCGATGGAAGTCGGTCGTTGACCACATTGACCACGCCGTGCCGAGAGCACCACGGTGGTGGACGACGGCAAGGCCTAGGAAGGGGACGACACATAGGCAGGGAAGACTCGGCATTTGTTTCCCACGCGGAGGGGAGTACGACTGTACAAGGGTTTACTGGTTCGTCTGCCGTCGCCGGAGAATAACAGCAGGTGTGGGTGAGTAGAGGGATGGCTAGGCCAGCGATGGGAGTACGGTGGGGCGGTGAGGCCTGCGCGGCAGAATAGCCAGCCGCGAGGAGGAGGGAGCAGGCAGTCCCACCGGCGCTTGTTTGAGCGGCTGGAGCAGGAAGAGCAAAGATTGAAGAAGCACGACGGCCGTTGGATGGACATCTAATCGTCACTGCTTGTACGTCAACCTTTTTTAGGAAAGCCTCAAATCTATGGAAAACAGCATACAACCCATCTGCCATTATTTCTAATAATTTACAGCCCATTTGCTAATTCTTAAGGTTTTTTTTGGAGCCCATATTCTTTTTGTTAGCATTACAGCCCATATTGTGGCCACAGTTAAAAACTTATACGAAATTTTGCATATTTCGGTGCGGTCCAAACTGTTTTTAATCCCGAAATTTCGACTCACATTCAAACTGATTTTAAAAATAAATGTATATCAATATAAAA
Organism: Triticum aestivum; assembly: GCF_018294505.1. Lineage (NCBI taxonomy): Eukaryota > Viridiplantae > Streptophyta > Magnoliopsida > Poales > Poaceae > Triticum > Triticum aestivum. The sequence goes on along the minus strand of NC_057798.1, from coordinate 482,219,621 downwards.
TCCAACAAATTCTCAATGCATAAAAATTAATGTAATTTAAAATCTCGAAATGAAAAAAAAGATATTTGAAACTAATTGCCGGTTTGATGTGTTTTAAAAATGTACATCCCATTTCTCATTACTGATGGGCCATTTTCTCGGCCAGCCGAATGAAAGCTCTCCTCGTCTTGAAAGATTTGCAGCCCAACAGGCGTGACAAAGTGACTTACTTGGCAAATCACAAAAAAACTGGGTTGTGGCTGTGGACCCAGCTGTCAGCCTCTACACGTACAGTACTCTCCCAATGGAATGTCATTGACCACATTGACCACGCCGCGCCGAGAGCACCAAGGCGATGGATGACAGCGAGGCCTAGGAAGGGGACGACGCAGAGCCGGGGAAGACGCGGCAGTGGATGCCCACGCGGAGAGGAGTACGAGGGTTCACTGGTTCGGCTGCGGTGTGAGGCTGCCTTCGCCGCAGGGCCTGGCTAGAGGTGGGAGTAGTAGGGGACGATGACGCCTCAACGGCAGCACAGTCGACCACTGGAGGCAGGAGCATGCAGTTTCCCCGGCACTGGTTTGGGCGGCTGGTGCAAGACGAGCAGCGATTGAGGAAGCAGCAGGACCGTTCGATTAAAATCCAATGGTTACTACTGCTAGAATCGTTTGTTGACTAAGTTGACAAGCCCTGCGTACGCGTCAACGTAGTAGGCCCACAGGTCAGCCTCCCAACTGGTGCGCCCCAGATGTCAGTGGGAGGAATCATTTTTTTCACGTAATAAGAAGGCAGTTGATTGCGTGCGGCCAGGCCAGCAGAGGGAGTAGGGTGGGGCGGGGAAGCCTGCGCGGCATCACATCGGGGCACAAGAGGAGGGGGCAGGCAGTCCCGCCGGCGCTAGTTTAGGCGGCTGGAGCAGGAAGATCAGAGATTGAAGAAGCACGGCGGCTAGAATCGTGTGTTCACTAACAAAGCCTTGCGTAAACAAGTCAGCCTCAAAATCTGTGGCGTGTACAGCCCATTTGCTATTATTTTTATAATTTTTACTCATTTTCTAATTCATATGGAATTTATTGCAGCCCGTTTTCCATTTTTAGAATTGCCGGCCATTTTCTGGTCATTACCAGGGTCAAAAAATTAACTAAATATGTGGGAATTTTTTTCTGGGGAACGAAATATTCTTAATCCAAAAATTAATAGCCATAGTAAAACAAATTTAAAAATAAATTAGTACTATGTCATGTTAAATCCAATGAAATATGTATAAGATATCAGTGAAGAACAAAATTCAAAAAAAACTAATATCCCATTTGCTCGTCTTGAAAGATTTGCAACCCAGTAATTTGGAGAAAAAAATAGGCCTAGCTTGGGTATTCTTCAAAAAGAAATACTGGGCTACCTATTTTCCCAAAGAACTGGTGCATGAGAATTTAGCTTTATTTATTTATTTACTTATTTATGTTTAGGGGACCATGAGCATGTACCTGGGCCGGATTCATGTGAGATCCTCCCTTCCGGTTAATTATGGGCTTCTCTATTGGGCCTTCATCAGTGGGCTGCATGTTATCAACAAGTGGAAAATGTGTTCCGTACGAAAAATAGTATGAGCTACGTACGGTACGGGGCACTAAAGATCGAACCATGCAACGATTTCCAAAACATTGTGTTTGTCATTCTAACAACACATTTATATTCAACCAACAGACGAAATATACTACTGATTGTACATTGAAAACAACAACGGCAGCAACCAGGGTTGGGGGTGCAACAGGAGCAGTAAGCAGGCTAGAAGAGTGAAGATGCAACTATCTCTTCCAAACCAAACACGAGCCATCATTACAAAAGGGCTACCAAAAAAGAACAACTGTATGCATCAAACTAAATAAACATCCTACTACACCAAGTGTACGCATCTAACTAACTGGCTCAGTTAGACCTTACTATTTATTAAGCTGTGGAGATTGGCTGACGGCTTGAACCAGATGGGTGCCTGACGGGGGAAACTCCAGCCAGCAGGTCGAAGTCTGATACTTGCGACCCTCTCTCCTACTTTGGGCTGCAGAGCATGGCGGCACATATCAGGATATGGTGCATGCAGAGACGCATGGTATGCTGTGTACACACAGTTTTTCCTGATGAATGAAACCGCGCTGCCATCATGATCCTTGCCGTCGGTTATCTCCTGGTTAATCGGATAATTGAGTCCGACAAACAGAGAGCGTGTACCAAGGCTACTTACCAGCCTCCAGTCAAAAATTCCTGAAGGCCCAGAGAAGCTGGGATCCTGCTCAAAGACCTTGCAGTGACTGTGATTGTATTCCGCAAAACAACACGTCCGGTACGTGCGAATGATCATCAATCTTTGGTCGTCGTCTGATTGAGCCAAGAACCACCTGCAACTGCCATGTTGCTTTTCTTTAAAAGTTTCTGGGATTAGGAAGGGTAGGGACACCAGGCGGCCTACAACATCATATCAAGTTGGAGTCAAATAAAATAGGGCTCTTGATTTAGTCAATCTTAAGAACAACATGTTATGAGCATGAATATCTTTTTAGTAAATGTTGACAGTAATATAAGCAAGCCATCATGATATCATAGGAAAGTAACATACTGTTGTAACAGTCGTTTGTAGCGATGACTGGAGTAGGCCAGCAATACGTCTAGCCATAGAAGGAGTCGATAGTGTAAATGAAGCCCTTGTGTTCAATGGCATCAGAGAACCATGGAGGATGTATGATCTTGCGATGGACGTGTAGATTTATCCACTTACCGCAGTGACCTATCAGATAGGCGAGACCGCGGTAAAGAACCCAATTAGCCTGAAATCTTTATAATTCCCAGATCTTGTGGGCACTTGGCAGATTACAACCTTGAGCAAATCAAACTTGGTATCATGTTGGCTACTGTAAGATTTTGAGTATTCTGGGCCGCGGCGCCAAAGCAGTGTAGGGTTAATCGAAGGAAGGGGGATCAATCACCGGGTGTAGACCTCCACGAGCATCCAGCTACCGCGACCGTCGACGAGTACCATCCAAGACATGTTCATGCCGACCCAGTACATACCGTTAATGTAGCTGAGGCTGACGGGGATCGGATCGCAGTGAAGGGGGTTGATGCTCGCCACCCTACAATCGTTATGCTGCGTGACATGCCGTTTTTGAAGATCAGGCGGCATCAGCAAGCAAGGAGCTGGCTTCAAAAGCTCCGGCCTAAGGGCTTTGAGTAAACGGTACAGCCCCGATGAGCACGCGGCGAGCGGCATGGTACTAAGATTGTCTACACGCGAAACAATGAGCTTGATTACCTCTGTGGGGAGCGAATTCCAGCCACTCTTTTGGCAAACGCTGCTCGGTTCTGCCATTGTTAGTGCTTGGGTTTCGGACGAGGGGGGAGGAGCCTTAGCGGGAATGGAAGCTTGGACGAGATTATGTGCGGACAAAGATGGAGAAGCGAATATGTGCTGCGGGAAGTGGACAGGTGATGATGACTACAACACGCCGCTTGACTTATGAGACACATACCAGCAGCGTAGGGTCATATCGATGCCAGACAACTTGCTTGAGTGATCACAGTACTAGTACTCCCTACAGTACACTACAGTACTATGCCCTAGCTTGCTATAGTAGAGTAGTAGAGTAGGACTCTACTCTACTACTAGCACCGGAGGAGTAGTATATTCTAATCTAAAATAGTTACAAAATTCGATGCCCGATTGTGGAACGACCACGAACCGTGCTCAAAGACCGTGTCTACGTGGTGTTTGGACTTATATGCAAAAAAATAGCAAGATGCCCATGCATTGCACAGCACACCATCATCACCAACTCGGTTTTTTCTCTACTCCTACTCCTATAAAAGACTCAGTTGGTGATGATGGAGGCGAGGAGGTGTGTTCACCCGGTCGTGCAGCGGACGGCACAACACTATTCGATTTGTTAAAAAAAGCACTTGTAGAGATAGAGACATAGGGAGGAGCACGAGGTAAGGCCTTATCTGTAAATGTGGAGAGAGGTGCGGGCATCTTTTGTAAAATTGTCATAGTTGGCTTTCTATTCGTCAGATATAGATCGGACGGTCTATATTACAAGATGGCAGGCATACCATCATCACCAACTCGGTTTTCTACAAGAGTAGATATATATAGATATAGATAGATAGAGACTAGGGAGTACTAGTAAGGACAGCATCTACTGCTTCGTGTGCTACTCCTGCGCTCCATTCGGCGGCCGCAACGTCCCCTACAGCCACTCCCTCATGCACTCCATTCGGCGGGCGCTGTTGAAATCTGGGGAGCGCACTCTCGCGACTGCTGGCAGCCACGACTTCACCGACGACGACTTCTTCCCCGACCTCGGCAACCTCTTCCTCAACGACATGGGCGACAACCTCAATGCCAACGGTGCTGCTCCTGTTGCACCGTATGTGTTTCTGTCCTTCCTGTTCGAAATCGTGGTAGAATTCATGTTTCTACTATGTATCCTACTACTATGCTAGTCCACATGATTAGTTTCATCTCTGTTATAGCCGTCATGATTTATTTTGTGCTTATTCAGATTAAATCTCGTAGTAACTTGCTCACATATTCAACTGGCGCAACGTCCCCTACAACCACTCCCGTTTCATGGACGGCCTGGTCGATGCCTCCAAGTAGGCCTTCGTCCACTGCTATGAGTGCCCGATGCCGTTTTGTGGCTCGCCGGCGGACATGCTGCATCACCTCATGGATGCGTGCAGCGGTCACTGCTGGCCCTTGGCGGAGAACATCAAGTACGACATGTGCTACCGGTTCACCATGCCGGAGTCGCTGGAGGATCACCGCCGCCTGCTAGTCTCAGAGGAGGACGGCAGCGTCTTCCTCTTGATCGTGGGCACCGGCGAGGCCCGTGCAGGCCGCCGCCCCGTCTCTGTAATGTGCGTCAGGGGCGTCGCCGCTGACACTGACACTGACACGAGGCAGATGTATGAGTGCGTGGTCAATGTTACTACCCCTCCGGGCGAGTGCGGCGAAACCGGCCTCATCGGACAGACTTGGACTCTGAGGAGCTGGGACTATCCCACCAATGTGGACATGGAAAACCCATGGCATCCGTTCCATCCTTTACCCGCCGACTCGGTGCACGGAGACTCCAAGGAGGTTCACCTGGACATACGCATTATCACGTACACTTAGAAACCATGTAGTGTGTGTGTGGGCGCTTATGGCCCGTGTCTTTGCTGCTTTTGATTCTGTAAGCTTGTCATTAAACTTGAGTGGCTTTCACCGCAGTCCTTCCTTTGAACTGCTCCTCTCAGTGAGCTGATGTAAGACACTTTGGGTTTCATTTGATAATGGAACCGGGGAGGAGCCTCCCTGTTCTTCTAAAAAAATACGCATTATCAAGTTAAATGTTGATCATTAGTCTTCGCTCAATGTAATCCGCTGTCTAAGCATGTGGAGACTTCCATGCATGATCTTGCTCTATTGGAGTATCGTGCATGAATAAAAGTGTATCAGTTTATGGTTTAGTCTAGAATCTTCCATGTATGAATTTTTACTACAGTATTGGTGAAAGACTTACGATGAACCATTTCTTACATCTCCTCTGCCCCCTTGCAAGTCATCCTGATTTAATCCCTCCGTCTAGGTGTATAAGGGCATGGTTAATATTACTTAATAGTATAGCCAACTGTTGACTATAAGAAAGTGCCATGTCATCTGTAGCCAACATGTATAACAATCGATACTCAAAAACTAAATCTTAAAGATCATTTCTTGCAAAGCACAATAAGTGTTATTTCTTCACAAGTTTTGGATGCAGGTTGAACAGTTGAACGCTTTTGTTTGCAAAAGATACCTTTTTATCTATTTCACCCGGATGTTTGTGTGCTCTAGAGATGAGATAATATCCGAAGAAACCTACCGATACCCGTTACACATGAGATGACCCCCACATCCTTTTTCAAAATAAACAACTCCCCGATCAATGCATTTCACTCGTCGGTGCAACGCACGGGCACCTTACTACTATAGGTTAGTACGACCAAAAATTGAACTAACATTATATATAGTACGATAAATACTGATGCATGTCACCTAAAATTATATCATTCAAAATCATAGGGCTTCTTCTATTTTTAGCGGTCCACGACCACAAGTATTGAGCTATAACCAAAACTATGTTCAAATACAAATCCAACGATATAGTTTTTTTTTTGACATGCAATAACATTTTGTTAGTTAAATTTTCAGTCAAATTCAATGGGGGACTAATAAACCACGACCGATGTAGTACAAGTGTAGAGGGCAGTGCTGCACGGGAGTCTCACCTCTCACCCCGCTCGTGGCACGGCAGTAAAGCCGTCATATCACAAAACCCAACCACTCCCAGTAATAAAGGTCCTGGTAAAACAAACGGGCAAGCAACCATCACATCCCTCCGTCTTTTTTGCATTTCATCTCTCTGCATTTACTTTCTCCGGTTCATCTTCCACACTCGATCCCTAGCTACTACTCCTAGGGCCAGTTCTTTTGGCGGCTTCCCCTACTTTTCCCACAAGACTAGTCATAGTGGAGAGTAACAATAAGGCGCCTCACTCATTTCTTTGGGCTTCTAAACTACTACTCCGTCCTGGTTTATTCCTCACCATTGTAATTTGTGCTAAATTTTGACCAAAGATTTAACTGATAAAATGTTACTCAAAACACTTAAGCGCGGTGCATCTAGGTGTGTAAGTCATCTTACAAAAACCAAATAATCCCAAAACACTTAGGCGCGGTGCATTAACTTCTACCTCATTTCTTGACATATCAACCAATAAGAGATAAAGAGTGGGCATGCTTTTAATGACTTGAGATATCAAACACGACATCCAGTGGTTAGTTCATTGCAAGCAATACTATTAATTAGCAAATAAACATTAAAATTTCTCGTTTTCACCTCCTTGGTCACGGCGCACAGCCTAAGATGACTTACTCACCTAGACGGATGGAGTAGTGCATGTGACATGCACTAACATTTCATTAGTTAAATGTATGATCAAAATTTGACACAGATTACAATGGGGACCAATAAACCAGGACAGAGGTAGTAGTTATGGGATTACTAATCTAGAAGCCTAAAAGAACTGCCCCTGGTACTCCTACTAGTAGTAGTACTCAAGTTGGAATTCCAATTGCACGGCACAACTTGTTAGGCAAAAAATTCGATACAGGGTGTAGGAAGCGGTTTGGGAATTTGCATGCCTTTCCAACCAGTGAGATACTCCATACAAAGTACGACAGAGAAATAACCACAGAGAAGGAAGCTAAAAGTAAACAATCAAACGAGCATTTTTGCATTTGTTTTGCATTGAATCATTTCACAAGCTTGACTAGTGTTGTTTTTCTACTTTTACAAAAACCGCATCGTAATGTTAAAACGTGCATTTGCATGTACATAAGTAATAGTAGTACTCCCTCCATCTAGGTGTACAAGTCTTCCCTCCTTCTTAGTCATCGTGCACAACCAAAGATGACTTATTGACCTGGATGGAGGGAGTAGCACAGTCTGCAAGCATATATCGAGAGAGACGTGTAGTCCGATAGTATATAGTAAAGCTTGTGCTATATGCACGTACTTGCAAAATGTGTAATAATACACAACGTTTCCAAACTTTCCCTTTTACATACTTAATTAAGGACACTAAAAATTCCTGAACGTTTGGGATTTATCATTTGCGTCCCAAAACTAATGAGATCGCCTTACAAAACAAAAATTATACTCCTCCTAAAAGCCACGGCGCTCGCAGGAGTGCTTGCAGCGCGCCATGAGTGCCCTGGTGCGCAGCCGTTTCCCAGCGCGCTGACACAACACCTCTTCCTCAGCCTCGCAACTCGTGATGTGCTGATTGGCGGCTTGCCAGCGGGCGAGCGCGATCTCACCGGTGTGGTGATCCGGCGCCAACAGGTACTCCTCCTGGCTGGAAGCGTGCACCCGGTCCACGTACCGCTAGGCGTAGATGAGGCGCTTGGGCCCGACTGCACTCAGGGCGTCGGCACGGGCATCCTCCACCACCCTCACGGCCCTCGCACGAGCCTTCTGCCAAACAACTAATTGCTTGACTCTCTCGGACGCGACATAGATCTCCCGGAAAGCTTGTTGCACGGTGCGCTTTGCTTCCTCTTCCTTCTTCTCCGCCTCTATTTTGGCGCACTCTGCTGGAGGCAAAGCCTCCCACAAGGCGACATCCATTTCTTTCCAAAGCTCCTCAAGGCTGGGGGGCTCGGCGGGCGGTGCGACATTCTCCTCGTAGCAGGGAGCCGACGCGTCCTCCGACGCGCATGCTAGCGAGATTGGGAATGCTGACGCGTCCACCTCAATGCGTCGCGGCAATGAGTGGGACGCGGACGCTTCCTCCTCGACTAGTGGCGGCGAGGAACGGAACGGTGACGCATCGCGTCGCGGCGAGGAGCGAAACACCGATGCATCCTCCTCGACTAGTGGCGGCGAGGAACGGAACGGCGACGCGTCGCGTAGCGGCGAGGAGCGGAACGCCGACGCGTCCTCCTCGACTAGTGGCGGCGAGGAATGGAACGGCGACAAGTGACCGTCTGCGCGATGCAGCGAGGGGCTCCTAGGGCTTGGGAGGGGCGATGCCATGGTGGTCGACGTGAGAGGGAGGGCAGGAGATAGCGATGAACATGAACATGAGGGGGAGGAGATAGCGATGTCGTGGGAGGCGCAGTATTTATAGCGAGCAATGGCACACCTACGTAAGATATGGACCGAGCTGCACTGACTTAACTGCAGGTCCAGTTGCGTCACTGACAGGTGGGCCAGTACACTGCTGGGCCCGTATGTCAGTGACCCAATGCACCTGAAGTTAAGTAAAAGCTACGTGGGCATATTTGTTGGAGTAAATTACAGGGGAGCAAAGGGGTGGAAATATTGCTGGTCACAACGGATTGGACGAGCGTGGGGGGAGGAGAGTCATGCATGCAGATTTTTTCACACGGGTTGGAGTGGTGGGACCGCCAGAGGGAGAAGGAGAGTTTGGCAGGCATATTGTTTCCACACATGGAGAGGAAAAGACTTGGAGACGAACGGGCTTCCTGCAGGTATGGGGAACGGAGCATAATAAGTCATCTTCCATGCCGGGCTAGGTATACTTTCAAGTCATTAAAAACATACACGCCCCACACATGTTCATATTTCAAGGTGAACTAAATTATTGCATGCGATGATTAAGGTTGGCCATCATGGTGGTATCTTAGCTGGTATCATGCACAGGGGAATAGCAAACATGCTGACGTGGCAAAGAATTAAAGAAGAGAGGGGGGTTAGAGTAACTAGTGTTCACGCATGCATTGGTAAACACATTTTTTGTGAAGAACGATAGCATTAGTTGAGTACTTTTGCAGACTTCAAAAACTATTCCACCGCCTCTACTATCTTGCTAAGAGTAGGTGAAATTTTTGAGTCGAGCCCTTTTAACTAGAAGGGACATAGTGGTACTCTAATAGCTAGGTGTGTAAGTCATCTTACGAAAACCAAATAATCCCAAAACACGTAGGCGCGGTGCATTAACTTCTACCTCGTTTCTTGTTTCTTGACATATCAACCAATAAGAGATGAGGGTGTGCATGCTTTTAATGACCTGAGACTATCAAACATGACATGCAGTGGTTAGTTCATTGCATGCAATACTATTTAATTAGCAAATAAACATTAATGTCTCTCATTTTGCCCTCCTCCTTGGTCAAGGTGCACAGCCTAAGATGACTTACTCACCTATACGAAGGGAGTATCAACATTCACAATGTCAAATCAATATTTTTACACTCATTATAAAACATAGTTCTTATACTCATTATAATCAGTATTGTAGATATTGATATTTTTAGTATAAATTTGGTCGTGGGATTTCATTGATGCCTGTCAAAGCATGGAGGAAGAAGATCTTAGGGCTTGCATTGCCGGTCTCTACATAGGTATTTCTCTTCATAATCCTGTAATTTTAGAGACTGATTGCGCTTTTGTGGTAGCGTCTCTTGCATCGAGGGACTATGACAAGTATGCTATGCATGTCCTGAAGATGAAAGCGTTGAGCATCTCGAAGTTGATCAACAATCTTCAATTGTCAAAGATTAGCCGTTCGGCCAATAAGGTGGCACACTTAATCGCCAAGTATAGCTTTGACAATAGATTAGATGGTATTCTTGTAAATAATGTACCGTCCTGTGTGGTGAATATTGTATCGAATGAGTGTACTGGTGTGGCTGGTTAATTAATATAAGGTGGTGTTCAAAAAAAGTATATATTTGGTCAAACTCTTTGCAAACGGTTGACGGGAGTAAAAAGGACCAGAGGGAGTATCATGCATGCGGAGTAGGAAAAAAATTGCTCATTTATAGCCGGTCGAAGTCTCAAAGGGCGCGACCGCGGGAGGGAGGCGAAGGTCGTGGGAGGCATGACGGTTGACGGAATTAAGTGAAGTTACATCCACGCGCCGACATGGCATGCAAACAGGCAGAAGCTATACCGTCAGGCCTATGATATGGGTCTAGTATACATGACATCTAGTGGGTCCTGCATAGTTCTCGAGAACTCTTTGGGGGCTTGCAGCCGTTTATCCATCGGGCAAGCCAGCAACCCCATGCCGTTCGCATGCCCTACTCGTCCCCGTCTTCTACCTCATAACAGTTTGCTCCCAGTCGTCCCGTCCTTTCACATTAGTTCGCTCCCAGTTTTTGCGGGGTATAACAGTTCAACTTCTCCTAACCCTCCTCCAAAATCCATGGCCTCTCAAATCTCCATGGTCGCCGCTGAGTACCAGGTTAGAGCCATCATCGGCGATCAGTTCATCATCATCTACACACGTGGATCCGGGAGGGTGAAAGCATGGCTTGCTCGCTTCCTACGCATGTTCAACAGTTCAACAGATGAGTGGGTCGCTGGGCTAGATGTTGAGTACACCACAGTCCTGGGACGAGAGAAGGATCTAAAGGATGAAGAGAGGAAGAAGCCCGCCGTGATCCAGGTTTGCGTGCATAACGTTTGCTTGGTCTACCACATATGCCATGCCGACGTTGAGTGCCAGGATTTTAAGAACTTCCTCAAGGAAAAAAGAGTGAAATTCGTTACTATAGGCTTTAAGAACGACAGGGATGTCCTACGTCGGATAGGTCTCGTTGTAGGCCAGCCCTTCGATCTCCAGAAGGCAAGCCTGGTGTCCTCCTCTTAACCTTCAATGTTGACCCTGGCAGCAGCCATGATTGATCCTTCGTATGCTAAACTGAAGAAACCTGATCACGAGTTTCATTTTTTAGAACATAGACGTCAGGGACGTCCAGCTTTAAATTAATAAAGCCCACAACATAGGCAGCGTATCTCGACCACACAAACAACACACGACACCAGACATAAGTCGAGCAAGGTTTAGGAAATAGCAACCGGAGGCAGAATAAAGTGCGTTACAAGGCACTACCGGCCTAGCCAAAAGAGCACGCAGGCTCGGTGGAAACTACGACCAAAAGTGGCTGCCCATCCCTATGCGGTAGTAGACGGCGCGGACGACGGGGCTCGGGACTCTGAGTAGACAGAGCAAAGACGACAAAGAGCATGGCGATGAAGGTCAGAGTCCTGTTGTCTTCCCAGCGGTGCCCATTGCTGCAAGAACACGATGCATTTGAAGATTACGTCAGCGGGATGCGAGGGAAACACACCCTCAATAGTAAACTTGTTAGGAATATGCCAAATAGCCCATAACATGGCCGCCGCACATGTCCACATGACCTGACGAGCCGGGCCTTGAACCAATGACAAGGAAGACACTTGCGTGGAACGGGAGCATGGATCCCAATGCACACCCGCGGCCTCATGGACCGCGCTCCAGGCAAAGCGCGCCAAAGAGCACCGGAAGAAGGCGTGGTCAGCATCTTCCAGAGCCCCACACAAAGCACAAGGGTCGGAGGCGGGGCCGTTGCGCTTAGCAAGGTTGATAGAGGTAGGAAGGCGGTCTTGGCAGAGTTGCCAGAGGAAAACCTTGATCTTGAGGGGAATTTTAGCCTTCCAAAGCCCCGAGGCAGCCGAAGGGACATGGCCGCGGGTAAGCTCTCTGTATACGGAGTTGACGGAGAATTTGCCAGAGCCCAAAAGTCTCCACGAGACCGAGTCCGCGGTGTCCGAAAAGCGGACATCCGCTATCAAAGCCCGAAGGTGATCCCAATCCACCAACTTCGTCCCCGATAGTTCTCTTCTGAAGTTGATAGAGGGTGGGGAGGAGCTAAGAGCCGAAGCAACTATTTGGTTGGGCTCGACTGCTATGGAGTAGAGTTGACGGAACTCCGACCATAGAGGTTGTTGGCCAATCCAAAGATCGATCCAAAAGCGCGTGGAGCGCCCGTTGTTAACCACAAACTTCGCGCGCCTGGCGAAGAAGGGTTTGAGGGCTTGTATGGAGTTCCAGAAGGGGGACCCAAGAGAAACCGCCTCGAAGAAATTCCCGTTCGGGAAGTATTTCGCACGGAGGAGGTCGACCCAGAGGCCAGTCTCACCCTGAGACATCTTCCAGATCCATTTGCACATGAGTGCAATGTTCATCAACTTGGAGTCGATGATCCCGAGGCCCCCCTGGGATTTAGGTCTACAAACGGCCTGCCATTTAACCATATGGTACTTCCTTTTAGGTCCCGCTCCTTCCCAAAAGAAACGGGACTGTGGGGTATCCATTTTAGTGTGCACCCCATCAGCCAGCAAGAACAAACCCATGGCAAACATAGGTAGGGATGAGAGGATGGAATTAGTTAAGATTAGTCTAGCCCCTGAAGACATAAATCTACCTCTCCATGGACAAACCCTGTCCGCAACCTTGGAGGTGAGAGGATCCCAATCGGTGATTGAACATTTCTTCGCCGCGATCGGGAGACCGAGGTAAGTGAACGGAAACTAGCCAAGTTTGCAGTTAAGCAAGTTGGCTACCCATTGACTTTTGGCCGCGTCCATCTCTATGGACACCACTTCACACTTGTGGAAGTTGATTTTAAGCCCTGACATAAGTTCAAAACACAATAGAATGACCTTGACCATTGCGATACTATGTGTGTCGGGCTCGAAAAGGAGAAGTGTGTCATCTGCGTATTACAGGTGTGACACACCCCCCGGAATAAGGTTTCTCACCACTCCCCTGATGGGGCCGGCCAAATGAGCTTTGTCTAGCATGGCGCCCAAGGAGACCGCCACAAAGTTAAACAGCAACGGCGAGGCTGGGTCCCCTTGACGCAGCCCACGCTTGTTGCGGAAGAAGTTCCCTACTTCTCCGTTCACCGCAATCGCCGTTTGGCCCCCCGAGACCAATTGCATCATGAGATGAACCCAAACCGACGAGAATCCTCGATCCAGGAGGACTTGTCGGAGAAACTCCCAGTTAACACGATCGTACGCCTTCTAAAAATCAAGTTTCAGGAGAATTGGAGGCTAGCGAGCGCGTTTTAGGGAGTGCACAATCTCTTGGAGGGCCAACGGACCCTCCAAGATGTTGTGACTACGAATAAAAGCCGATTGGTTCCTGCTAATAATACGGTGAGCTATCGGAGACAAGCGAGTTGAACATGCCCTAGCACAAATTTTAAACCATACATTAATCAAAGCAATGGGACGAAAGAGCCTAATATGATCCACACCCGGAACTTTGGGGATCAGAGAGAGAACCCCAAAGTTTAGGAGAGAGATATCTACCGTACCCCGCATAAAACCATTACAAACGTGAAAAATAGGTCCTTTGAGCACTTGCCAGAACCGTTTAAACATCACCACCGACCACCTATCCGGCCCGGGTGCGGTGTCCGATTTCATCCCAAGTGTCGCCTTGTCAATCTCCTCCGGGATGAAGGCCAACCCCAGGCCCTCGTTTTCCTCGTCAGTGACCCGCAACACAGGGTCCCACACATCCGCCCTAAGCTGGGCACGAGAATCCTCCCTGGAACCCATAAGTTGGATGTAGAAACCATAAATGTGGGGGACGATATCCTGTTGCCGCAAAAGGAGCCCCTGCTCGGATTGCAATCTCAGAATGGCGCATTTGAGGCGCCGGCCGTTAGCGTAAGCGTAAAAATACTTAGTGTTCGCGTCTCCCTTGAGCGTCCACTTGATACGCCCGCATCTACGCCAGTACTCCTCCTCTACTCTAAGGAGGGACTCGACTTGGGCTTCAAGCGCATAGCGCTGAGCCCAATCTTGCTCCGAGAAGGCCTGCACATCCGCCGCAGCATCCATCTGTGCGAGATCCGCAGTCAAGCGCGATCGGAGCAACTTATCCTCGCGCCCCTGGTTGGCCCCCCACCCTTTGAGGGCCGCACGCAAACCTGCCCCTGCGGCAATCCAGAACTCCATCGGCCCGCGCGCGTGCCCAACCCGGGCGACGCTATTTTCCCATTTCGAGAGAAAGATTTGCTCAAAATTTGGAGACTCTAACCACGCGGTTTCGAAGAAAAAATGAGGGCTGCGTCTTAACCTGTCCTCCCCTGAGGAGAGGATGAGGGGGACATGGTCCGACCCTATCCTCGTTTCGGCATGCAAAGAGCACATGGGGGACAGCATCTCCCACTCCGTGGACATGAAAACCCAGTCCAAGACCGACCGCACCGACGTTAGCTGTTTGTTGGTCTAGGTGTAGCATGTCGCCACGCGAGCCACTTCCCTAAGGGCCATGGATGCGATTGCATTATTAAACATGGAAACCCTTGTCCAGTTAATAATACCGTTGTTTTTATCCGCGCCCGAACGTATTAAGGTGAAATCCCCTCCCACTAGCAGAGGAAGGTTACGCATGCCCAAAGATGCAACCTTCGCCTGGAGTTCTCCCAAGAACTCAAGCGAGAGCGAGTGGTCAGCCGGGCCGTAAACCACAATCACCTCCCACTCTTGGAGAGTTGCGCGGTGGCGCACGTGAGCTGACAGGAAGAAACGACCGGCATCCCACGCCACCACCTCGAAGCAAACTAGGTTGATGCCTAGCAACATTTCCCCCAAGTGCCCGACCGGCGGCACCCAATGCCAAACAAAACGCTCAAGCGGGTCGACGGCTAGCAGGTTCCGATGATTGAAATCGGCCTTGATAGTTTCCTGCAAGCCAACTACGTCGATCCCCTCTTCCCGAATGAATTCTTTTAACTAGGTCCGCCTCCCAGCATGGCTGAAGCCTCGAATATTCCAGAATATGAAACACATTAGATTATGCGATTGCGGAGGCGGATACCGCGAGCGGTTACCGCTTTGCCCACGCGCCATGTCTTGGCAGGACGACGGTTGGAGGGGGACGGCGTAGCCCCTGCTGCTATGTCCTCCTGATCGGGCCGCACAACAGACACCAAAGAAGCCCCTACTTCTTCTGCTGTTGGCGCAACGCGGGCCATCGCTGCATGAGCAAGCGTGGCCTGTGCAATTTCCTTAACACGAATAAGAGAAAGCACTTCGCGCGCTTCCCCCTCGTTAGACATCACTACTCCACTATCCGCTAAGATACCCCCCAAGCACTCATCAGAATATTCATCCAAGATCGTAAAGCGGGGCATGGGGTTACCTACTGTTTCTAGGTTCTTCTGAGCCTACAGGAGTTGGGCGCGTTGGAGGGCAGGAAGGTTGCCCTTGGCGCCCTTCGGACGTGAGCTCACCCGCTCCTGCGTTGCCGGGGATGCCACCACCACCTTGGAACGCTTGGCCGTGGATATGGGCGCCACCTTGGACACCTCCATGCAAAGCGCATCAGAGGCAGGAGGGGAGATGACCGATGAGGTGCCACCAACCGGACCCCCAGAGGAGGCCAACGCCATCACCACCGGCCGCTGCGAGGCGGGCGTGCCCGCACGGACTGAAGGGACTCGCCGGCGCCACCATGGGAGTCTTGTGACCCGCCGGCTTCTTGTGGAGCCTCGTCCCACCGCCACCGAGGCCCGACGCCGCCTTGGGTGAGCGCGCCGTGAAATCCCGAGGATCACCCACCTCCGCAACCACCGGGGTGACGAGCATCGAGCTCCCCTCCGAGTCGCAGGACGCCGAGACCCCCTTGTCGATGTCGAGGCCCAACGTCATGTTGGAGCCGTACTGGTTGAATCCCATCTCGTTGCTACTCACCACCACTTGACGCTCCTCCTGGTCTTTTGTAGCGCCTGCCGCCGGGGGTGCGGCCTATGCGTCCTTGTCCTTGAGACCAAGCTTGTCCCAAGTCGCGATGTCGATGGAGTCATCCCCCATGCTCGTGTCGTGGTCCTTGTCTTTGTCATCCGGCCCCTTGTCCACGCTGGCTGGTGGAGGGGGAGGGGGAGCCACGCCCTGCAGGTCACCTGCCTCAGCCTCCAGACGAATGGTGAAGCCCTCGCTATTGAACCACACTTGGACGTACCACCTGAGCTTGGCCGGGGATCGACACGCGAAGTGCATCTGCACTGGGCCGAGCCCCGTCAACGACGCCTGGTCCACCTCCATTGGACGCCCGATCATCACCATCCCAGCCATGAGGCGATCCGCGCAGCGGTGCTTGGGCGGCACACCCCACAACTTGACCCACACCTCTGGCATGATCTCGTCCTTGGGCTCCTCCGGGCGTGATTCCTTGATGTCCACCATGATGTCGTTGAGGGAAAGGTAGAGCTTGCCGCTGCGGGTCGCCATCCGCAGCATGGCCTTGTTGGGAAGATGACCGAGAACTGGTCGACGCCGATGGCTGTCACTTGCCAATCCCACTCCCCTTCGAAGAGGTGAGGGAGCTCCGCCTCAAAGATGGGGATCGACAGCTTGCCGGGCGCCGCCGAGATGATCGTCGCATCCGCCACCAGCGGGGCACGAACCTCCTCACCCTCCGTCTCCACATAAGGAAGGCAGGAGAATCCCTCGCCGGGGATGGCGTTGCCCATGACCTGAAGCAACAGAGGCCGCCCCCGCGTGGGGCAGTACGCCGACGCGTGCCCCTCCTCGTGGCAGATGACGCACAGGGGCTTGTAGTGGCACAGATTTTGGTAGTGCCCTACCCTGCCGCACTTGAAGCACTCCGGCCCGTCGGCATCCTCCACTGGGATCGGAGCATAAGCCGAACCCTTCAAAGTCGATGGCTCGGCCACCAGCTGAAGCGGCACAGTGCCGACCCCCTTTTGCTTCTGCTTCTTGGCCAACGGATCCCTGCTCCGCTCACCGCCCAGAGGGAGCTGGGACTCCTTCCTCTTGGGCTCTTTCTTCTACTCCAACCCGTGGCGCCGATATTCCTCCTTCTTCTTCTTTTTGTGCTCGCGCTCCTCCTGCTGCTTCCGCTCTTGCTCCGCAAGCCACCATGGAGACGGCGGCCCCCAGCCCCGTCCTCCGCAGGCATCGCCGGCGCCTTGGAGAGCGCCTTCGCCCGCAGATCTTGCTCGCGCTGTCGATCCACCGCCGGGATCGGAGGCGACATGGGTGGCTTGTCGCCGCAGCGGGAACCCATCCTCACAACAGTGGCGAACGAGCAGGACAGAGGTGGGGGAGGGGCAGAATGGTGAAGATGACGAGCGAGGTGCCTGAATTGCCGCACTGAGAATGGGATGCGGGAAACCCTAACGATAGATCTAGGGCTCCCTTTGGCACCCACAGCCACCTATAAATAGGAGAGGGCGGCCGTCCTCCTCCGTGCTGGGCCCAGGCCGAAGCGCAGGCGCACAACAGGCCACCGGGCCAGGCTGGCCTGGACCAAGCACTGAGAGACGTCCCTGCACCCCCACTGACAAAGGGACGGGCTGGACCGTCGATGGGCCCCCAGCCCACCTCCTAGTAGGCTGGGCCAATCCTCCTGGCCCAACAGTTGAACGGGCCCGTCCGTCAGCTCCCCGGAAACCCTAGCCAGGACCCGCGATTCCCCGTCACGGGCAGCCCCGCCGTCACTGCCGCCAACCCCTGTCAGCTCTGGCGAGCTCGCCGGGACCGGAGGAGGCCCGCCAACACCAGATCGCGGCGACCCACCTCCGGCAGGGCGCACAAGCGACCCTCTGGACCCGCATCCACCCCCTTCAGCGGACGCCAGATCCGCGGCGCCAGGCGGCGCCCGCCATGCACACCAGGAGCAAAGGCACGCCGGCGACCGGCCACGAAGGAGCCCCCAAGCTCCTCCGCACAGGCGATAAAGTCACCCGCCAAGCACCCCGCATGGGGCCTCGACGAACCTCCACCACCACCACTTACCTGGCTACTAACCTCATCATCATCGATGTCGGAGTCGACCCCCTCCAGTGCCCAGAACCTGCTGCCGGAGATGGGCGGGGCGAGGGTCCGCCCCCCGGACGGCACGCACCATCGCGCATGCCCCTCTACAGGCCGCACCGCTGTCCAGCCATTCGCCTCCGCTGCGGGGCAGCGAGCGGCGTCGCCCGTGGAATCGCCCGCCGAGTCGCCCGACCGAAACGCCATCTCCGGACCAATACCCATTCTTGCTGTTCTCCATCACGAGTTTCATCATGCATGGGAGTCGAAGACATTAGATGAAGATCACATCCTGTATGCAACAATGGATGCCTACCTTTATTTAAATATCTACATGGGTTGGATGAAGAAGCAGAGCCCAGTGTCCGATTCAAGCAAAGAAGCATCGGCGAAGAGGAAGAGGAAGAGGGACGAGGACGAAGTCGAGGACGTGGACTCGGACTCCCAGTAGGTGGCAGTGCCGTCACTCATGCTGGTTCTACTACAATGTCAAGCTGACTAGTTGCTTAGTTTATTTTCAAGGGTGTGTTGTGCTGAGGCCCCAGCAGAACTATGTTTATGTTCTTTCTCGTTATTTGAACTGTTTAGTATGTAGAGTAGTACTAGTACTATGTCTTACTACTGTTCTTCTTGCAGTTGGTACTACTGCTTGTACCTTCATGTTCCTACTGTACTTAATACGTTTGTACTAGTTGTATAATTTGGGTCAGTCAATTTATGAAAGAAGTTCGACGGAGCGAAGGAAGAAGACGGCAGAAGAGGTGTAAGAAGCCCTTCTCCATCCATGTTGCATCAAACGCCTCACATGAGTCGACTGACCCAAATTGCTCCTTCAGATTGCAGGATCCACGTGGCATTCAAGGTCTGGAAGGTAGATTCCGCGTCCGCACCCGGTTTGCGGGCTCGACGCGCGCGCTATCGGCTTTGGCCGCGACAGCCACCATGCGCGCCTCCTCTGCGCGGGCGGAGACGACAATGACACGCTATTTCCTCCTCACCAGCGTGCTGGAGCACGCGCTCGTCCTCCTCTTCGTACGCTCCGTGCATAGACGCGGCTCCACCAGCTGCTCAAGTGCTTGGCAGCACGGCGGCATGGCGAGGAGGGACTGCAGACGACGTGAGCGGGCGAGCCTTCGGCTTCATGGCACAGGGATGGCGGCGACACAACGGTGATGGGCGAGAAATTGTTGGCCGGAGCAGGCGGGCGCCGGCATGCGCAACGGCGGCAACGACATATTGATGAGTGCGCTTATGGGATCTTACTTTAGTTTTACATGAGGTTGGTCAAACTTAAAAGAAAACCGTACTAGTACACGTAAACATTAGACTTAGGCAACACTTTTATTAAAAAAAAATTGAAGTTAGTACTACAGCCACGATATGGAATCCTGTGCAAGCACGTCAACCGCGGCCGCGCGGTCGATCGAACGGTGTGTCATCGGGTCGCGCTCGAAGGACATCCACCGAACCTTTTTGTGTGTGTGAAAACAATCCTCGAATATTATTCAACTTTTTTTCCCTGGGAAAGTTCTTGACGCTGCAATATTTCCATATATTTGAATTTAGCTCTCATTTGTATTTATTTGGATTTGGACGTTTTAGGTGCGCCCTAGTTTTTTTAATACTTATTGTGTGTGTGTGACTGAGAGAGAACGTGTGTATGTGTCCATATGTGTGTTGTGGGGGAAGGACAATATGGAGATGGTGTGCGTGTGATACAGACATAGAGAGGTGTGAATGTGCAAATGATCATGCATGAGTGAGACATAGACAGATGTCGATACGTTGTGTATACATGAGAGAACGGTCTTCTAGTTTACTTGTGTGTGTGTGTGTGAGAGAGAGAGAGAGAGAGACAGAGAGACAGAGAGAGAGGAGCATCCGTAACACAACAACCATCTCTCTCGATTCGTCCGTCCCTCGCACGATCGCGTGCAACATATGCATCAACGCGCACATTTTGACACCCTCACTCGGCCCCTGCCGACCTCAAGGCCCGCACAATCTCTTCGTTAATACCCATTTCTCTCCTTAGGTTTGTTTTCGCCCAATATCTGACACACACACACACACGCAACACAACACACACACACACACACACACTCCCCCGAGCACACACACCTCAACTCTCGCTTGTGCTTCTTTGCACCCCAACATACACAACACCTCAATCTTCAAAGAGGGCATCGAGCAGATGGAAGACGCCGACCACACCGCGCTAGAGAATGCGGGGTCATTTGGAAGCAGGGTGATGTGACGACGGCTGACTGACTCCTCCCCCCACCCTCTCTCTCTCTTGCACAAAATTACCAATCCCTCTCTCCCCCGCACAAAATTTTCAATCCCTCAACCCATGAGATCCTTCCCCTCTTGTCCATGTTTTTCCAGCTCTCTCATCAAACATGTTGTCTCTTCTCCTTCCACGTATACAGAATCACGTATATTACATGTCTCCATCTTTCTCACAGACCTAACTTCTTCCTCTCTCTTTCTCTTTCTCTCTCTCCCTCTCTCTCTCTCTTGTTAGGTTTGTCTCCTACTCTCTCGTCCACATACATACAATCTTTCTTGCCCTATCCGCTCCATCTTCAAAAGCTCTCTCTGCATGTTTCATTCACACAATGGGATATGTCAAAATGTTGCTTCTATAATGGGTAATGTAGAGTTTTGGTTGTCTTTGTTGCATCCTACAAAGTAATAACTATGAAATGCATTTAGATTCTCATTTGACTGGGATTATATGAATTTGAGCATGTTGTGAAGTACTATACACCTTGTATACATCTTGGGATTCGACAATGATTGTAACTATTGAATTTTATAGACCATTACATTCGAAGTCAATAGCCTAATATATTTATTTCACAATTTCAACAAATGATTAGTTCACTACAAACTAAGAAAACAAATATGTACTCCCTCCATTTTTATTTAAGTCCGCGTATCAGCATTGGTCAAAGTCAACTTTTGTAAACTCTCAGAAAGCTTATAACAAAAAATATTAACATATACAATAACAAATAAATACCATTAGATTCATTATTGAATGTACTTCCACATCATACATATTTGTTATGGTAAATGTTTATATTTTTATATAAACTTGGTCAAACTTTAGGAAGTTTGACTTTGGTCAAACCTAATATGCAGAGTTTACTACTACTACTCGCTAGTTGCTTAACCGAATCACTCAACACGCCACACGGGGAGTCCAGTGTCACAAAATTTTGAGGTCGGCGGGAAAATCTCCCGCGACCCTGATTCGAGCAGTGGGAAGTTACCATCATAGCCTTCGGAATAGGCCTATGGACGATGCTTGGTAGGGGCTGTTTTCGTAACTTCAGGTTCACCCTACCCAGCCAGCCCCACCCCGGCACCCAGAGTAGTACACCTGAATACTCCCCATTTTCTATCCCCACCGCAAAATAGACTTCTCCACGGTACCACGGCCTTCATGCTCCTCCCCTTTACATCAGCACACTCGTCCACCGTAGCGCATCTGCCTCATCGACGACTTGTACGCCGCACTGGAGCCGGTCCACCATTGTCGTCGTAGACGGAGCCTCTTCCCTAGCATCGTCTTCCACGGTCTCAGATCTGCTTCCCGGAAGTCGACGTCAAGCGCAGAAGTACCACCGTCGTGGACAATGAACTGACTCCGGTTGTCGACCATGACTCATAGAGGCCTCCGCGACCATCGTTCTCCTCCTCGATTGGTAATGTGTGTATTGAATCACTTAGCAGTACATGTGCAGTTCCAATTTTGTTCATACCTACCCTTCAATTTTCCTGGGTGCTATTGTTCCCGTAAAAGTAATTGGTTATAGCCTCCATTGTCCAATAGAATATCAGCTTGTAATTGTGCGTCGCTCCTGTATCGCGCTGTGCTTGGGTAGGTTTTTCATCTGCAACCAGCAGTGTGGCAAATGATGGAAAGGTTTTTAGAACTAGCAAGATGCCCATGCGTTGCACGCATCAAGATGCATTTGTATGAGTAGTTTATCTTGTGGGAGAAAAGGATGAACGAGGGAAGGCCTTATTTGCAAATCTGGAGAGGGGTATGGGTATCTTTTTGCAAAATTCCCATTTGTTTCCTTCCTATCTGTCAGATATAAATCAGACGACCTATATTGCAAGAAAAAAAGTATAGAGAAAAAAAAGTAGATAGTAAAGGAAGTAGAGATAAATATTAAATATTAAATATAAAATAAATATAACCGTAGAGAACAGAGTAGAGATAGCAGAGACGTCGGGAAAGGATCGCGGTCGGGCGTGCGCTAGTTTTGGCGCGCGGCATCCGGCGCGCTTTATAAAATCCAATGCTCTCCCACCGCTCTGTGCCTGGCCACCGCTCTGTGCCTCGCCACCGCTCTCTCCCCGCTCTTTTTCGCCTCGCCGCCGCCGCGCCACCATGCCGTCGCGTCGCCGGGAAACTTGGGGATACCGCGGTGTCCGCGCACGCCCCTTCGGCGGCTTCTCCGCCGAGATCCGGTTCCGCAGGATGCGCCTCGGCCTCGGCAATTTTGACACCGTCACCGAGGCCGCCCGCGCGTACGACGCGGCAGCGTGGCACCTTTGGTGGCCTCATAGAGCATTGAACTTCCCCAACGTGCCGACGTGGGAGCGGCCGCAGGAGCTCGCGCCTCTGCCGCGGCTTAGTACCGACGAGGATAGTCGCGACAACCGGAGGCGGGAGCACCGTCTCGGCATCGCCGAGATGGACGAGGAAGCCATTGCGCTGTGGTGCTATCACTTCCCGCAGGACATCATCAACGAGGTGAGTTCTACACGCAAAGGAGGGTGGAGAGGGATAAGAGGAGGGCGGAGCGAGCCGCCTATCGTGAGGACAAGCATAGGCGAAAAGGGGACACTCAATTCAACATGAGGCTAGGAGCACCGTCGCCCTGGGAATCCGACGATGATCGGTATCTTCACGCCTACAGTCAGATGTCGGAGGAGGACATCACTGAGGAGCAGTCGGACGACGAGGAGTAGTTGAATTATCTTTTTTTATCTATCTATGCTGAGAACTATCCTCTACTCTCTAGTATCTACTTCTCGATCTCAGCACTGTAAACGCTTTTTTAAAGCGCCACGCGTTGCGATTCTGTTGGAGATGCTCTAACATGGCAGACGAGTGCTTTAATGTTGCCCACAAGATGCGAGTATTACTAGTAGTATTTTTCTTGCCATGTTGAGATTTTAAAATCACGAGTGTGAACATGCAGAGGAGCAATGAAGACCAAACACGGGATATTCGGGACATCTTCAAGGAGCGTGGCAAGTTAAAGAGGAGTTGCACCGAACCTGTAAAACGAGCTTTGGTAAGTAACACCCTTTCAATTACTTTCGTTTAGCCTCGTGTTCTTCGATGTGTATATGTTGTAGTTTCTGTTTCTCTTAATCGTGGTGTTCTTCGATGTGTAATAAGAAGAGTCTTAATCATCCTAATGCTTTCATATTTAACTTGATGTAGGAAGTGGGTGTTCTCACCGTGTAGTCTGTTTTTATATTTCTTTTCCTTTTGAATTCACTTCTCCAAGTTCTGTTTATTTGTCTTCTACTAAATGGATCTAGGTTTCTCTGAGTATTGATCTAAAAAAGAAGTAACTTCATGTCAGGATGCACTTCCTGCAAGGAGGTAAGTATGGTCAACCTCGAGATCAAATGAGGCTGGATTACACACAAGGTGCCAGTTCCCTAATGATGCTGGATTAGACACAAGGTGCAAATTCCCAGATGATGCTGGATTACACACAAGCCAGGTGGAGTCGTCAGCTGTTCTTGTCCTCGTGGCATTAGTAAAGGCTGAAAGAAAGCGTGCAGCAGCCCTTGAGAATGTAGCTGAGTTCCTGAAGAAGCGAAAAGAGCAATCAGATGCTCTCTTCACCCAAGCCAAAGAAGAGATGGAAGAAGCCAGAAATAAGCTAGCAGAGGCAGAGCAGGCTAGGCGTCTCCTGCTATCTAAAACTGTTGTCAATACAAAATTTCCTTCATAATAGCTAGGTTCAAATGTTTATCCAGTCAGCATGCCTGTTGTGATGTCTGTGCATCTACTGATGTGGCACAAAATGTTTTTTTGGGTCATGTAATAACAGCAATTACTTTCCAAACAATAACAGACGAAGCATTGGACATGGTATAGTTCACGCGCAAGCCCGACATTCCAAGTTCAACTTCCACATCAAACTCATGTTCACAGATATCTGCACATTCATACATAATGTCCACAACCATGATTCACTTCAAAGCCAAAAAAATGTGAGGAGAGTTATAAATAAAGAAAAACCTCTACTAGTTCCTGCTACCAGTGCGAGCACAACAAGTCAAGACCATGCGTAAATTAATTATATTTTAGTCATTTTTGTGTTCTAAAATGCCTGCCGGCTCGCGGAAGGACGTGTTGCCGGCACACGCGCGGATTCAATGAAGGCAGGCGGGGCAGTCTTAAGCTGGTTGCACGCGGCGAGGAGGCGTGCTCAGCCGGGCCTGCAGTGTGTGCGGCCCTCTTGGCCGGCGCGCCGGTTCAATGCCTGCGCTATGAGAGGTCGCGTCCGTGTCAGAGCCATCACTCCCTCTAGTCCTTTTTTGTTTGGGTATAACAAAATCTCATTTTCCATTCACATTTTATAAGTAAAATTCATGGACAAACTTTGACCCAAAGTACGATGGGGACTAGTAAACCGGAATGGAGGTAGTAGTTTTTTAATCAAAGAAGGGTTTCCCCTTCCGATTGCTGAAAACCAGCATCTAAATCTAAACCATAGTATTTGCCCTAGAACTACCAGCTTCAACATCTCGTAACATAAACCCATAAAACCATACGCCAAGGAGGTACGTAGTACTATGAATCGGAACTCTTAACCCCGCTACTTACTACTTATAACGTGCCATTTAAAATCGGAACTCTTAACCCCGCTAAAATAATGATATTTTAAACGTGGCTACTCGATCTGTGGCAGTTGGCGAGCCACCGCGCTCCAAGTCGTTCACCTGTGGTCCCGACCATCAACTCCTACAAAGCTGGTCCACCACGTACCCGGTACCCGCGAATGCAGCAATCGTGCACCTAGGGTTTTAGGGTTTATTTGTTAATGTCGCCTTTATGTAACACTCATGTGTGCGAGACAGCGAGAGGCCGACTGCGTGCGTGCGCCTCTTCTCTTTGTATATGTACTCCACCGTTTGTCTGGTGTCCAAAAAATAATAATAACTACTAGCAATGTGCCAATGCGTTGCCACAGGTTCAAAGTAGATTAATACAAATTAACCGATTTGATAGAAAAAAAGTCTAGTTTTGAAATACGTATATCACTAAAAATATGTTATGTTTCACTCAAAATATATTCCTTTGGCGGTTTTGATGAGATAAGGGAGGCATGTTGTTGGTTTCAAGATTCGAGAAGTGGTATATGTCTAATTTCTACTCTTACTAGCAAGATGCCCGTGCGTTGCATGGAACATCAAAATCTTATGGGAGAAAAGGATGAACGAGGGAAGGCCTTATCTGCAAATGTGTTGAAGAGTGTGGGTAAATTGCCATATTTTCCTTCCTATCCGTCAGATATAAATCGGTCGACCTACATTGCAGGATGGCAGGCCCACCATCATCACCAACTCTATTTTTTATCCCTACTCTTATAAAAAGCATTGTCGGTAATGATAGTGTGCCTGCCATCCTGGAATATAGGCCGTCCGATCTATATCTGACGGATAGGAAGGAAACTATGGCAATTTTGCAAAAAGATACCCACACCCCTTTCCACATTTGCAAATAAGGTCTTCCCTCGTTCATCCTTTTCCCCCACAAGATAAACTACTCATACAAATGCATCTTTATGTTCTATGCAACGCATGGGCATCTTGCTAGTTGTTGCAAAAATCCCATGTATGTGTGAGAGAGAGGGAGAGTGGAGGAGGACAGAGTGCATGTGTCAGAAAGACACAAGTAGTGTGTGTGTGCGATAGGTATCAGCTTAAAATGAGGCGATAGTGTGTGTGTGCACGATCAAGAGGGCGTGTCTCAAGAAGGGAAGAAAAAGCCACATCGATACAAGGAGCGGGAGAGAGACATGTATGCGATGGTGGAAGCATGAGTGTGCGGTTGTATAAACCTATCTAGAGGCTAGCTAGTCGATAAATGTTTGTGAGAGAAATACGAGTCGGGGTACGAAAGTGAGAGTTTTGTGTGTGAGAGAGAGACGGTAGTCGAGAAGGGAAGTGGAAGCAGGAGTTGTGTGTGTGTGTGTGTGTCTGTGTGAGAGAGAGAGGAGACGATAGTCGGGGTTGTCTGATCGATGTCACTCTGGGATGGAGACGAAAAGGAGAGCGCAACAAATGTTGTGTCTACAGGAGAGAGAGAGAGAGAGAGAGAGAGTAATTTTAGTGGTATGAGTCATATGTAGATACATATAGGGTGTGTGAGAGAATCCCATAGAGAGAAAGACAAAGTGAAAGACGAGTGGAGACTGTGTGTGTGGCGGTGAAAAAGAAAGCTTAGGTACCGAGTGATACCAGAGAACAGTAGAGACGTGAGAGATAATTAAAACCATGTAATGTATAATGATAGGGAGAGCATGACACTTCTCAAGGGAGACATAGAGAGACCATGTTTGCGAGGATAGGAGAAACATGAAGTGAGCATGCGGGTGAGCTGGAGAAAAGAGAGTGATGGCTACCTGAAGGAGCATGCATGTGAGAGAGATGGGCGTGAAAGGAGTGAACAAAAAAGGGATTCAAATAATTGAATTCGAGATGATGATACATGTAATCCATACTCGAACCAAAATTGATTTATCAAACAAGCATACTCATATGAATTCACACACATCTATGTTATTTAATATGTAGATATTACTGATCCATACTTTTTAGTAGAACATAATTTGGTTATTTTTTTTCGAATTCAACCTTAAGATTTCGAGATCATTGTATTTGTAAATCATATTATACATATAAAGGAGCATAATTCTTTGTTGTGCTTTTGAAAGTATATGTAAAAAATGATGTATATAGAATGTAATTCCAATTGAAAATGGATCCCGCCCGAAAATAAATAGTAGAATACAAACGGGATTCGAATTGAGTTGGCACGGTAAACATGCACTGTGCAAAATTTGAATGAAGCGGGGAAAGTCGTAGTAACCGCCCGAAACCAAAATCTGTGAGATGGAAATCACTACTGCCTATCCCTGCCACGCAAAGCCTATCTGCTGGATTTCTATAGGTTTCGATAGGGGTAGGTTTGTAATTTCACCCAAACGTGACGTAACCGCCTCTCACCCAGATTCATACACGGTGGGCGCCAAAACATAGTGTGCCCTCGGCTAAAATTGACTCCCTCCCCGATTCATATTCATACACGGTGGGTGCCAAAAACAAACTCTCGCCGGCAAATATTTGGTGTACGCGAGATTACCGTCCTATCCCCAACCGACTAATGTTGCTGTGATGTAGTAGAAATTTGAAACGGGGGCTAAGTTTGTAAATTTCCTCGCATTCGAGACAAGCGCGCCCTGAATACATGGTTCCCCCCTTCCTCTCTACCTCCCTTTTCCCTATTCGTACTCGTGGGCGCCAAAACACCCTCTCCACCCTACCCTCCTCCTTCTGCCGCCGTCCGCCACCCCATCCACCACCGTCCTCCTCCACCGTGCCAGAGCTGATACCCCGACGCTGCCATCCATTACAAGAGATCAACCTCTCTCATCCACGCCTTCGAACCGGGATCCTTGCATCCCGTCCTCTCGCTTCATCCCCGCCATCGTCCACCTTGCCGGCGCCGCTCTTACGACCGTCTCGTCCACCGCGCCTCGCTGCCACCGTCTACCCTCCTAGATCTGCTTCCACGCCGCCGACAGCCATCGCTACTGCAGCACCGTAAAATTCTCACTAGATGCATACACGGCGCCGCACCAGAGTTGGTACTCTTTCGTATCTACTCAACTTATTTATCGCAGCAAGAAAATAGATCGCCACTTCTTTACTCTGATTTCTTGTCTTGGTTGCGAAGTTGCCTTTGTCCGGTTTGCACCTTCAGATCCACCATGCCACGCTCAACACTATACTCCCAATGCTTATGGTTTTCCCCTTTTATATTCCACACTAGTTAAATCACAGTAGACTAAATTTCAAAATTGGGTCAGTCGATTTTTCAGAGCTCGCCGGAGTTCGCCGGTGCGATCCAAGGGGCTCGGGTGGTTGTGGGGCCTCGCCGAACAAAGAAAACTCGACGCGGGTGGGGGTGGGGGTGGCGGAGGAACACAGGCGGTGGGGGCCGGTGGTCCGGCCGGCGGCCCGTGCGGTGTTCTGTATGGGAAGAATCAGAGATGAGGAAGAAGAAGGGTTAGGAGACGTAGGATCTTCATCCAACCGCCTGAAATGGTCGAGAGACAGCTGGGAGTTGCATTCTTAATGCGCTCTGGTTCATCATGTGTGGGCACTGCGCAACCAACATTTTATTATCCAAAATCTGCTTGCTCTTCTTTACCATGTTCCTCTTCCGTTCTTCTTTAATATGTACTCTCTCCGTTCCTAAATACAAGTCTTTGTATAGATTCCACCATGGACTACATATGGAGCAAAATGAGTGAATCTACACTCTAAAATGTATCTGGATACATCTGTATGTGATCCATAGTGGAAATCTCTACCAAGACTTATATTTTGGAACGGAGGGAGTATGCTAGTAGTACAGTATGTTCCTTGTACTGAAGATGAGCAGGGACATTTGCAGTGTAGAGGTCTATACGGTCGGTTGTGATGGACACTTTGAGCCTCTTTGATTCGTAGGATCTTGTAAACATAGGAATAGGATTTGTAGTGGCCTGCCCACTTGAATCCTATAAGAATAGCAAGGAAATGCGCGGAGCTGTGTCGCCTTTGAGAGTTATACTGATATTAACAGTACCGCACCTTCACTTGAAGAGAGCTGGTATCCGAAGCCTTTCTAGCCGTACCGGCAATACTAGCACATATATTCCAGCAAGTTCCACTTTGCTGATTTTACTCTGATGCTTAAGGTTTTCCCGTTATATCTACACTATGATCTGTGTAGCTGCTTTGTGTCGCACTAGCAGCAGTCCACTCTTGAAGCTAAACACTGCAATGACTTACAAAATTGGCACCAAGGCATTGAGTGCCATTCTGGATGCAATGAAACTCATACGCTCCCCACCTGTTGACTCTTGTTCAGAATATGATCCTAATGACTATTCTAACCTCGAGGAGTCAAAGGCAGATGGCCTGTCCTGTTCACCCATCAAGGTGCCTGTTCTAATTTGGCAATGTTTTATTGATTGCGGGTATCTTGCATATGTTGTCTTGCATTTCTTCTACTTTGTTGCACCGCCATCTGCTTAGTTTACTCATCATATATGTCGAGATGCCATGCCCATCCATTATCAATACATATTCCATCTGTCATCATACCATGTTTTTCCACTCAAATGTTGTTCGTGTGCATCAGACATCAAAAAGGAAGAGGGTGATTGCCGAACCTGAAGGAGCACCAGCAAAGTCCTTGAAAAACGTGGTGGTGCCGAGAAATCAGACAGCACCCCACTTATATTGGTGTACAACCAGTGACACAAAACGTAGGACCGACTCCAGCAGACTGTACCCATACTTCACTGGCCACACCACTAGCCCCACCACACAGGACCTGCACTCCAGCAAAAGGTATACCGATTTCATTTGCCATAGCACCAGCTGTACCACAGAAAAATCCCACTCCAGCAAAAAGTACAGCAAGTCCACCGGCCGAAGACCTATCCCAACTGCAGAGACGGCCAATTCCTGCAGATTGGAACCCCATTCCATTTATTCCCAGTTTAAAAGACAATGCTTTCAATGTTGTTAGGGACTACGTGCATATATTCCCATCATGGGAAGATTATTGTGAAGACAAACACCATTTTCACATCTTCCTGTCCAACTTACGTGTAAGTGCTATTATTCATGGTTATTATTTTCCTGTTTTCTGCTGATTGAACACATCAATGATTTACATTACATTGTTGTAACTAGGCGAGGGTCAATCTGGATAGTCATGACGAGCAAAGCTTGCTTGTGCTTTTCAAGGAAGCATTGCAGCAGTATCGGTGTTACCTGAGGAAATCACACTTTGGTGGCAAATCTATAAACGAATTTCCGGTGAAGTCTCCTGTGCTAAATTTAGAAGACATTGAATGGAAAAACCTTGTTATGCACTGGTCTCGTTCCCAGGATGAGGTACTGTCTATGAAATCACATGACAATTTGAACTTCTACTTTTCCGCATGTGCCTTACGGATCTTGTTTGCAGGAAATCTGCTCGAAGAAGAATTCCGGTTTGAAAAGAACGACAGGATATCGCAAATATGCTGCCCGCTGCTTTGCTCTTGTTAGTACCTGTTGTCCTGTATCACTGTACTTGCATACATACCTGGTTCATTATGTGACAGCAGTATGCATGATAGCTTGCTTATCAATTGTTCGCTCCAAATTATCTGATCTGTATGAATGGTTACATTAGTGTAGAATATATCCAATGCCAATGTTTTTTTAGCTCTGCATTGTTCTTGTAAGTACATGCTGTCCTTTATCAGTGTACTTATAATGACAGGTAGTTGTTCATGTACCATCACTCTGCAGCTTATTTTCCTTTGCCCTCCATTTTCTACACATCAGATCTATATTTACTCTTACCATAAGGTTGGTACTGAAGAAGTTTAGCTGTGCATTGCTCTTGGCTGTACCTTTTGCCTGTATCGCTGCACTTACATTTATAGCTACTTGGTTATGTAGCATCACTCTTCATCTTATCTTAAATATTCTCCATTTTTTCGTATATTATCACATCTATATTTACTCTTAACAAAATGTAGAATAAAGGCAATGCTTATGAAGAAGATTCTGTGGTAAACTTCTTGAATTGCCCCCCCCCCCATCAGCATGGACAAGGCCTTTATAGAGCCTGTCTTCACCAATAATGTAAGTTTGTCCATCTCAAGCCTTCAAACTTTGTTGTATATATTTGGTTAGGCATGACTGCAACAGCTGTTTATTTTTGGTGTTTGCATCAAATTGCATGTTTAAAGTTTATTATGTAGTTCATAAACAAAAGTTTGTCCTTTCTCAATTTAAGTTTTCAGTTGTACAACCAAGTTCCTTATTCATACCATGTAAATTAAACTATACAGAGCAAGTGATCTTCTTTTGCACTGCATGTATGCTTCTGTTCTTCATCCGTAATCCAGTGGTGTGGTGAACCTACCCACTACAGCACAATGTCATATTCTGCAATGTCTTAACTATGAACAATGTCATATCATTCTACTACTCCCTCCGTCCGAAAATACTTGTCATTGAAATGGATGTATCTAGATGTATTTTAGTTCTAGACACATCCATTTTGATGACAAGTAATTCCGGACGGAGGGAGTATTATTTAAACCGTCTCTTTATTTGCCAATCTGAAATGGGATAAATTGACAGCACACTAACCATTGATACTTATGAGTTCTTGATCTGTAATCCAGTGGTGTCGTGAAGCTGCCAACTCCTTCACAATGTCATTTCCTGCCATGTCTTGACCTGAACAATACCATATTGTGTTAATGCAATTTTAAACTGTGTCACTTTATTCGTCAGTAAGAAATGTGATGAATTGTCAGCACTGATACTTTTATGTGCAAAACCTGTCATCTGTCTGCTTGTTTATCTTTCAGAGTGAGGAAGATTTAAGTGTTGAACAAGCGCAGTCTCATCATCTTGCTCAGCTGCTTGCGCTGCAGCTCCCCAGCAGGGCTAACCTTTCTTGAACTCTATTGAAGTGCTGTCGGTTTTGTATATTATTTTGTCGGCGTGTTTATTTGCACTGGTGGCGATCTTTGATGCCCAGTGTATGTAATCTGCTGTCTGCTTGTGCTTTATTATCATAGTGGCGAACTTTGATGCCCAGTGGATGTAATATGCTGTAATTTCTTTATTGTATAGTCTAGGTTTTTTCTTATTCACGATGCTGCAGTTATTTTACTGTATATATATCCTGTCTTCGCAGTAAACCGGCCAAACCGTAAAATTATGGTACATAATCGGGCCGTCATGCAATCACGATGTAGGTTGGGCCTGAAACGTGCCGAACAGCTAACGGGCCGGCAGCAGCCCGAAATGAACCCCGGCCCATGATTGTGCGAATCAAATCACGGGCATTTAACAGGCCAAAATTGTCTCGGTCCTTGTTTGGCCCAATCAGATATCGGCTGTGAGCAGGCCGGATGCAAACCGGGCCGTAGTTAGGCCCAACTATATGACGGGCATTTAACATGCCGAAATTAATATAGGGCCAAAATGTTAAACGGGTCCTTAAGAGGCCAAACCTAATGTCAGGCCGAATTACTAAGTGGGCCTCTAGCAAGTGGGCCCAAAAGCATAGTGTCCAGTTGACGGGTCGAATCTGATATGGGCCATAATTGAGCCAATAGCCTCTTAAAGGGCTGTACCTGATCTAGGCCATAATTTGGCCCAGAACGTGGTAGGCTTTTAATGGGCCGGATCTCATATGGGCCACTATTAGGCCCGGAGCATGGCAGGCCATTAATGGACCAGATCAAATATGGGCCGGCATTTGGACCAAAACATGGCAACCAGTTAATGGGCGGGCCTACTAGGGTTCTCAAATTCTTGTGGGCCTATAGCTGGACCGTCCCGTTAATGTCGGAAAAATCTCGTGGGCCTTTAGCCAGGATGGCCCATTATGATCCACAAGAATCTTGTGGGCCTTTACCTGGGCCGGCCCATTATGGCACACAAAAATCTTGTGGGCCTTTACCTGGGCCAGCCCATTATGGCCCGCAAAATCTTGTGGGCCGTTAGCTGGGCCAGCCCATTATGGTCCGCAAAATCTCGTGGGCATTTAGCTGGGCCGGCCCATTATGGTCCGCAAAATCTTGTGGGCCTTTAGTTGGTCCGGCCCATTTAAACTTGATGGGCCGGTCCACGTGTCAACATATCATCGGCGCGTCTCGCCCATTGGATGAGTGACACCTGTGCCAGCGCAGACCTGACACGTGTCTCCTCCAGCCAATGATGATTTTACACGTGGAAAATCCACATTGGTTGGGGCTGTTAACGGGTTATCAGATCCAAAACCCGACCCGATAGCTTAACGGTGTTCCGTTACGGTGGATGCCACGTGTCGGTCACCCTTGATGAAAGCACTTCTGTGATGCGCGATTTATCGTCATGGAAGTGGACACTTCCGTGATGATAATTTTGTTAATGTTATGGAACACTTCTATGACAGCACAGGTATGACTATCTTGATTCTGTCATAAATTTGTCATGGATGTACATGCATGACAAAAAACGCGACCTACTGTGACAAACACGTATCATCACGGAAGTGTATGTTTTTTGTAGTGGGGGTTGAAAACTTCATGAACTTTATCAGAGCTGAGTACGGTGGTCCGAAATCAGATGTGCTCTAGCAGTTGTATGAATTCAGTTACAAGACCCCAGTCAACTATGCAAAATCATCTACACTTGTATGGGATGTCGGTCACATATACTAGGTGGGCTCATCATGGTGAAACTGTGAACGTCAATGTTATTGACTACGTGGAAGCAATAGATCACCATCTTGATCTGCCTGATGCTCAGGTGGAAGAAGAGGAGGAGGTGGTGGTGGCGGAGCCAGTGAGTTTGACCAACATTGAAACAATGCTACGAAATGCTCGTTCATTCCGTGAACTTTCACGTGCAGAAGAAAAACGGTGGACACGCATGTTGGAATAATGCAATGTGGCTGTCACCCCAGGAAATAAGCTATCAGTATTCTCAGCTATGGTCACCCTTCTTCAGGTGAAGACATCTAAGCGGATGACCAACAAATCATTCGATGCGATGTTGGCTGCTTTCCGCAAATATTTCCCAGATGCGTCTGAGCTGCCACACACCTATAGTAAAATGAAGATTTCCTTCATGCAGTTGGAATCGGATATGATATGATCCATGTTTGTAAGAATAATTGTGTTCTGTTTGGCTAGGAGTATGCCAACTTAAGTGAATGCCCGAAAGGCAAATCATCAAGATGGAAAGATGGTGATGCTGTGAAGAGGATTCCTCATAATGTTCTGAGACATTTTCCAATTATACCAAGATTACAGTGGTTGTTTCATGATGCTGAAACAAGAGAGGATGTACTCTGGCATTCTAGGAACCAGGAGTACAAAGATCAGAATGTAATGAGCCATCCATCTCATGGTAGTGAGTGGAAAATCATCAATCATAAACACAAAAAGTTTGTTGCTGACCCGAGAAACATTAGACTTGGCTTAGCTTCAGATGGATTTAACCCATTTGGCCACCAGAGCGCCACATATAGCATGTAGCCAGTGCTTGTTATCCCTTACAACATGCCTCCAAATGTCTGCACCAAAGAATCAAACTACATGATGGCCTTGCTCATCCCAGGTCCAAAAAGTCCTGCAAAGGATTTTGATTTGTTCATGGAGCCTCTTGTGGAGGAACTTCAACAGCTATGGAGGGGTGTTCTCACTCGAGACCTATATAGCAGCCCACCATCTGATTTCTTTCTGCGTGCTATTATAATTTGGTGCATCCATGATTATCCGGCTTTGGGCACTATGTCAGGGTGAACGACACATGGTTACAATGCATGTGTTCACTATGACAGGAATCCGTTGTCATACGCAATACCTAGCAAGATCTGTTACATTGGACACCGATGTTTCCTTTCCAAGGACAAGCCGCATCCTAGAAATTATCGAAGACATGTGTTCAATGCAAAGCATGAAAACCGTGATGCGCCAAAGAGGCTCACCGCTGATGAGTTGCAAGTGGAATTAGAGAAGGTCTGGCATATTACACCAGGAAACCATCCTGGTAATGGTAGCGGGAAAGGAAGCGTGGCAGGGCAGAAGATAGATTATTGTTTACCCGCAGGTCCACTTTGTGGGACTTGGAGTATTGGAAAGATTTGGATCTGCGGCATAATCTTGATGTGATGCACATCGAGAAAAATATATGTGACAACATTATCGGCACACTTCTTAATATTGAAGGCAAGATGAAAGATACCTTAAAATCTAGGATTGATTTGACACACCTGGATATCAGACAAGATTTGCAGGTGCAAGATGAAGGTAAACCACGGGATATGGCACCAGCTGTGTATGTCTTGAACAAGGTAAAATGAAAAGAATTCTGCGAGGTCTTGTCATGTGTGAGATTCCCACATGGATTTGCTTCCAACCCTGAAAGGAGAGTCAGTGCAGATGGAAACAAGGTACAAGGGTTGAAACCTCATGACTGCCATGTCCTACTTCAAAGGGTTTTACCTATTATCCTTAGCGGATTGGGCCTCCCTGACTTATACAGAACAGTTGCAGAGTTGGGACAATTCTTCAGGGAACTCTATAGTAGAAATATCAGGATAGATGCTTTGGAGCGTCTTAGAGACAAGATACCAACTATCCTATTGCGACCTTGAGAAGATATATCCTGCATCCTTCTTTGATGTGATGGTGCATTTGGCTGTTCATCTACCTGATGAGGCACTACTTAGAGGTCCAGTACAGTATGACTGGATGTACCCTATTGAGAGGCAGTTATGCACTTTCAAGGGCTATTATAGGAACAGAGCTAGACCCGAGGGTTCCATTGCAGAGGCCTACATTGCTACAGAAGCGTTGACATTCTGCTCAAAATACATTGGAACAGCTGACCAGCTTAGCAAAGAGGTGGGTGAAGACAATTGTGGGCTCAATGTTTTCGATTATTCTGTTCGAGTTACAGGGAAGAGTCGACAAGAGGACAAACCTAAAGATTTGGACAAAATGGTTTGGTATGTGTTGAATAACTGTCGTGAGATACTACCTTATATCAAGTAAGTGCAGTACTGCAGTTTATACATCGTAATCTACTAAACTTGTAGCACATTCTTATATATTTAGATGTTTGACGCGATCACTATGTTGTGCAGCATCTACAAAAAGGAGTTACTGCCGCAAAATCCAAGAAACATTGACAAACTAGTTATGGCAGGATTTGCGAAATGGTTCAAGAGCCATGTAAGCTTTTGAATTGCACTGTCGGGTTTTTTAATATATTGAGTACAAAAGATGATTAGCTTGTCTATTTTCCAACCATAGGTTAAGAAGATGCGGGAGGATGGGCAGGTAGTTGATGATGCCCTTTACTCACAAGCAATGGGTCCTGATACTCGGGTAAGACATTATGAATCTTGCGTTGTTGGTGATGTGCGCTACAACACCCTTGCACGAGATGAAGGCAGGAAGACACAAAACAGTGCCATCATGAGCATGGATACGTATGACAAAGAGACAACTAAAATGTATGCTAGAAAAAAAACATTGTTCAGTTGCAGTATATCTCCAGTTTCGAGGATCATCGGTGTGTGGTTCTGTTGTGATGTCGTTGGTATAACCTGTTTTCCAGGATCGCAAAACCCATAGCTGATGATTATTTCAAATCCATCAATGTCAAGGCGGCCTACTAGACCAACAAGCCTTTTATTTTGGCAAATCAAGCAACACAGATATTTTTCTTGGAAGACACATTTGCACGTAGCGATGACTGGAGAGTATTGCAAAGATTTGAGCAGAGGAATTCGTTTAATGAAGTTGCACAACAAGATGATGCTTACACTTCTCCTGATGTATAAGATAACACATATGTTCCTAATATCTTTGAGAACCATCACGTCAATGACGCCGGTGAAAAGATTGCCTGTCGTGCTGTGGACATACAAGAGTTGATCAAGAAGAAGCCAACATTCGAGGACGTTGAGGACGAAGAAGAAGATGACACCATGGGGAATTACGATTCAGACTGATACACATGGCGGAGATGTTGACGCTGGTGCTGCAGATGATGATTACATTGCTTTTGTCATATTTGCCTGTCAGAAGACGTTTTTTTATCTACTATGTGAAATTGTGTTTGCTATGACAACTAAAACCTGATGAACATGTTCTTTAGTATTTTGCTGTGAGAACATCACTTGTTATGTATGCTGATTTGTGTTTGGTGATTGTATGACAACTAAAACATGATGATATTGTTGTTTAGTTGTACTCATATTTGGTTGTGAAACTTGAATTTGATGACATAGTTTGCTGTTGGACTGCAATTTGCTCGACGTCTTCGAATGAGAACAAAGCTGACCCGACAGGGCCTCTCCTATTTATTTATTTATGAGCAAAAGGGGATACCCCCTGATTTCCATTAATAGAAATCATTAGGTGTTCACAACACTACGCCCAGTCTGCTACACAGGTTTCTTTCATTACTAGTTTCAGCAAAGTGCTCATGTCATAGCCACTGAATACATCACGAGTGCTACATACACTGCAAATAAAGAGACAATCATCCTACAGAGCACATCGATTTTGCCCATTATCTTCACAAGCTCTTTCATCTCCTCATTGCTGTCAAGGCCGTTCAGTAGCTGTTGCTTGGCCATGATCAGAGGAACTGCATCTTTAACCTTCTGCTCTGCATCTTCCTCTTTTGTCGTTCCTTCAGTTACTTGTCCAACACCCCAACCTGCTGGTATTGGGATTCCTCGACTATCCAAATAATCAGCATAGTTGCATTCCCCCACATCAGCAACTCCCCAGAAATACAAATCACATGAATCATCCCTTTTCTGCACGAATCAAATTGGAAGATCATCAACCAAACTATTAAAAAAATCAGCAACTGAAAGCAGCAGAACAACACTTAAACGTATTATTACCCCATGATTCGGGCATTTGTAGAAGACTCAGCCAGGGTTGAGGATTGTAGTTGAGACGCGACGGATGACTCTGCGTGATTTGCAGCAGTGGCACCACACCAACGGCAGCGGGTTGCGATGAGCAATCGGCTACGGTGCGCGTGCCGGCGGGGGTGTGATGACACCCACAGGCGATGGTACGGGTGGCGACTTGGCGCATATCTGGTTGTTGCCTGCTGAAGCGCAGGTGGACGAGCAGCCAGTGGACATGGTTGCTGCGGCCAGAGCTTCTGATGCTAGGCAGAGTAAGTAGAGAAGAGGAGAAGCGAATGTTGGATATGTCAGTTTCATTACTTGCAGAGTAGCATAGCACCATATATAGTCATCGTCTAGGTTTGGATTCGAACCAGCTACAGGAGCACGTCTCTCTTTTTTTCTAAAACTCAGCAACGTCTCTTTACTGGTACACTAGCTTGTTCTGTACGCCTTCCCAAGTCTTTGATTTTCTTTCCCTTTTTTGCGAGGAAGGAAGGAGGACAAAATTGAGAGTTCCTGGGACTCGAACCCAAGACCTCTTGGTCGAAAACCAAGGGTGCTAGTCACTTATGTGGCGAACTTTCCCCGTGAGGAGGATGGCAGACGAACGCATTTTCCTCGCAGTTTTAGTTGCAACACAAGATCGAACGGTCGCAGTTTCGGGAATGTTATCAGGCCAACGAGCCCAATTTTTATTTTCTTCCTATATATAAAAAAGTATGCTACTTGGTGTCGGCTTAGTCAACAAACGATTGTGCCAACCTTGACCGTTGGATTGACATTCAACGTCTGTCATGTTTCTTCAGTCTCTTCTTCCTCAAGCTGCCAAAGCCAAACCAGCGCCGGCGGGACCGCCTGCTCCCGCCTCCCACGGCTGGTTGTGCTGCCGCGCACGCATCATGGCCACATCGCACCCTAAAACTCTGCGCATCTTCCCCGGCTCCTGTTCGTTCCCGTCCGAGGCCTCACCATCGTTCTCCGCCTTGGTTCCCTCGCTGCGGCGCCGCCCTCCGGTGTTGTCAACATGGTCAACAACCGAGAGGAATAAAGAGATGACTGTACATGGTGAGGATGATAGTAGGGACCCAGCAGCGCGCAGTAATTTTGTTTTTTCGGGACTGAGAAGGGTATCAACTGGTTTGTGCGGGACCCGTGGCCCGTCTAGCCCAGGCTTTTATTTCATATGTTTAGCACATAACCAACCCGGTTTGTTTTTTTTGCTTTCTGAAAATGGCTAGCCAGCTATTTTGTTTTTTGCAGAATAACCAACATAGGCCTACTTGCTTTTCTACGCCATGCTGGGCCGGAAATCTTTCAAGACGAGGAGGGATGCATTTTGCCCAGAAAATGGGCTATAAGTAATAAGAAATGGGCTATAAGTAATAATAAATGGGCTGTAAAATGAAAAAATACAGCAAACATGCAATTAGTTCCAAAATATTGTTTTCTTTCGGATTTTGATATTTTAAATTTCATTGTTTTTGTGCGGGTAAAATTTCATTGAATTTAAATCACGGTATATTTGGATCTAAAATTAATTTGAATCTGGCTAGAAATCTCGGGTTGTATGCTGTTTGGGATAGATTTGGAGGCTGACTTGTGGGTCTACTAGGTTGACGTGTACTTTGCCTTTGTTAACTTAGTCCACAAACGATTCTAGCAGCAGTGACCGTTGGATGTTAATCCAACGGTCGTGCTGCTTCTTCAATATCCGATCTTCTTGCTCCAGCCGCCCAAACCAGCTCCGGTGGGACTGCCTGCTCCCGCCTCCCGTGGCCGGCTGTGCTGCCACACAGGCCGCACCGCCCCACCCTACTTCATTGCTGGCCAGGGCATTCCTCTACTGACCCACACCTCCTGTTATTTTGCGGCGATGGCGACCAGACCAGTAAACCCTCATACTCCCCACCGCGTGGGCAATCATTGCCGAGTCTTCCCTGGCTCCATGGCGTTCCCTTCCTAGGCCTCGCCGTCATCCACCGCCATGGTGCTCTCGGCGCGGCCTGGTCAACATGGTCAACGAACGACATCCATCGGACGTGGACTGTACATGGAGAGGCTGACAGCTGGGTCCACGGCCGCACATAAGGAAATGCCTCCTTATTATGCGCAAAATAATGATTCCTCCACCTGACAGCTGGGACCCACCGGAAGGGCCTCTATATTTCATGAAAAAAACATTCCTCCGCTAACAGGTCGGACCCACCAGCTATATCTTCGCACGCAAGGAAGTGCCTCCTTATTACACACAAAAAAATGAATACCCCCCCCCTCCGCTAGCTGGGACCCACCATAGTGGGAGGATGACTTGTGGGCCAACTAAGCTGACGGGGACGGAGGGCTTTGTCAACTTAGTCAATATGAACGATTCTAGCTCCAGTGACCGTACGATGTCCATCCAACGGTCGTAGCGCTTCTTCAACCTCTCGTCTTCTTGCTCCACCCGCCCAAACCAGCGCCGGTCGTGCCGCGTGCTCCTGCCTCCCGTGGCCGGCTGTGATGCCGCGGAGGCCTCACCGCCCCCTACTACTCCCACCGCTGGCCAGGCCATCCCTCTACTCACCCACACCCCTTGTAATTCTGCAGCGACGGTAGCCTCACACCGCAGCCGAACCAGTGAACCCTCGTACTACTCTTCGCGTGGGCATCCACTATTGCATCTTTGTCGGCTCCGCGTCGTCCCCTTCCTAGGCCTTGCCGTCGTCCACCGCCGTGGTGCTCTCGGCGCGGTGTGGTCAATGTGGTCAACGACCGACTTTCATCGGAAGAGTACTATGCATGGAGAGGCTGACAGCTGGGTCCACGGCGGCCGCAAGGAAGTGCCTCCTTATTACGTGCAAAATAATTATTCCTACACCTAACCGCGGGGACCCACCGGACGGGCCATCGTATTTCACGAAAAAACATTCCCCCCTGACTGCTGAGACCCACCAGCTACACCTTCACACGCAAGGAAGTGCGTACGGGCAAAAAAAACGATTCGCCCCCCTGACTAATGGGACCCGCCAGCTACATCTTCGCACGCAAGGAAGTGCCTAACAGTCGGGACCCACCTGGTCGAAGCATACGTAGCGTTGTCATTCTGGCCGCGAACGTGTACGTACATACTGGTGGATGTAGAGGCGCGCACGTGTCGTAGTAGAGGCGCGCACGTGTCGTAGTAGAGGCGCGCACGTGTCGTAGTAGAGGCGCGCACATGTCGTAGTAGAGGCGCGCACGTAGCATGTACACGTACGTACAACGGCTAGGGTGCAAGAAAGAAAATACGGCCATGTACGTACATATGAGCGGGGTCTCGAACGCCTACTCGCGCATACATACGGCCAGGGCTCGTGTAAATGGCTAGGTCGGAACGGAGAAACTGCGTCATCGTCGTGTTCATGGGGAGGCAACGGAATGCGCCGTGTTCATCGGGAGGCGACGGAATGCGTCGTGTTCATCAGGAGGCAACAGAACGCGTGGGAGCCAACTGGCTTGGACGAAACAGGCGATGGAAACAAGGCCTGGTGTACCGTAGAACGGAGGAAACAACCTTGTGTTCGACCGGCCACGTTCGAAACGGGATCATGTTCATTGGGAGGGGTCTGGCATACCGCAAAACGGAGGAAATGGACCTCCTACGGTCGAAACGGGGGTCATGTTGATCGGGAGGGGTGTGGGGTACCGCAAAACGGACGAAA
Source organism: Triticum aestivum (assembly GCF_018294505.1). Lineage (NCBI taxonomy): Eukaryota > Viridiplantae > Streptophyta > Magnoliopsida > Poales > Poaceae > Triticum > Triticum aestivum. Next base: position 482,178,009 of record NC_057798.1, on the reverse strand, counting down.
CGGACTTGTGTTGGAGCGCTACGATCAAAACGGGGGTCTTGTTCATTGGGAGGGGTGTGGCGTATCGCAAAACGGGACTCCACGAGATACTGTTCATCTCCACCGTCGACCTCCTCCAGCCTCCACGGGCTACCGTCGACCTCCTCCAGCCTCCACGGGCTCCTATTCATCTAGCCTCCACCGCGCGCTACTCTACCGGCTACTGTTCAACCACCCCTCCACGGGCACCCCTCCACCGTCTACTATTCATCCAGCCCTCCACGGGGTCGTCCTGTTCATCCAGCCCTCCACAGGGTCCTGTTCATCCAGCCCCAACCGGCTCGATCGATCGGGGTCCTGTTCATCCAAAGGCAACGCCACGGGGTCCTGTTCATCCCCCCATCGCTCATTGTTCATCCAAACCCCCTCGCAACACTCACTGTTCATCCCAGAGGTAGCATCGATCGGCTTTAGTTAGCAGCAGTAGGAAGGAATCGCTCCATCGGGTTCAGTTAACAGCCATCAATCGATCGCTCGGTTTCAGTAACGCGTAGCCTGCAGTGCAATCGCTCGGGTTCAGTTAGAGCCCAACGCCTCGCTCGGGTTCAGTTAAAGGCAACGCCTGGCACACACGCGCGTAGGTGTATGAGAGAAACGTGCATCGCTCCGCCCCCGACCTCCCACCGTAACCGGCAACTCCCCAAAATTTTCCTCCCCCTCGCTTCTACCATGGTTTTTTCCGTCATGGACGGCCCAAAGAATGTCATGCAGCTGCGTCTCCGGCCTGCCCAGGACGAAAAGCCCATTTTCTGTCATGATTTTTTGTCATAGAAGTAGGATCCCACCACATCTATGATGATACCGGGTTTTGTCACAATTATCGTCATAGAAGTGTCACAAGTATGACAGAAAAAAGTTTCGTTCGGCCCAAAATGTCACGGATGTGTCTTTTTTTGTAGTGTCGTCTGCCACAAAAATTTGGTACTCAATTAATTTAGTCCGAATATTTTACTATTTTAAAAAGCATTTATATAATAGTTTAAGCCACTGTTATATTCACAAAAGAGCATTTAAATACTTTTACAAAATGTTGGGTCAGCACCATTATTGGTTATGGAATATTTGCCACACTTTGAACATTTTATTTTGCATGTTCAGGAAATTTGAACTTTGGACTTTAATTTGGATTTGAATTGAATTATGATTTGGATCAAGTGAGGATTAGCAACAATAATGTGATGACATGGCACCATTAATGGGGGATTACTGTAGCTTAATTATCCGGGCGTCACAGCCCCGTCTCTGTAGTGTGCGTCAGGGGCAACGCCGCTGGCGCTGACACGAGGCCATTGTACGGGTGCGTGATCACTGTTACCGCCCCTCCGAAGTACGATGGTGCCCATGCCGCCTCCCTCATGCTGACTGGTACTATGCCAAGCTGCTGCGTTCCCGGCAATGTGGACATGGAAGACGCCTGGTATGATTTTCATCCCAAGATGATGCACAGGGACTCCAAGGTGGTTCACCTGGTCATATGCATTACCAAGTGAACTGTTCGTCATTAGTCTTTGCTCAATGTAAGCTGTTGTCTAAGCATGTCGAGACTTCTTATTTATATAGTATAGAACCTTCCATGCATGATCTTGCTCTGTTAGAGTATTGCACTTGAATAAAAGTGTATTCATTTATGGTTTAGTCAAGAATCTTCCATGTATGCTTTTGCTCCATTAGAGTTCTCGCTTTCCATTTATGAGATTGGTTATGAATTTTTACTATAGTAACAGTGAAAGACTTAAGATGAACCATTTATTACATCTCCTCTACCCCTTCCAAGTCATCCTGATTTACATTCATGGTGGTCTAGAGAAAATAAACAAAATCTATACTCAAAAAATAATTCTTAAAGATCATTTCTTGCAAAGCACAATAAGTGTTATTTCTTCACAAGTTTTGGATGCAGGTTGCAAAAGATGCGTTTTTATCTATTTAGCCTACATTTACTATTCACCCGGATGTTTGTGACCTCTAGAGAAAAAACAATATCCGAAGAAACCTATCGATACTAGTTACACATGAGATGACCCCCACATACTTTGTCAAAATAAACAACTCCCTGATCAATGCATTTCACTGTTCTTTGCAACGCACGGGCACCTTACTATATATAGTACGACAATAAATTTAAGTAACATTATATATAGTACGATAAATGCTCATGCATGTCACCAAAAATTATATCATTGAAAACTATATTCAAATACGAATCCAACGATATAGTTTTTGTTGACATGCACTAACATTTTGTCAGTTAAATATTCAGTTAAATTACATGGGGGACTAATAAACCACGATGGAGGTAGTACTAGTGTAGAGGGCAGCGCTGCATGGGAGTCTCAGCCCGCTCGTGGCACGGCAGTAAAGCCGTCATATCACAGAACTCCACCACTCCCAGTAATAAGTGGCCTGGTAAAATAAATGGACAAGTAATCATCACATCCCTCTGTCTTTTTTTGCATTTCATCTCTCTGCATTTACTTTGTCCAGTTCATCTCGCACACTCGATCCCTAGCTACTACTCCTAGTATCCCTAGTTACTACTCCTAGTATCCCTAGCTACTACTCCTAGGGCCAGTTCTTTTGGCGGCTTAAAAAATAAGCCGTCTCTTCCCTAGCTTTTCCCATAAGACTAGTCACAGTGCAGAGTACCATAAGGCGCCTCACTCATTCATTTGGGCTTCTAAACTACTACCTCTATCATGGTTTATTTGTGAAAATTCTAATTTGTGCTAAATTTTGACCAAAGGTTCAACTGGTAAAATGTTAGTGCATGTCACCAAAAGTTATATAATTTTTGGTGACATGCATAAACATTTCATTAGTTAAATTTATGGTCAAAATTTCACACAGATTACAATGGGGGCCAATAAACCACGACGGAGGTAGTAGTTATGAGATTACTAATCTAGAATCCTAAAAGAACTGGCCCCTAGTACTCCTAGTAGTAGTACTCAAGTTGGAATTCCAATTGCACTGTATAACTTGTTAGGCAAAAAAATTCAATATAGGGTGTACGAAGCGGTTTGGGAATTTGCATGCCTTCCCCACCAGTGAGATACTCCGTACAAAGTACGATAGAGAAATAACCACAAAGAAGGAAGCTAAAAGTAAACAATCAAACAAGCATTTTTGCATTTCTTTTGCATTGAATCATTTCACAAGCTTGACTAGTGCTGTTTTCTACTTTTACAAAGACCGCATCTTAATGTTAAAACGTGCATTTGCATGTACATAAGTAATAGTAGTAGCACAGTCTACAAGCATATATAGAGACATGTAGTGCGGTATATAGTTAAGTTTGTGCTATATGCACGTACTTACAAAATGCATACGGATACACAAGGTTTCCAAACTTTTCATTTTACATACTTAATTAAGGACGCTAATAATTCCCGAACATTCGGGATTTATCATTTGCGTCCCAAAACTAATGAGATTGCCTTATGAAACTAAATTATTCCTAATAAATTACACGGCGCTCACAGGAGCGCTTGCGGCGCGCCACGAGGGCCCTGGTGCGCGGTCGTTTCCCAGCACACCGACACAACACCTCTTCCTCAGCCTCGCAATTCACGAGGTGCTGATTGGCAGCTTGCCGATGGGCGAGCGCGATCTCACCAGTGTGGTGATCCGGCGCCAATAGGTACTCCTCCTTGTTGGAAGCGTGCACCCGCTCCACGTACCGCCAAGTGTAGATGAGGCGCTTGGGCCCGACTGCACTCAGGGCTTTCGCATAGGCGTCCTTGGCCACCCTCACGGCTCTCGCACGAGCCTTTATCCAAAGAGCCAATTGCCTGACTCTCTCAAACGTGACATAGGGCTGCCAGGCAGCATGCCTTGTGGCGCGCTTCTGTTCCTCGGCCTTCTTCTCTGCCTCTATTTTGGTGCACTCTGCCAGAGGCAAAGCTTCCCACAAGGCGACCTCCATTTCTTTCTAAAGCACCTCAAGGCTGGGGGCGGGCTCGGCTGGCGGCGCGATGTTCTCCTTGTAGCGGGGAGCCGACGCGTCCTCCGACGCGCATGCTGGCGAGACAGGGAACGCCAATGCGTCCACCTCGATGCGTCGAGGCGAGGAGGGGAATGCCAACGCGTCCACATCGACACATCGCGGCAAGGAGCAGAAAGCCGACGCGTTCACCTCGACATGTCGCGGCAAGGAGCGGAACGCCGACGCGTCGTCCTCGACTAGTGGCGGCGAGGAATGGAACGACGATGCATGACCTTCTGCACGGTGCAGCGAGGGGCGCCTAGGGCTTGGGAGGGGCGATTCCATTATGGTCGATGTGAGAGGGAGGGGGAGGAGATAGCGATGAACATGAGCATTCTTCCGAATCCAGTGGGAGGTGCAGTATTTATAGCGAGCAATGGCACACCTACGTAAGATATGTTGCGTGATTAACGTAACAACTATGTGGGCATATTTGTTGGAGTAAATTACGAGGGAGGGAAGGGGTGGAAATATTGCTGGTCACAACGAATTGGATGAGCGCGGGGGGAGGAGAGTCATGGATGCATATTTTTTTCCACACGGGGTGGAGTGGTGGGACTGCCGGAGGGAGAAGGAGAGTCAAGCAAGCAGATTGTTTTCACACATGAAGAGGAAAATATTTGGAGACAAACGGGGTTCCTGCAGGTGTGGGGAACAGCGCATAATAAGTCATCTTACATGCAATGAACTGACCATTGCATGACGGGCTAAGTATAGTCTCAAGTCATTAAAAACATACACGCCCCCACACATGTTCAGATTTCGAGGTGCACTAAATTATTGCATGCGATGATTAAGGCTGGCCATACTGGTGGTATCTTAGCTGGTATCATGCACACGAGAATAGCGAACATGCTGATGTGGCAAAGAATTAAAGAAGAGAGGGGGGTTAGAGTAACATAGGTAGATATCGCATCATGTTAAATACTATGCTACTTTGTGTCATGCTTGGCACGATAAAGGTAGTCCTGTATCATACACTAGTGATGACCCAAAAGTATAGGGGATCTATCGTAGTCCTGTCGATAAGTAAGAGTGTCAAACCCAACAAGGAGAAGAAGGAAATGACAAGCTGTTTTCAGTAAGGTATTCTCTGCAAGCACTGAAATTATCGGTAACAGATAGTTTTGTGATACGGTAATTTGTAACGGGTAACAAGTAACAAAAGTAAACAAGGTGTAGCAAGGTGGACCAATCCTTTTTGTAGAAAAGGACAAGCCTAGACAAACTCTATATAAAGGAAAGCGCTCCCGACGACACATGGGAATTATCGTCAAGCTAGTTTTCATCGTGCTCATATGATTCACGTTTGTTACTTTGATAATTTGATATGTGGGTGGACTGGTGCTTGGGTACTGCCCTTCCTTGGACAAGCATCCCACTTATTATTAACCCCTTTTGCAAGCATCCGCAACTACAGAAGAAGTATTAAGGTAAACCTAACCATAGCATGAAACATGTGGATCCAAATCAGCCCCTTACAGAGCAACGCATAAACTAGGGTTTAAGCTTCTGTCAGTCTAGCAACCCATCATCTACTTACTACTTCCCAATGCCTTCCCCTAGGCCCAAATAATGGTGAAGTGTCATGTAGTCGACGTTCACATAACACCACTAGAGGAAAGACAACATACATCTCATCAAAATATCGAACGAATACCAAATTCACATGACTACTTATAGCAAGACTTCTCCCATGTCCTCAGGAACAAACGTAACTACTCACAAATCATATTGATGTTCATAAGCAGAGGGGTATTAATATGCATAAAGGATCTGAACATATGATCTTCTACCAAATAAACCAACTAGCATCAACTACAAGGAGTAATCAAGCAACCCTCAGGTACCAATCTGAGGTTTTGAGACAAAGATTGGATACAAGAGATGAACTAGGGTTTGAGATGAGATGGTGCTGGTGAAGATGTTGATGGATATTGAACCCCTCCCGATGAGAGGATCGATGGTGATGATTTCCCCCTCCCGGAGGGATGTTTCCCCAACAGAACAGCTCCACCGGAGCCCTAGATTGGTTTCGCCAGGTTCTGCCTCGAGACGGCGGTGCTTCATCCTGAAAGCTTCCTTATGATTTTTCCCAGGTCGAAAGACTTCATATAGCAAAAGATGGGCACCAGAGGCCTGCCAGGGAGCCCACGAGGCGGGGGGCGTGCCCCCACCCTCATGGACGGTGGGTGGCCCCCCTCTGGTGCTTTCTTCGCTCAATATTTATTATATATATTCCAAAACTGACTTTTGTGGAGTTTCAGGACTTTTGGAGTTGTGCAGAATAGGCATCTAATATTTGCTCCTTTTCCAGCCAAGAATTCTAGCTGCCGGCATCTCCCTCTTCATGTAAACCTTGTAAAATAAGAGAGAATAAGCATACGTATTATGACATAATGTGTAATAATAGCCCATAATGCAATAAATATCGATATAAAAGCATGATGCAAAATGGACGTATCAACTAGTATCATGCACATGACACTAGTATGTGATACTTTCCACTATGAGTAGCCTAAAGAGAATATTGACTAATGCATGTACAAATCTTTGTCATTTACTAGTGTTCATGCATGCATGCAATGCGATAATGCATTGGTAAACATATTTTTTTGTGAAGAACAAGAGCATTAATTGAGTACTTTTGCAGACTACAAAAACCATTCCACCTCCTCTATCTTGGTAAGAGTAGGTGAAATTTTTGAATCGAGTCCTTTAAACTAGGAGGGAGGTCGTAGTACTCTAATATCTAACCTTATTGTGATGACTAGATAGGACATGGCACGCACCTGGACGGAGGAACTAGTCTGCATTGTGCATATAAGTTTTGTCTGAAGTCAATGTACCTCTACTTTGACCAAACTTATAGAAAAATGTAAAGGTAAGGGGTAATGATCCTTTTTAGTAGCTTTATTTAGTTTACCGAAATCAGTTACCATTCTATAACCAGTAACAATTCTTTGTGGGATCAATTCATCTTTATTATTAGTTACATGCACGCGCCGGCATGGCGTGTGAACACATAGAAGCTATACTGTCAGGCCTACGATATGGGTCTTGTAGACATGACATCTAGTGGGTCAGCATAGTACTCGAGAATTCTATGGGGGCATGCAGCCATTTATCCATCGGGCAAGCCACCACCCCATGTCGTTTGCATGCCCTACTCGTCCCCGTCTTCTACCTTACAACAATTAGCTCCCAGTCGTCCCATCCTTTCACATTACACCAGTTCCACTTCTCCTAACCCACCTCAAAAATCCATGGCCTCCCAAATCTCAATGATCGGCGGTGAGTACAAGGTTCGAACCATCACCGGCGATGAGTTCATCGTCATCTACACCCGTAGATCCGCGACGGTGGAAGCATGCCTTGGCCGCTTCCTACACATGTTGAAAAGTCAAAGCATGAGTGGGTCGCTGGGCTAGATTTTGAGTACACCACAGTCCTGGAAAGGGAGAAGCTTCTAAAGGTGGCAAAGATGAAGAAGCCCGCCGTGATCCAGGTTTGTGTACATAACATGTGCTTGGTCTACCACATATGCCATGACGACGTTAGGTTCCAGGATTTTGAGTTCTTCCTCAAGGCCAAAAGAGTGAAATTTGTTACTGTAGACTTTACGAACGATAGGAGAGTCCTTGGTCGGATAGGCCCCGTTGTAGGGCAGCCCTTCGATCTCCAGAAGGAAAGCCTGGTGTCCTCCTCTCAGCCTTCAATGCTGACCCTGGCAGCAGCCATGATTGATCCTCCGCACGCTCAACTAAAGAAACCTCACCCGGAGTTTCATCATGCATGGGAGTCAAAGACAATAGCTGAAGATCACATCGTGTATGCAACAATGTATGCCTACCTTTGTTTAAATATCTACAAGGGTTGGATGAAGAAGCAGATCCCAGTGTCCGGTTCAAGCAAAGAAGTGTCGGTGAAGAGGAAGAGGAAGAGGGATGAGGACGAAGTCAAGGACGTGGACTCGGACTCCGAGTAAGGTGGAAGTGTCATTGCTCATGCTGGTTCTACTGTAGTGTCAAGCGGACTAGTTGCTTAGTTTTATTTTGGGGCTGTGTTGTGCTGAGCCCCCAGTAGAACTATGTTCTGTTCTTTCTCATTATTTGAACTCTTTAGTACATACAGTAGTACTAGTATGTCTTACTACTGTTCTTTTTTGTAGTTGGTACTACTACTCGTATCTTCGCGTCCATACTGTACTTAATACGTACTAGTAGTATAATTTGGAGCAATCGATTTGTGAAATAAGTTTGACAGAGGGAAGGAAGAAGACGACAGAGAAGCTACCCCAGTATTTATATTAGGGTGGTAGGGTGCCCATGATCTATCTTATGAGTGTTGGGTGTGGAATGCAGTTCGCCGGAAAAAATGGATCGTGCCCGAGGTTAAACAGATGGTGGGGGTGGGGGAGCATGGTGGTGACAGGCGGGGCAGCGGCGGCAAGCGGTTAGGCCTGTGGCGGGCTGGCAGCTCGATGCCTGGGAGAGAAGATGAACGGTGCATCATTTTCGGAGGTTAAAGAAGCCCTTCTGGCCGTTCATGTTGCATCTAATGGCTCACAAGAGTCGACTGACCCAAATTGTTCCTTCAGATTGCAGGATCCACATGGCATTCAAGGTCTTGAAAGTAGATTCCACATACGCACCCGGTTTGCGGGCTCGGCGCGGGCGCGACCGGCTTCCGCGGCGACAGCCACCATGCGCGTCTCCTCCGCGCGTGCGGAGACGACAATGACATGCTAGCTCCTCCTCACCGCGTGCTAGAGCACGCGCTCGTCCTCCTCTTCGTACACTGCGGGCATAGATGCGGCTCCACCTGCTCGCGTGCTTGGAAGCGCGGTGACATTGCGAGGAGGGACTTCAGACAACGGGAGCGGGCGAGCCTTCGGCTTCATGCATAGGATGAAGGGGACACGACGGTGATGGGCGAGAAATGGTCGGCCGGAGCAGGCGGGCACCGACATGCATAATAGCGGCGGCGGCATATTGATGAGTGCGCGTATGGCAGCTTAGTTTAGTTTTATATATGGTTGGTCAAACTTAAAAGAACACCATACTAGTACACGTAAACATTAGACTGAGGCAGCGCTTATACTAGCACATTAGTTAGCACAACATCGATATGGAATCCTGTGCAAGTGCGTGCACCGCGGCCGCACGATCGATCGAACGGTGTGTCACCGTGTCACGCTCGAAGGACATCTACCGAACCTTTTTTTGTGTGTGAAAACAATCCCCAAATATTACTCTACTTTTTTTCCTGAAAAAGTTCTTCACGCTACAGTATTTCCATATATTTGAATTTAGCTTTAGTTCATGCTTATTTGGATTTGAACGTTTTAGGTGTGCCCTAGACATTTTTTAATATTGATTCTGTGTGTGTGACTAAGAGAGAACGCGTGAATGTTTTCATATGTGTGTTGTGGCGGAAGGGCAATGTGGAGACGGTGTGCGTGTGATAGAGACATAGAGAGGTGTGAATGTGCAAATGATCATGCATGAGTGAGACATAGAGAGATGTCGATATGTTGTGTATACATGTGAGAACGGTCTTCTATTTGTACTTGTGTGTGTGCAAGAGAGAGAGAGAGAGAGGAGCATCCGGAACACAACAACCATCTCTCTCGATTTGTCCATCCCTCGCACGATCGCATGTAACACATGCATCAACGCACACATTTTGACACCCTCACCTGACCCCTGCCCACCTCAAGGCCCACACATTACTCTCTATCTCATACACACAATCTCTTTGTGAAAACCGTATTTAGCATGTAGTTGTCCATCACATACACACACATTCTCTCCATAGGATTAATTTCTCTCAATAACTGACACACACACACACACACACACAGACTCCCCCTCCCCTGAGCACACAATTCATCCCCATCCAAGGTTATATGGCGACCACTCTCGCTTGTGCTTCTCTGCACCCCAACATGCACACCACCTCAATTTTCAAGGAGGGCATCGAGGAGATCGAAGACGGGGACCACACTGCACTAGAGAATGTGAGGCCATTTGCAAGCAGGATGATGTGACGACAGCTAACTGACTCCTCCCCCCTCTCTCCCTCACAAAATTATCAATCCCTCAACCCTTGAGATCCTTCCCCTCTCGTCCATGTTTTCCCAGCTCTCTCATCAAACCCATTGTCTCTTCTCCTTCCAGATGTACAAAATCTGGATGCACACGCATCTCACATATATTACATGTCTCCATCTTTCTCACAGACCTAACTTCTTCATCTCTCTCTCTCTCTCTCTCTCTCTCTCTCTCTCCCCTTAGGTTTATCTCCTACTCTCTCACCCACATACATACAATCTTTCCCACTATATTTGCTCCATCTTCACAAGCTCTCTCTACATGTTTCATTCACACATTGGGATGTGTTAAAAATGTTGCTTTATAATGGATCATGTAGAGTTATCGTTTGTCTTGTTGCATCCAACAAAGTAATAACTATGAAATGCATTTAGATTTTAATTTGACTGGGATTATGTGACTTTGAGCATCTTGTGAAGTACTATAGACCTCGTATACATCTTGGAATTCAACAATGATTCTAACTATTGAATTGTATAAACCATTACATTCGAAGTCGGTAGCTTAATATATTTATGTCACGATTACAACAAATGAATAATTCCACTACAAACAAGGAAACAAATGTGTACTCCCTCCATTTTTATTTAAGTCTGCGTATCAGCATTGGTCAAAGTCAAGTTTTGTAAACCCTCACAAAGTTTATAACAAAAAATATTAACATATGCAATAACAAATAAATATCATTAGATTCATTATTGATTGTACTTTCACATCATACATATTGGTTATGGAAAATGTTTATATTTTTCTAAAAACTTGGTCAAACTTTAGGAAGTTTGACTTCGGTCAAACCTAATATGCTGAGTTAGTAATAACGAAGGAAGTACTAGTAGTTACTAGTACTACTCGCTAGCTGCTTAGCCCAACCACCCAACATGTAAAACGGGGAGTTTAGTGTTACAAAATTTTGAGGTCGGCTATAAAATCTCCTGCGACCCTAATTCGAGCAGTGCGAAGTTACCACCATACCCTTCGGAACAGGCCTACGGCTACTGGTGGGTACGGGGCTGTTTCTGTAACTTCAGGTTCACCCTACCCAGCCAACCCCACTCCGGCACCAAGAGTAGTACACTTGAATACTCCCCATTTTCTATCCCCACCGCAAAATATACTTCTCTACGGCACCACAGCCTTTGTGTTCCTCCCCTTCTACATCGGCGCACTCGTCCACCACAGCACATCTGCCTCATCGACGACGTCATACGCCGCACTGGAGCTGGTCCACCGTCGTCGTCGTACACGGAGCCTCTTCTCCAGCACCGTCTTCCACGGTCTTGGATCTACTTCCCAGAAGCCGACGCCAAGCACAGAAGCACCACCTTCGTAGACAATGAACTGAATCCCGTTGCCGACCATGATGCACAGAGGCTACCGCGACCATCGTACTCCTCCTCGATTGGTAATGTGTATATTGAATCTCTTAGAAGTACATGTGCAGTTCCAATTTTGTTCATAACTACCCTTCAAATTTCCTGGTTGCTATTGTTCCAGTAAAATTAATTGGTTATAGCTTGCGTGGTCCAACAGAATATCACCTTGTAATTGTGCGTCGCTCCTGTATTGTGCTGTGCTTGAGTAGGTTCTTCATCTGCAACCAGTAGTGTGGCAAATGATGGAAAGTTTTTTAGAACTAGCAAGATGCCCATGCATTGCATGAAATGTCAAGATGCATTTGTAGTTTATCTTTTGGGAGAAAAGGATGAACGAGGGAAGGCTCTATTAGCAAATGTGGAGAGGGGTGTGGGTATCTTTTTGCAAAATTCCCATAGTTTCCTTCCTATCCGTCCGATATAAATCGGACGACCTATATTGCAGGATGGCAGGCACACCATCATCACCAACTCTGTTTTTTATAAGAGTAGAGATAAATATAAATATAATATATATATAAGAGTAGAGAAGAGAGTAGAGATAGCAGGGACGTCGGGAAAGGATCGCGCGCGCGTGAGAAAAAGCACAGCTTGCCGAGGGACACGAGCAGAGGACGGCACAGTGATACGTGGCAAATAAGACGAACTATGCGAGCAACGTCGGAGACATCAAGCACGAATCAGATTAGAGTTGCGTGTGCGATATGTGGCAGAAAGTTGATCCATCATAGCTGTTAGTGATGGAATAAGCCGTGTGTGTTGCGGGTAAACGCTTGCTGGTGTATAACCTTAAATTTAACCAAAAAACTGTTAATGCATGTTACAAAAATTGTATAACTGGAAATTATGTTCAAATACGACTCCAACGATATAATCTATGTCGACATGCATTCGTACTTTATTAGTTAAATCCTACTTATAAACTAGGACAGGGGTATAGTAGGTAATTAAATCGCAAATGTTTTTTTATTAATTGTATGTGTACGTGTCCTCTCGTCCTCCTGTCGCACATCTTATCACCCCGCTGCCGCAGATGGCTTACAGCGCAAGCTTGCGCAACGCGAGGGGGCGTTCTTTTGGCCAAACGGTGGCGCCAATGAATCATTGGTGAGCCCGTTCCCATGCAACCTCGCAGCTTCCCGCGCAAGTTTCCCGCAAATCCCCCAAAATCCCAATGCATACCGGCCTTCTATAAAAACCCTCACGTCATGAGAGGACAACTCCAGTTGAGAAGCTACACCGCGGCGGCGGCGCAGTCCCTGGCGTAGTGTAGTGCGTATGGCGTCCCTGTTGGGTGTGCGCGGAACACCCACCACACGCTCTGCCGCCGCTGCCCGTCGGCAGCTGTTGCCAGCGACCGTTGCCGCCACACCACCGTCGAAAGCCAGGGCCATCTCCCGCTCCGCCGCCACGGCACGAAGCGGGAGGTGGTCGTTGTGGCCGCCACCCCACTGCTGGTCACCGTGGCCATCACCCACTCCACCATCGCGGCCCGAAGGCAGGAGGTGGTGGTCGTGGCCGCCACCCCATTATCGGCGGCCGTGGCCGCCAACCTACCGTCGACCGCCTGAATCATCACCCGCTCTGCCACCACCGCTCGAAGGAGGGAGGTGGAGGTGGAGGCCCACACGTGCGTCAGCAACCTTGCACGCTACATCGAGTTCCTGCGGGAGGAGCAGGAGCGCCTCGTCGAGCACGCAAAGAGCCTTACCGCAGCCCTGGCCACAACACACGCCGATGCAGAGGCGAGGAATTAATAGGCCTACGAGCAGTCTGCCGCTTCGAGAGGGATCATCTAGAGCGGCAGTGGTCATTCGAGCTGGCAAGCTTCATTGAACGTGCAAAAGCGGCAGGCACCGTATTGCATTTCTCCGGCTCGTCAGTAGGCTCCTCCTCCTCCTCTGTCTCTCACTGAGCATGCTTGGCAGAGGAGAGGCTATCGGAAGTAGCACAAAACCCCTCCGTGGTAGTAGTAGTATTTAGGGGCTATTTTGTTCAGTTCATCTGACTATAGATGTGTGGTCGAACTGTACAACATACTTAAAATTAGCTAGTATATATAGTTGAACTAGGTATTTCAGTACATGGTTGGCAACAATTGGGGAGAAGTTTGATCGATTCAGCTGTCGAGTTGAACTATTTGTATAAGTTAAGAATGAATGCTTAATCTATGAATGAAATCTATGCTTAAGTACTAAATTTTAGTTGCAAAAATTACATAGTGCTAATGATTTCTAGCTGCATATTTTGACAAATCGCAGTGTTACAAGGATTGACAAATGGAAACATTACTAGATCAACAAATGTAAATCTTTCCAGTTTGACAAATGGCAACATACCCAATATGACAGATGCAAATCTTACCAAATTGTTTGTACGTGGTTGCACATGGGTCATCCAGAACAACCGTTTGTGTTGAAGGGAAGCACAAATCCTGCACTGCTCTCACTTTGCATACGGGTGTTCTATCTAAATCATCTGCAATCAAGAGTTGCAGAAATCCTGCTCGACACATTTCAGTCAAGGTCAAGCAGCTGTCCGCATGGCACCTCCTACAGCCATTAAAACGAAGACACGTGGCGTCACGTGAATGGTTAACAGAATTTTGGATTTACTAGAATTGAAAAACCAGGCATCTCAATGTTTTCCCAGCAATCAACGGTGCCCTGGTGTTTGAAATTCATGCCCATTTCTTGCATGGGACCTAAGCATGCACCCAAGGACACAAATTTGATTTTTCAACCAATTTATATGCACTGGAGCATGTGCATGTAGTTCAAATATGAATTATGCACATAAAAGCATTGAAAAGTCAGTTAATGCACAAAAATGTCCAAACGAACCCCAAAAAATCACAAAAATTCACACAACACTCCTGTTGTTCTATGTTGACACGAGAAAAAAATTGAAAGCAACAAGAGGCAATGGATATCGTTTCGTCCCCAAAGGTGGGACGTTCCCTACCGAAAACCATCATGCTTGTTGTGAGAAGCTCCGGTTTGTGAGAAGCATATACCCAAACCTGCCCCAAATGGGACAAAATTTGTACCATGGCATGTTGATGCCGCTCCATGATAGCATGCCAACTTTCATCAATTTCATAAGAGTTTTGGATTTACTAGAATTTAAAAATCAGGCATCTCAATGTTTTGCAGGCAATCAACGGTGCCCTGGTGTTTGAAATTCATTCCCATTTCTTGCATGGGACCAAAGCATGCACACAAGTACACAGATTTGATATTTCAACCATCTTATATGCACTGGAGCATGTGCATGTAGTTCAAATTTGAATTATGCACATAAATGCATTGAAAACTCAGTTAATGCATAAAAATGTCCAAACGAACCCCGAAAAATCACAAAAATTCACACAACACTCCTATTGTTCTATGTTGACACGAGAAAACAAATTTGAAAGCAATAAGAGGCAATGGATATTGTTTCCTCGCCAAAGGTGGGACGTTCCCTACCGAAAACCATCATGCATGTTGTGAGAAGCATATACCCAAACCTGCCCCAAATGGGACAAAATTTGCACCACGGCATGTTGATGCCGCTCCATGATAGCATGCCAACTTTCATGAATTTCAGACAAGTTTTGGATTTACTAGAATATAAAAACCAGGCATCTCAATGTTTTGCCGGCAATCAACGTTGCCCTGGTGTTGGAAATTCATTCCCATTTCTTGCATGGGGCCTAAGCATGCACCCAAGGACACATATTTGATTTTTCACCAATTTATATGCACTAGAGCATGTGCATGTAGTCCAAATTTGAATTATGCACATAAATGCATTGAAAACTCAGTTAATGCATAGAAATGTCCAAACGAACCCCGAAAAATCACAAAACTTCACACAACACTCCTGTTGTTCTGTGTTGACACGAGAAAAAAATTGAAAGCAATAAGAGGCAATGGATATCGTTTTGTCCCCAAAGGTGGGACGTTCCCTACCGAAAACCATCATGCTTGTTGTGAGAAGCTCCGATTAGTGAGAAGCATATACCCAAACCTGTCCCAAATGGGACAAAATTAGTACCACGACATGTTCATGCCACTCCATGATAGCATGCCAAGTTTCATGAATTTCAGACGAGTTTTGGATTTACTAGAATTTAAAAACCAGGCATCTCAATGTTTTGCCGGCAATCAACGGTGCCCTGGTGTTTGAAATTTATTCCCATTTCTTGCATGGGACCTAAGCATGCAGCCAAGGACACATATTTGATTTTTCAACCAATTTATATGCACTGGAGCATGCACATGTAGTTCAAATTTGAATTATGCACATAAATGCATTAAAAACTCAGTTAATGCATAAAAATGTCCAAATGAACCCCAAAAAATTCCAAAATTGAACACAACACTCTTGTTGTTCTATGTTGACACTCGAATTTTTTTGAAAGCAATAGGAGGCAACGGATATCATTTCTTCCCCAAAGGTGGCACGTTCCCTACCGAAACCATCACGCTTGTTATGAGAAGCTCTGGTTTGTGGGAAGCTTATCCCCAAACCTATCCCAAATGCGACAAACCTTTTACCACGACATGTTGATGCTGCTACATGCTAGCATGCCAAGTTTCATGAATTTCAGACAAGTTTTGGATTTACTAGAATCTAAAAACCTGGTATCTCAATGTTTGCGGCCGAGTGATGGTGGCAGCGTATTTGAAATTCATTCCCATTTCTTGCATGGGACCTAAGCATGCAACCAAGGACATATATTTGATTTTTCAATAAGTTTATATGGACTGGAGCATGTGCATGTAGTTCAAATTTGAATTATGCGCATAAAATGCCTGGAAAACCCAGTTAATGTATAAAAATGTACAAACGAACCCTGAATAATTCCAATTTTTTTGACGACACACCTATAGTTGCATGTTCACTGCAGATAAAAGTTCTAACAATTCAAACACCATCCTTTGTAGCTTTGACCCTATTAGGTAATTCAAATGATCAAGGCGATAAATCAAGTAGATCGCACACAGTTTATTATCACCAACCATGTGAGATGCAGCACAAAATATCTTGGAGCACCGTCGGTGTATAGTATGCCCATGCCTTACGAGAGAAGGTGCGTCGGCTACAGTGCACTGCCAGCATGTCAAGCACACTATCTCACTCCCCAAATATCATTTCACTTTTCATTCGTCGCTGGTGAAAGATGGGGACGTGGACCCACATCGTGAGGGCAACTTCGGCGGCCCACTCCGGCGAGAGCGCGGCCGCAGCCACAAGGCGTGTGCTAACAAGCTTCGTGAGGGCGATCGCAGTCTGCATCCGGGTGGCCAAGGCAGCGCAAACGGCCATTGTTGCTTCTCAGGCGGTGGCAGCAGCATCTACCTCGGGGATAGCAACTGGCGAGAGCACCACAGCAGCTGTGCGTTCTGCAGCAGCGACCTTAGCCCTGCTGGAGGATGCCCACTACCATATCGAGGCCATCCGCGCCAAGCTCGTGGCGATCACCGCACAAATCGAACGAAGCTTCCTCGACAACGGTCGACAACCCACGACCGGAGATCGGGCAATGGCCTAGAGAGTTCGAGCAGCCATCCGTTCCTGCGCGGCATACCTTGCCACCACGGAGCCCGCCAGAGCCCACATGGCGTTCACCCACGCCCAGCTCATGGCGGCCTTTTCCAAAGATATGGCGAACGCGGATGGCGAGATGCTTGTCGAGTATGGTGCAATTGATGCCATAGAGCCCCTTCCCGAGGAGACCGTCGGGCGCGAGCTGGACATGGAGGCAGCGGTGGAGATCGACGAGCACCAGCCATAGTAGTACTCTTTGTTTTGTTTAATTAAGAGTGCCGGTCTTTAATTTGTTAGAGTAATGTTTAGGTCAGCTAGCTCTGTTTAATTGCTAAACTTGCTCGATTAAGAAGTTAGTCTCCTTTGTGTACCTAAATTATGCAATGATGTGGATGACCACTGTAACCAGGGAAATTCAAACCAAAATTTTTTACGTTCAAACTCAACACACACGGGTTAAGCTATCTGATCGTTTGTGATGTTCACATATTGTACACAGTTCTGAATAACAGACCATGTCTGATGACACATTGCGCGCCAGTTTTTTGGCTGAAGCGATTCCAAATTTTGGGCTTCCGCGGAAATATCTACCTCCCCACCCCCTCCCCTTACCAAAAACCACATTTCCCCTCTTTGCGCCTTCCTTTCCAAGTTGAAACCTTCACTCCTTGCTTGCAGCGCCGCCGCCTCCTCGCCAGCGACCCTCCTTCATGCTCCTTGGCCTCGCCTATCCAGGCAGGTAATCCACACCCGACCCCCATCCTCCTCCTCCTTCCACATCCCACATGCCCCTATCGCCGGCGCGAGCGCGACACCTTCCACCCAAATCACCGACCCCTCCACCAAATAAGCGCCGGCCTAAGCCATGGTGCACACAGACCTCAAGGAGCATTTGGCAGCGGAGAAGCAAATCGCGGCCGCACCTTGGCATTTTCTAGCTATGCCGGTTAAGCATGCTCGGTTTACCCGTTGCGTGTGCTACTCCTGCCTTTCCTTCACAAATTCTAGTGAATTATGCTATCTAATTTTACCATGCAATCTGTTGCTCTAGTGTATATGTTCTATATTTCGTGCACTGTGGTGCTCACTTATTGACTGTTTTGTTAATTAGTTGTCATCTTCAGTTAATTGTTTGGTTCAATTCTGCAAATGTGATGTTCAATTCTACAGGCTGCAATTTTGTATTGTCTTCCATGTGAGAAATAAATCGAATTTATCTTTACAAAATTGTGGGTGCATTCTGTTATTGTATACCATGTGAGGAATAAATTGAATTTGGTTGTATTAAATACATGAGAAACAAATACAATTGCTACAATTGGCTGTAGTTAACTATTTGTTTATCTGTCTAATTTTGTATTATGATTATGTTATATTGTGCAATGTGGTGCTCAGTTAATGTTTGATTCATTTGTTGTGGTGTTTAGTTAACTGTTTGGTTCAATGTTATATTGTGCAATGTGGTGCTCAGTTAATGTTTGGTTCATTTGTTGTGGTGTTTAGTTAACTTCTTGGTTCAATTCTGCAATGCGATGTCCAATTGTCGGGGGTAAAATTTTGTATTGTTGTGCATGTGAGGAATAAATCGAATTTGGTTGCACTTAATACATGAGAAACATATACAAGTGCTATATTTCCTAGTTCTTAATCACTAGTCATCAACCCGTGCTTCTGCACGGGCTAGATACAGTTCTCGTTAACGTTTTCATGTAATTCAATACTGTTAAAATATTGAAAATTTTAAATGAAAGAGTCAACTATATGTACAAATAAGCAATAAATTTATATTCTGTTACATTTAAGGCACATGTTAATTTTTCTATAAAAATATTGATGACATTAATTAAAAATAGAATCAATTCAAAATATAAGACCTTGTATATCTAAAATGATGTCCAATTTGTATATATTAGAAGATTCCTTTGCAATGAGATTTGCATCTACATTGTATTTTTGACAAACAACATCAACATTTTTGGACAAATATAAATTTAGTTCAAATTGACGAAGAGAAATGCATAAAATCCTATTATGTTTGCGTTATTCGAAAATTTCTTGCGAAAATAATAGAAGTAATGTCCAGCCATGGATCAACATCAAGGGTAGGCATAGTTTCATCCTATTACGGTGGTACCCATGGCTATTTGCTTGAATTTCCCCAAAGGAATAGTTGGCAGCAATCATTTTTGTAATTGCTTAGAATATTTGTATATAACTATTCAGGTTTTGAACCATAAGAATGTATACTAAGTAAATGCTTCTCAGATTACTCGCTCTGTTTCATATAAAGTGTCGCTCAAATGGATGCATCTAGACATATTTTAGTGCTAGATATATCCGTTTGTGCGATACTTAATATGGGACAGAGGGACTATTAGTTAATAAAATTTTAGTTTGACCATGATAAATTATTCATAGAATATACATTTTCAAAAGGCTAGGTGTAAATATAGCACTACTATAATTCAACTTCATTTACGCCCAAAAAAATCATGCAAATAAAAAATGGTGCTGCTTCTGTCATATACATAATCTCTATAACATCTTCATGCACTGGTAAGTGCTTCTTGTTTAACTAAATTCCAACTTAATTGTGAACATATCTACCTTTTATCAAACTAAACAATAGAGTATATCGTAATACTTAAAAAATTACCCGTTAATTTTAAATTTAAATGGATGTGGTTGTGAAAAATACCCATATTTGAAATGCCAACAAAATTACAGGTTTAAATATGTTAATATATAATTTTCTGTGCATGCAAATTTATGTATACTTTCCTAGTTATTACCTTAGAATTAGGTGATATCGCATATTAAATTAATTAGCTGGGTCTTTATTACGTATTGTTTTTTAAGGGAACGAACATGCACATGTTTATAGAACCTCACCACATCTAGGTGAGAAGTTGGTGACCGAGGGAGACAACAGAAAATAGTTCACAAAATCATGCACTTTCTTATCTCATAAAGAGAGAAAGAATTAATTTTTTTCTTTCAGGATATATCCAAAAACTCTTCATTTTTTATGGTCCATATTTAAAAAAATATGGGGTAGTCTAAATTAATTCTATTGTTTGTGGAAAAAAAAATCTTATGTAACACATATCACTTGTAAACATACATCATGTATTTTGACGCACGGGTTTTGTTTTTCCTGTACACATATGCATACATCATGTATCGCTTGTACATATTATGGATCGCTAGTTAATCTTCTCACTAAGTATTATATAGGGCAAACTTAAAAAATTAATGCATGAGGCCAATGCGATCTATCCATGAAACGTGTTGGCATGGGAGTCCTTTTTTAATTAATTCTCCTTGGTGGCTTGTCGTAATGTGTCAACGACGTGTTTTTTTTTACTTCTGCATGGACACATATTTGTATCGTAACCTAATAGGACTATTATGTGTAACGTCTAAATTTCTTTTAATTTTAGCCGTATAGTAAATAATCCTATGGTTATTATTATTGTTTCTCTAGGATTAACGTGGAGCCTCGTATGATGCTTCCAATTAGTAAATATAAGATATAAGATGCTTGGTTTGGATAAATGGGTTTTCCCTATGGCTTGAATTAATCTGATGAATCTGCAATGTGATTATTTTTCATCAATATATTTTACTGATAGCATGCGAACCCTTACTTAACCTGATGACTAACTACCTTATATGTGTTGCAGGGAAACAATGGGAAGCACTGAGGTTTACAATCGAGGTTAGCACGTGCATGGTCCGTTGTCTAATAGCACATTATGGTGCAATTGTAGGAACCATTCTAATATTTAGGTTTTTAACAATTTGGTCTTGCACATGTAGGTCCTACTGTCAGAGGTTTTGACCCACTGTTCGACCCTTTTTGCATATGGGGAAGTGAGTTGTCCATGAATACCAGCCAAGTCAAGAAACTCAGAAAGATTGTTAGGATAAAGAAATTAGCGACAAAAAACAACAAGATCTTTGTCTGCACAATGAAGAAGACATCAGTTCACTACAGGATGGTACTAACTATTATAACTTGCCTTTTTAATTCCTTTGCCCCCATTTCCAATATAGAGAAGATATTTATGCACATCCTGGTTTTCAGGCCTTTCCAAAGCAGTTCACTGATGATTACCTCTCAACAGTCAAGGAAGGTATTCATACAACACCCACGGTTCAATATTGAAGTGTTCCTGAAGAGGACGAAGGATGGACGTTCAATCATCCACATGCACTGGCCTAAAATTACAAAGACCTTCAACATCAATGAAGGCTCAATATTCGCCTTCTACTTTAGCAGTTTTCGAGATGAGATACATCTGTCTATGTACCGTCTATAATGCTAATTTCGAAAGGTTATAGATGTTGCATGTGAAACTTGGTCTTGGTGTAGTTGTGTAATGGGGTAGCTGAGTGGTGAAGCTATATGATGTTGTACTCTGATGTATTTCAATTATAAAAATGAAATATATTATGTGCGTAATATGAACTGTCAATTAGATTAATAAATGGATTATGAATAATCAGATAATTAGCCTACTAGTGGCGTATTAGTCTGCTAATTGGGTTTTGCTATTGCAAACGATTGTTGAAAAAATACCGTGGGTGATGACCTCAGGCAACGCACAGAGTTTCTAGGATAAACCGTGTTGGGTCAATGAACAATCACACACAACTTTCTCTTGAAAACTGTTTGCGTTAGGCCACCTTGCGCAAATGTTTACCACATGAAAACTGTGTGTGATGGACAGCCTTTGCCATACAGTTCCTTCCATGGACCGTGTGTGATATATTCAATAATGCAAGCGATTGAATGGGAAAAATTGTGTGTGATGTACCTGTGAACGAAAACGTTTTCCTTCAAGCGACTGTGTGGGATATACATATGAACGTAACTGTTTAGCGAGGACTGACTGTGTGGGATGTACTTGCGACCGGAAACAATTTTGTCGTATAATTGTATTTTTTAGCTCTACTATACGTATTTCCATATTTGAGCGTTCGCCGGTCGCACACGACCTCATTTTACCGAACGTGTGTGCCAGGAGGGCATATCCCCGGCGGTTTCTGGGTCGTGTGGGAAGGACCCCCCTATCGCCCACACTCACTTGGCGACGGTTTCAAATGCCATCGCGGAAAGGGGTTTTAAACCGTTTGTTTAGGAGCTCGCTATACTAGTGAGGGGGGACGCGCCTAGCGGGGATGGAAGATTGGACGATTATGTGCGGACGAGGATGTAGAAGCGAATATGTGCTACAAGAAGTGGACAGGTGATGATGACAACAGCACGCCGCTTGACTTACGAGACACATCCCAGCAGCGTAGGGTCATATCGATGCCACACAACTTGCTTGAGTGATCACAGTACTAGTACAATAAACTACTGTACCTACTACTATGCCCTAGTTTGCATATAGTGGAGTAGGACTCTTCTCTACTACTAGCACCGGAGGAGTAGTATATTCTAAAATAGTTACAAACTTCAATGCCCGACCGTGGAACGACTACGAACTGCCATCGGTGCTAACTCCAATCCCCAGCAAACGTTCGCTGGGAGACATGGCAGTCGCAAATGTCCGCAATGTATTTACAGTATGTGCGTAAGGGTGGCGGTTTTGTCAAATACTATGGCTTAAAAATAGGCCACCGTCAGATGGAAATCTGACGGTTATGTGGGATTCGCCGGGATTGGGCTCGTGGCGAACAATCGCCAGATATCATTATTAAAAAAAGGTTAAAACACCCGAGGCTACAACATGCACCGGCTGACCACTAACAATGATACTAACAAAGTTGTAAAATGGTCAAAGAACGTGTCTACATGGTGTTTGGAATTATATGCAAGCTGGCAAGATGCCCGTGCATTGCACGGAACATCAAGATACATTATTTTTACAAAACCCCTGTTGTGATTGACCTATGCAGGAGTAATCACATGTGTAAAAACTAATGATATCTTGAGAATTTCATCAGAAAAATGGTATCTCAAGAATTTCATTGAAAAAATGATATCTCGAGAAAGATGAGAGATAAGGTGAGGAGGAGTGGGGCGTGGTGGTGACTTGGGGTCAGACTAGGCGGAGGCATGGGGATGGACAGCGCCGGTAGCGACCACCATGCCAGATTGTTCCAGAGACTTCCTTTTTAAATTGCTCAACAATGAGGTTGTGGGAGATAAGGATGAATGAGGCAAGGCCCTATTTACAAACATGGAGAGGGGTGTGGGTATCTTTTTGAAAAATTACCATAGTTTCCTTCCTATCCGGCCTATGTTGCAGGATGGTAGGCACACCTACATCACCAACTCTGTCTTTTATAAGAGTAGAGAAAAAAGTAGAGAAGTAGAGAAAGTAGAGAGTAAAGAAACGAAGGGAGTACCAGTAAGGACACCATCTACTGCTTCGTGTGCTACTCTTGCGCTCCATTCGGCGGGCGCCACGTCCCCTACAGCCACTCCCATATCAAGGACGGCCTAGACGATGCCTGCAAGGTGCCCTGCGTCTAATAGAGTTTCGGTTGAGAGAGGTACGTCGACCAGCACTCGCTGGCGGAGCATAGTTCCACATGCGCGCACGTGCCCTGCTACTGCTATGAGTGCACGCCACCGTTTGAGGGCTTGCCAGCGAGCCTCGTGCATCACCTCACGACACCATCTGTCAAACACTACTGGCCCGCGGCGGTGAACATCAAGTACGAGACGTGCTAGCCATTCATCGTGCCAGAGTCATTGGAGGATCACCGCCGCCTGCTAGTCACGGAGGAGGACGACAACTTATTTCTCTTGGCCGTGTGCACCGGCAAGGCCCACGTAGGCCGTCGCCCCTGTGACACCCCCGATTCGACCGTACACTAATCATACACGCAAACGTGTACGATCAAGATCACGGACTCACGGGAAGATATCACAACACAACTCTAGACACAAAATGAAATAATACAAGCTTCATATTACAAGCCAGGGGCCTCGAGGGCTCGAATACAAGCTCGAAACACAAGAGAGTCAGCGGAAGCAACAATATCGGAGTATAGACATAAGGTTAGACAAGACTGCCTTAAGAAGGCAAACCCAAAAGCAACAATGATCGAAGAGGCAAGGTCTCCTACCTGGGACCTCCTAACTACTCGTGGTCTTGGGTGGCTTCCATGTAGTATCCGTCGGCGGTGGCATCTGGCTCCAGGGATCCACCATCTGGTTGCATCACCCGGAAAGAAGAAGAAAGGGGGAAAAGGGGTAGCAAGAAACCGTGAGTACTCATCCAAAGTACTCACAAGCATCAGATCTACACTAAGTATGAATTGATATCAAATGGAAGGGTTGTATCTGTGGACTGAACTGCAGAATGCCAGAATAGAGGGAAGGCCTAGCCTATCAAAGACTAGCATCTTCAAGAAGCTCCAAGCATCTTGCAGCATGTAGAAGAGTAAAGAATAGCAGTTTATATTTAACAAACATGTTGCAGCATTACCGCCGAGAGATCCTTCCTCGACTCCCTATGAGAAAGCAATCTTGGAGCCACATATCCATCACATGTCTCAAGTATCCATTTCTAGTTATATAAGATCAGGATACAAGTCTGAACATCCATTACCGTGGACACGTTATTCGAATATATATCTTCCTTGCAGGGGTGCACCATGTTACCCAAGACGCTCGATCACTCTGGCCGACCACACCTTTCTGGGGTCAATGCCCGGCCTTGGAAGATCAACACATCGCAGCCCTACCTAGGCTTAGCAGAGAGGTCCCCGCCGGTGTACATCCTAAGCGCCCCGGGGTCTTGGGCCCATCGCCTGTTGCACTCCGGGTCGTTGTGTGCAGGGTGGATACCAGCACCGCCTCAGATGGACAGCATGATCCGACCGTGCCACAATGCTGAACTGGACATCTGACAAAGCTTCGGATGATACCACGACGTCGAGGCCCATAACTATTATCGCGTGGTGGTTATTGTGTAAAGGCCAAAGGCCAATTCAGAACAAATACCCAAACCTGTTAGTGCATTAACAATTAAAGTAGTGACGACTGTTTGTACAACTCCGGAGCTATCACCCCCCTTGGGTGACACCGCTAAATAGCCAGCCGCCACCATCAAATTGCACGGGTGCTCTCCAGGCTCGCCCGACTTTCACAACAGTCTCAAGTAAAGTCAAGGTAACCGTGTGTCCAGATATCAAGGGGAAAACCCGAGGAATTACCCCCGATGGATTCCGCTCGATGTAATCATCAAGGTGAATGTAAGAGGATCCACCCTCGAGGTTCACACTTGAGGTGTTGCACGTCAGAGCCGTATCTAGAATGGTGAAGGAGGAAATCACCCTCGTGGAGCACGACCGAATAGCTACACTACAGAGATCTCATCAGGAGTGATGTATGAGGTTCCACCCTCGGCACTGGATGGTAATTCTGCAGAGTCGAGCAACAAAAGGGGCGTGATGTGATGTGAGGTGTCGGGCTCTGGTCGTTGATCACGTTGATCGAGTCGTTGATGTTGAAGCAGGGGCAACAAGGACAAGGTGGGGGTCACTAATGGAGCACTATCCAACCTATACTAAGCAGTTTAGGGTAAGCATGTAGGTAATAATAGCAGGTACAAAAGAAGGCTATGCATTAGAATAGGTGCAATCAATTACAGTAGAAAAATCTAATGCAAGCATTAGAGAATGGAATGTGCGATATCGGGATGATCAAAGGGGGGCTTGCCTGGAAGCTCCGTTGAAAGGGAAGAAGGGTCGTCATCGACGTAGTCGATCACAGGGGCATCATCAGCAGTCTCGGGGTCTACCGAAGAGAAGAGGGGGAAGAAAAAGTAAATATAATGCAAACAGATGCAATACTATGCATGGCAAGATGAAACGCGGTGCTATATATGACCTAACGCGGTACAATATGATACCGACGAAGGGGGAAAACATCCGGGAAAGTTTTCCTGAAGTTAGGCATTTATGGATAGACGAACCGGAGGGGGAAGGTTGCATGTTCGCTATGCTAGGGACATGTGGCAAACGAATGGACTGCGTATTCGGATTCGTCACGTTGTTCTGAGCAACTTTCATGTATAAAACCTTTTCATCCGAGTTACGAATTATTTTATATGATTTTTCAAAGTTTTAACAATATTCTGCAATTTCAATTTAATTCGAAAATAATGAGTAAATGCTAGGTGTACCCAGCACAGGGTACACAGAACTGTACCCAGTGGCTGACAGGTGGGCGAGGGGGTCCCAGTTGACTAGTCCACATTTGACTGGTCAATAGGGGGTGGGGTCCCTCTGTCATGCACACATTTATCTAACTATTGTTTAAATTAACTAATATAGTTTATTAGTTTAATTAAGATTAATTAATTAAGTTAATTAGGCGTTTAACTAATTAATTAATTGTTTTATTAATATATATTTTTAAATTTCTTTTTTTATCTAAGCAGGGGCGTGGGGCCCTTTGGTCAGTGGCACAGGGGCCAGCCGGGGCAGGTTATTGGGCGCTGGCGCCCGTGCTCGAGGGGCGCTACGCCCAGGCGCGGGGCGAGGAGGAGAGGCCCGACGATGCAGGGGCGGGCGGGAGCCGCGGCAACAGCAAGCAGCGGCGGTTCGGCCAACGCGAGTAGTCAGGGCTGGCGTAGGCGCGGGCGCGACGCGGTGAGTCCAAGCAAGGCGGGGGACAGCCGCGATGGGCAGTAGCAGCAGTAGGGGAGACGACGCGGGGCGCAGGCAGTGGCGGTGCGAGGAAGCAGCGGGCGCGGTGCGAGAGAAGGTCTGTGGAGCAGAGGCGAGGCGTCGCGCGAGGTGAGCAGCTGCAGGCAACCGCGAGCGGTGAGTAGTGGGTCGCGGGGCGACCGGGCGAGGCCGGAGCAGGCTATCACCGGCACGGGCGGCAGCGCGTGACGAAGAGGTCAAAGGAGGAGCAAGGTGGGGCTGCAGCAGGAGGGCGCGAGCACGCGGGCCGACAGCCAGGTCGGCGAGGGAGCAGCGGGGGCCGGCCAGGGCGTGGGCCGAGCGAGGTCGGCCACGACGGTGGGCGTGCGGGCGGCAGGCGGCAATAACAGCAGCACTAGTAGTAGAGCAGAGCAGCGGGAGCAAGCAGGAGAGGGCGACGCAAATGTGTGAGCACGGGTGTGTTCGGAGGCATGCTCGGGCAGCTGCGCGGGAGCAGCAGCAATGAAGCAGCAGCGTAGGGAGCGAGGCGGGGGCCTAGTGCAGACAGACGCTAAGCGGCAGATAGCGGGGGAGGCGGGCGCAGCGAGCAACGACAGCCATGGCGCACGATGAGGTTCAGGGAGGTAGGCCCCGGCCAGGTCGTGGCTGGCGCTGGCGCGGCCAGGGCGCTATCCGGGGCGCGGGACACGCGTCGGGGAGGCCCGTGGGGCGTGGGCGACGCGTAGTGAGAGGGAACGCCTAGCGAGCACGGGTGCAACGTCTAGCGGTGAGGATTACAGCCTAATCTGAGGGAGAATCAGAGGGGAATCGGACGAGGGCCTCACCACGGAGGCACATGGAGGCCGTCGACAGCTTAGGAGCGCAGAGGATGGACCGGGGTGGCGGAGCCGCGGTGGTCCGAGGAGGACGACGACGGTGTTCCGACGCTGCAGTGCTCCCCGTCTCCAATGGGTTGCACCAACGAACGAGGCGGTCTGCAGCGAGGCGACGGGCACGGTCATGCCGCGCGAAGACACAGTGGTCGCCTCAATGGCGAGCGGCGGCGGCGATGATGCGTCAGGAGAGGAGGGGGAGGGGATCTGGATGAGGGGCTAGGCGGAGGGAAGAATGAGGAGGGACCGACCAGGGTTAGGGTTTGGGGATGGTCTTATCCGCCGGGGGAAATGACGGGGAGGCGCGGGATGGCTGCCACGGCGCCATCGGTGGCCATGGCGCCGGTGGATCATTGCCACAATCCCCCCATGTGAACAGAGAAGGGAGATGAGGGCGAGCTGGGCTGTGTTGTGCAGGCCTGCTAGGTAGATGGGCTAGGTGGCCCTAGGGAAAGGGGCTTTGTTTTATTTCTATTTTTTTGTTTTCTTTTTCTTCTTACAACTTTTATGTTTTATTTAATCTCCGCAATATTTTAGTGTTATAAAAATATGAGAACAACACCTGAATTAATGTTTTAGTTTAACCCTCTGCCACAAAAAGTTTGGTAATCAATTAATTTAGTCCAAATATTTTACAATTTTAAAAAGCATTTATATAATAGTTTAAGCCAGTGTTATATTCACAAAAGAGCATTTACATACTTTTACAAAATGTTGGGTCAGCACCATTATTGGTTATGGAATATTTGCCACACTTTGAACATTTTATTTTGCATGTTTGAGAAATTTGAACTTTGGACTTTAATTTGAGTTTGAGTTGAATTATGATTTGGATCAAGTGAGGATTAGCAACATTAATGTGATGACATGGCACCATTTATGGGGGATTACTGTAGCTTAATTATCCGGGCGTCACAGCCCCGTCTCTGTAGTGTGCGTCAGGGGCAACACCACTGGCGCTGACACGAGGTCGTTGTACGGGTGCATGCTCACTGTTACGCCGCGTCCCTCACGCTGACTGGTACTATGCCAAGATGCTCCGTTCCCGGCAATGTGGACATGGAAGACGCCTGGTATGATATTCATCCCATGATGACGAACGGGGACTCCGAGGAGGTTCACCTGGTCATATGCATTACCAAGTCAACTGTTCATCATTAGTCTTTGCTCAATGTAAGCTGCTGTCTACGCATGTCGAGACTTCTTATTTATATAGTATAGAACCTTCCATGCATGATCTTGCTCTATTAGAGTATTGCACTTGAATAAAAGTGTAGTCATTTATGGTTTAGTCAAGAATCTTCCATGTATGCTTTTGCTCCATTAGAGTTCTCACGTGCCATTATGAGATTAATTGTGAATTTTTACTACAGTAACGGTGAAAGACTTAAGATGAACCATTTATTACATCTCCTCTACCCCATTCCAAGTCATCCTGATTTACATTCATGGTGGTCTAGAGAAAATAAACAAAATTGATACTCAAAAAATAATTCTTAACGATCATTTCTTGCAAAGCACAATAACTGTTATTTCTTCACAAGTTTTGGATGCAGGTTGAATAAACGCTTTTGTTTGCAAAAGATACTTTTTTATCTATTTATCCTACATTTACTATTCACCCGGATGTTTGTGAGCTCTAGAGAAAAAATAATATCCGAAGAAACCTATCGATACTAGTTAGACATGAGATGACCCCCACATACTTTGTCAAAATAAATGACTCCCTGATCAATGCATTTCACTGTTCTCTGCAAGGCACGGGCACCTTACTATATATAGTACGACAATAAATGTAACTAACATTATATATAGTACGATAAATGCCCATGCATGTCACCAAAAATTATATCATTGAAAACTATGTTCAAATACGAATCCAACGACATAGTTTTTGTTGACCTGCACTAACATTTTGTCAGTTAAATATTCAGTCAAATTACATGGGGACTAATAAACTACGACGGAGGTAGTACTACTGTAGAGGGCAGCACTGCACGGGAGTCTCACCCTGATCGTGGCGCGGCAGTAAAGCCGTCATATCACAAAACTCCACCACTCCTAGTAATAAGTGCCCTGGTAAAATAAACGGACAAGTAACCATCACATCCATCTGTCTTTTTTGCATTTCATCTCTCTGCATTTACTTTGTCCAGTTCATCTCGCACACTCGATCCCTAGCTACTACTCCTAGTATCCCTAGTTACTACTCCTGGTATCCCTAGCTACTACTCCTAGGGCCAGTTCTTTTGGTGACTTAAAAAATAAGCCGTCTCTTCCCCAGCTTTTCGCATAAGACTAGTCATAGTGGAGAGTACCATAAGGCACCTCACTCATTCATTTTGTCTTCTAAACTACTACCTCCGTCCTGGTTTATTTATCACAATTGTAATTTGTGCTAAATTTTGACCAAAGATTCAAATGATAAAATGTTAGTGCATCTAAACAAAATTTATATAATTTTTGGTGACATGCATAAACATTTCATTAGTTAAATTTGTGGTTAAAATTTCACACAGATTACAACGGGGGCCAATAATCCACGACGGAGGTAGTAGTTATGAGATTACTAATCTAGAATCCTAAAAGAACTGGCCCCTAGTACTCCTAGTAGTAGTACTCAAGTTGGAATTCCAATTGCATTGTATATCTTGTTAGGCAAAAAATTCAATACAGGGTGTACGAAGCGGTTTGGGAATTTGCATGCCTTCCCCACCAGTAAGATACTCCGTACAAAGTACGATAGAGCAATAACCACAAAGAAGGAAGCTAAAAGTAAAGAATCAAAGAAGCATTTTTTGCATTTCTTTTGCATTGAATCATTTCACAAGCTTGACTAGTGTTGTTTTCTACTTTTACAAAAACCGCATCGTAATGTTAAAACATGCACTTGCATGTACATAAGTAATAGTAGTAGCACAGTCTACAAGCATATATAGAGAGAGACGTGTAGTGCGATATATAGTTAAGTTTGTGCTATATGCATGTACTTACAAAATGCGTACGAATACACAAGGTTTACAAACTTTTCATTTTACATACTTAATTAAGGACGCTAATAATTCCCGAACATTCGGGATTTATCATTTGCGTCCCAAAACTAATGAGATTGCCTTATGAAACTAAATTACTCCTAAAAAATGCCAGGCGCTCGCAGGAGTGCTTGCGGCGCGCCACGAGGGCCCTGGTGCGCGGTCGTTTCCCAGTGCACCGGCACAACGCCTCTTCCTCAGCCTCGCAATTCGTAGGTGTTGATTGACGACTTGCCGGTGGGTGAGCGCGATCTCACTAGTGTGGTGATCCGGCGCCCACAGGTACTCCTCCTCGTTGGAAGCATCCACCCGGTCCACGTACCGCCAAGCATAGATGAGGCGCTTGGGCCCGACTGCACTCAGGGCTTTGGCATAGGCGTCCTTGGCCACCCTCACGGCTCTCGCACGAGCCTTCTGCCAAAGAGCCAAATTCATGGCTCTCTCGGATGTGACGTAGGCCTGCCAGGCAGCATGCCTTGCGGCGCGCTTCTCTTCCTCGGCCTTCTTCTCTGCCTCTATTTTGGTGCACTCTGCCGGAGGCAAAGCCTCCCACAAAGCGACCTCCATTTCTTTCCAAAGCACCTCAAGGGTGGGGGGCACGGCTGGCGGCGCGACGTTCTCCTCGTAGCAGGGAGTCGATGCGTCCTTCGACACGCATGCTGGCGAGACTGGGAATGCCAATGCGTCCGCCTCAACGTGTCGCGGCGAGGAGGGGAACACCAACGCATCCACGTCGACGTGTCGCGGCAAGGAGAAGACTGCCGACGCGTCCACCTCGACGCGCCGTGGCAAGGAGCGGAATGCCGACGCGTCCTCCTCGACTAGTGGCGGTGAGGAATAGAACGACGACGCGTGACCCTCTGCGCGGAGCAGCGAGCGATGCCTAGGGCTTGGGAGGGCCGATTCCATTGTGGTCGACGTGAGAGGGAGGGGGAGGAGATAGCGATGAACATGAGCATTCTTCCAAATGCAGTGGGAGGTGCAGTATTTATAGCGAGCAATGGCACACCTACGTAAGATATGTTGCGTGATTAACATAACAGCTATGTGGGCATATTTGTTGGAGTAAATTACAGGGGAGGGAAGGGGTGGAAATATTGCTGGTCACAACGAGTTGGATGAGCGCGGGGGGAGGAGAGTCATGCATGCATATTTTTTTCCACACGTGGTGGAGTGGTGGGACTGCCAGAGGGAGAAGGAGAGTCAAGCAGGCAGATTGTTTTCACACATGGAGAGGAAAATATTTGGAGATGAACGGGCTTCCTACAGGTATGGGGAACAGTGCATAATAAGTCATCTTACATGCAATGAACTGACCATTGCATGTCGGGCTAGGTATAGTCTCAAGTCATTAAAAACATACACGCCCCACACATGTTCAGATTTAAAGGTGCACTAAATTATAGCATGCAATGATTAAGGTTGGCCATAGTGGTGGTATCTTAGCTGGTATCATGCACATGGGGATAGCAAACATGCTGATGTGGCAAAGAATTAAAGAAGAGAGGGGGGTTAGAGTAACATAGGTAGATACCGTATCATATTGAATACTATGCTACTTTGTGTCATGCATGGCACTATAAATGTCGAGGGGATGAACCCCGGGCAGGCAACGGAACCCGGATCCTCTTCAAAAACAATGGGGCTGGCACCGCCCCTCAAACCGGCACGCGCATGGCCGGGTCGCTCGACCCGGGCAAGCCCAGCAACCCGGCCAGACTCTCCGACCCGGCAGGACTCGTCAACTCGTCCTCAACAACTAGCGCAAGACAGCCGAACCCGGCACAATCGAAGCTTCCTCGACAAGCAAGATCCACCCATGGCATGCTCCGCAATCCAGCCACGGGTCAGCTCCCATCCCATCTGGGTCAAACGATGGGACAAGTCTTCAATCAACGATGACCAAGGCAACAGTACCCCGCCCATGCATCTGGTCACTGTACAAATCTTCAATCAACGATGACCAAGGCAAGCGGCAACCTAACGGATAGCCACTGTACACGACTCGACTCGGCCATGCGCTGACGATCGACAAGATGGCGCCACAGTCCCCCTACGCACGCGGGGCCCGCACCTAGGGGAACCCGGCGAACCGCAAGCCCTCAGCGGGACCCAGCCCGGGTCCCCGGACACCGATAATACGGACCCACCGACTTGTAGCATTACCATTGTACCCCTGGGGGTTGGTCTATAAAACCCCCCAGGAGCCCACGCTCATATGGGCATGTAATGAGAGAAAGGCAAGTAAGCACAGAACTAGCCACCGAAACAGCAACACCAGTGAGAAGGAGCAGCCCAAGCCTTGGCCAGCTTCCTTCCTCCCCCATACAGCTCCAGGAGCAACATTGTACTATCGAGCATCCAACTACACTCGGCAGGACTAGGGTGTTATCTCTCCGGAGAGCCCCGAACCTGGGTATGTCCGGCGTCGCACGCCCGCTCATGCCAAACTCGCCTCTGGAGCCCACCAGCACCCTCTAACCTTCTCCTCTCTTTAGCCATCACTTGGCATCTGTCGTGCGCCCACCACGACAGTTGGCGCCCACCATGGGGCAGCTCGAAAAGATGGCCGGGAGCATGCTTCAGACGGGGCTCTTCTCCTACACCAACGAGTCCATCGCGCTTTCGGACGACATAGTTGGCGCGCTCGCCGCCTCCTTCGCCACATTGCGCATCTCCGATGCATTCGCGGCCGACGAGTACCCCAGTGAGGTGCTCAGCTACTCCGAATCCCCCCTCTCCCTCGGTGGCGGCATTTCCGCCGGGGCAATGGACGTCCATGTGGAGGTCTTCGTCACCGGCGATGGTGCCTCCTCCTCGTCAAGCAAGACGAGGAAGGCCGGCGAAGCCAGGGCCGCAGCGGAACGGATCGAGCCGTCTGATCCGTTGCGCGTCGTGATGCAGAGCCTCCGCATCCCCATCGGCACCGACGTCGATGCCACCAACATCGCTGAGGCCCAAACCCAGCTCGAGGAAAGGCGCCAGCAGATGCTGGACCTGTCCGAGACGCTCGCCGCCACTCAGCGTCGCCTGGACGCTGCTCAGCTGGAGCGCAATGCCGCCTACAGATTCACGCCCACCGCGGCCGAGCCAAGCCGAGTCACCGATGTGCGTGCCCGGGAGGAGCGATCAGCCGGGCTCTTGGCGTCGTCCCGACCGTCTATGAGACCCCAGCAAAGAACATGCGTGCTGCCCAGGCAGCAGCAGTCGGCCTGGATCAGCTCACAGGTGAGGAGCTGAAGGAGCACATCGAGCGGATGCGCGAACTCCTCAACGCGGACAACACCCAGCAGGACCGCCTCAACCACCTCGCCAAGCCGGCGGGATCCGGCTCCGCCCGCCTTGGCGGACCCGGCGAACTTCTACATACAGCTTCCTCGCCACCTGGTGAGGTGCACTACGGCCGATCCCGGACTCAGTGTGATCTGGCCTCCACAGCCGCCGGCGGAATGGGCGACATCCGGCTCCAACTGACCCCCCCCCCCCCCCCCGTGGCCTGGCCGCAAGTCGACTTGGCCCGCGCGCCATCGATGACGCCGACGCTCGCCACCGCCTCGATCATCTCGCTCGCTCTGTGGAGGTGGAGGAGAGTGGCGCTATCGGGCCGGTGTGCTTTGGCCCACGCATCCGGGAAGAGCCCTTCCCCAAGGGGTTCATGCTCCCCCGCGACACCCCCAAGTACAACGGGACCGTGAAGCCAGAAGACTGGCTCACCGACAACACCACGGCCATTGGCATCACTGGTGCCAATCGTCGTCTCACCGTGCGCTACGCACCGCTCATGCTCCAAGGGTTGGCCCGCACGTGGTTGAACAACCCGCCGATGGGCAGCATCAACACGTGGGTCGAATTCGAGGAAGCTTTCGTCCGCAACTTCACAGGGGCCTACAAGCGACCCGGCCGCCCTAGCTAGCTCGCCATGTGTGTACAAGGGCCTACGGAGACCGGTCGCGAGTACCTCGCGCGCTGGACCGAGCTCTGGAATAGCTGCGAGGGCGTCCATGAAGTCCAAGCAATCCAGTACTTCGTCAGCGGGTGGTGAGATGGCACCCTCCTCAAGCACAAGCTCTTACGCTCTGAGCTGGCCACCATGGCCGCGCTCATGGTGAAGACGGACAAATACACCAACACCGACTCCGCCATGAAGATCCAGGTGGCCCTGGATGAAGCCGGCAAGGCGAAGCCGTTTCCCCCTCCGAAGCCGGTCGGAGAAAGCAGCCGGCAGAAGCATCACCGGAACAACAAGCGCAAGGCCGACCAGCCGGCACAACACCACGACAACCGGCTCGTCGCGGCCACCGAGCCCGCGGCGGACCCGGCGGTGAAGCGCCGGCAGATCGGCAAGACGACATGGCAACCCGCCATGAGTTTTGAGAAGATGCTCGACGCCCCCTGCAAGCACCACAACGGCGCAAGACCCTCCACGCGCACGCTTCGGGAGTGCGCCATCACCAAGCGCATCATGAGGGGCGACGTCCCGCCTCCTCCGGCTCCGGCTCCAGGCGTAGGGCAGCTGCCTCCACCTCCAACGCCACCTCCAGCTGGCGGCGTGATGCGCGACGACGCCTACCCGGACCAAAACGCCGCCTACGTCCTCTTCACTAGCCTCGGCAACGACAAGCGCAGCAAGCACCTCCTTCAGCAGGAGGTGAACACCGTCGTCCCGGTCAAGCCAGAATTCATGCATTGGTAGGATCGCCCGATCACCTGGACCCGGGAGGATCATCCGGAGGTCATGCCGAGTCCGGGTGGTTAAGCCCTTGTCCTCAACCCCATCATCGTCACGCGGTGCACATGCAAGTTCTCCTGAGTCATCATCGACGGCGGCAGTAGCATCAACATCCTCTATCGCAACACGATGACTGAGCTCAACCTCAAGGCCGAGGACCTGGAGCTGACCCGGACGATCTTCCACGGCATCGTGCCTGGCCTCTCCTGCTCTCCCATTGGCCGGGTCCAGCTCGATGTCCTGTTCGGCGATAGCAGCCACTTCCGAAGCAAACCACTCTGGTTCGAGGTGGTGGACCTGTCCAGCGCATACCATGCATTGCTAGGCCGGCCCGCGCTCGCCAAGCTCATGGTGGTTCCCCATTACGCGTATCTGAAGATGAAGATGTCGGGTCCCAAGGGCATCATCACCATCACCGGCGATTACCGTAAGTCCCTGGAGTGCACCCGAGATGGCGCCAAGTTGGCCGAGTCGCTGGTCATTGCTGAGGAGCGGCACCATCTCGACCGGATCGTCGCTCGGGCAGGCGAGGCCTCCGCTGCGTCGATCCCGACCCAGGACCCGGTCGATGAGGCCGCCTTCAAACCCTCCAAGGAGACCCAGAAAGTGAAGCTGAACCCGGAAGACCCCAGCTACAGCAAGTACGTTGTCGTAGGCGCCCGCCTCGACAGCAAATAGGAAGGCGAGCTCGTCGACTTCCTCCGTGAGAATCGGTATATCTTTGCATGGACCCCCAATGACATGCTGGGTATCCCGAGGAAGTACGACGAGCACAAACTTCACAACCGCAAGGACGCCAAGCCTGTCTGTCAAGCCCTACGACGATTTTCCGAAGAGAAGAGAAGAGCCATTGGTGAAGAGGTCGCCAAGCTTTTGACGGCCGACATCATAATGGAAGTGTTTCACCCCAAGTGGCTGGCCAATCCAGTCCTCGTCCTGAAGAAGAACAAGACCTGGCGCATGTGTATCGATTACACCAGCCTCAACAAGGCCTGTCCCAAGGATCCGTTCACTCTCCCACGGATCGACCAAGTCATCGACTCAACCACCGGGTGCGAACTCCTGTCCTTCCTGGATGCTTACTCCGGCTACCACCAGATCAAGCTAGACCCGGCCAACGCCCTGAAGACGTCATTCATCACGCCCTTTGGGGCGTATTGCTACATCACCATGTCATTTGGCTTGAGAAATGTCGGGGCCACCTTCCAACGCTGCATGCAGAAATGCCTGCTGCCGCAACTCGGCCGCAATATCCACGTGTATGTGGACGACATCGTGGTGAAGACCAAGCAGCACCTCACGATCCTCGATGATTTGAAGGAAACATTTGCCAACCTCCGCGAATACAAGGTCAAGCTTCACCCAGAAAAATGCGTCTTCGGCGTCCTGGCCGAAAAGCTACTCGGCTTCCTCGTCTCGGAACGCAACATTGAGGCGAACCCGGAGAAGATCAAGGCCATCGAGCGCATGCGCAAGCAGGCTCGGCTACGCGATGTCCAGAAGTTCACCGGATGCTTGGCCTCGGTCAGTCGGTTTCTAAGTCGGCTGGATGAGCGCGCTACCCCTTTACCAGCAGATGAAGAAGACGAGTCTGTTCGAATGGAACGACAAGGCAGACGAGGCCTTCCAAGACCTCAAGCGCATGCTCTCCACCGCACCAGTCCTGGCCGCGCCGACCGACAAGGACCCGTTGTTGCTCTACATAGCCACGACCTCGCTGGCAGTCAGCACGGTGCTGGTGGTCGAGCGACCAGAGAAGGGCAAGATCCAAGCAGTCCAGCGCCCAGTCTACTACCTGAGCGAGGTGCTCTCCATCTCCAAGTAGAACTACCCACACTACCTAAAGATGTGTTACGGCGTGTACTTCACCGCCAAGAAGCTGAAGCAGTATCTCCAAGAGCACGTCATCACCTGGTCAGCACGGCGCCTGTCGGAGAAATCATCGGGTGCCGGGATGCCTCTGGCCGGGTCGCCAAGTGAGCGATCCAGCTAGCCGGCCACACCATCCTCTACGAGCCCCGCACCACGATCAAGTCTCAAGCTCTGTTCGACTTCGTCGTCGACTGGACCGAGACCCAGTACTTGCCGCTGCCCCCCGACTAGACGCATTGGCGCATGCATTTCAACAGATCCAAGATGCGACTCGGCTTGGGGTCCGACATCGTACTGTCGTCCCCGAAGGGTGACCGGCTCCGCTACGCGCTCCAGATCCAGTTCGCCGCCTCCAACAACGTCGACGAGTATGAAACCCTTGTGCACGGCCTCCGACTTGCCAAGGAACTCGGCGTCCGACGCATCCTGTGCTACGGCGACTCGGACCTGTGTCACGCCCAATATGCGACCCTATCCAAAAGGAACTCGAAGGTCCCACCAAGGATAGACCCGCATATTGAAACGCTTTTGCAAGGTGGATATCATTACATCAACATTACATAATAGAGGGGATACATACAAAAGGCATACAATGCCACACGGATACAACATCACAATACATTAGATCATCATCCGACTACGGATGAAACACAAACAGAAGCTCAAACGACATCCACCCTGCTAGCCCAGGCTGCCGACCTGGAACCTATCCCCTGATCGAAGAAGCAGAAGAAGAACTCAACGCAAGCAAGCATCGCTCTCGCGTCATGATCATCGCAAAACCTGTACCTGCAACTGTTGTTGTAGTAATCTGTGAGCCACGAGGACTCAGCAATCCCATTACCATGGGTATCAAGACTAGCAAAGCTAAATGGGAATGGAAGGGGTAAAGTGGTGAGGATGCAGCAGCGACTAAGCATATATGGTGGCTAACATACGCAAATAAGAGCGAGAAGAGACAAAAGGAACGGTCGTGAAGCTAGCAATGATCAAGAAGTGATCCTGAACTCCTACTTACGTCAAACATAACCCAGAAACCGTGTTCACTTCCCGGACTCCGCCGAAAAGAGACCATCACGGCTACACACGCGGTTGATGCGTTTTAATTCGGATCTGGTGTCAAGTTATCTACAACCGGACATTAACAAATTCCCATCTGCCTATAACCGCAGGCACGGCTGTCGAAAGATTATACCCTGCAGGGGTGTCCCAACTTAGCCCATGATAAGCTCTCGCGATCAATGAAGGATATACCTTCTCCCAGGAAGACCCGATCAGACTCGGAATCCCGGTTTACAAGACATTTCGACAATGGTAAAACAAGACCAGCAAGACCGCCCGATGCGCCGACAATCCCGATAGGAGTTGCACATATCTCGTTCTCAGGGCAACACCAGATAAGCTAAGCGTACAGGTACCGACGTAACCCAAGTTGCCAAGGGATGATCCCGCACGATGCTCTAGTTTGGACCAACACTTAGACAAGCACTGGCCCAGGGGGGCTATAATAAAGATGACCCTCGGGTTAATTACTCCCAAGGGAAATGTAGGTGGTGGTGAGGCAAATGGTAAAACCAAGGTTGGGCCTTGCTGGAGGAGTTTTATTCAAAGCGAACTGTCAAGGGGGTCCCATAAATCACCCGACCGCGTAAGGAACGCAAAATCCGGGAACATAACACCGGTATGATGGAAACTAGGGTGGCAAGAGTGGAACAAAACACCAGGCATAAGGCCGAGCCTTCCACCCTTTACCAAATATATAGATGCATTAATAATATAAGAGATATTGTGATATCCCAACAAAATCCTGTCCACCATGGAGCAATCTTCAACTTCACCTACAACTAACAACACTATAAGAGGGGCTGAGCAAAGCGGTAACATAGCCAAGCAACGGTTTGCTAGGAAGGGTGTCAAAGGTTAGAGGTCCATGGCAATTTGGGAGGCTTAATGAGCAAAATATAGGTAACGCAGCAAAGCGATAGAACGAAGCAACTAGCATAGTAATGATAGTAGTGAGATCCAGGGAAATGGTCATCTTGCCTGAAATCCCGCAAGGAAGAAGAAGGAGTCCATGGAGAAGAGGAAGCCACGAAGACGAACCAAAAGTAGACGAACGAATCCTCACGATCGCAACGAAACAGGAACTAACAAGAAGAAGCACACAACATGGTCAACACACCACACATGAACATGACATGATGCACAAACGAGTATGATTCAAGACAAGACTACATGAAGCTACTCATGGCAAGAGATGATGCAAACAAGAGCAACACATCAAGGCAAGTTTAAATGAGGCCGGGAACAACATATAACAATTCCGGTAAGTCCTCATATGCATATTTCGAAATTGGTCCAGATCTGAATAAACCTTATGTTCAAGTTGTTAAACAGCAAGTTAAGATGCACAAAGATGATCTACACGACATTCTAGTCAAGTTACATATAAAGTTCATTTAATTCGGAGCTACGGCCTAGAAGATATGAGCAAAACAAGTTAAACATGGCATTGATGCAAAATGCACCCAAACATCAAGCAAACACCTCAAAACAAGGATGCAACATGATAATATGAAACTACATGCAATTCTAAGCAAGTTCCATATAGAGCACACTCAAAACGGAGCAACGGTTCAACACACACACATGAAACAAGTTTAAAGGACAAGTTGTCCAAAACAGCAACTAGGCATATTGCAAGCACCAAAACAATATGCTACAGGATCTCAACATAATAACAAAAGGCATGGGCATTATGTACAGGTAAAGCACAACAAAATATGAACACTGAGCTAACTCCAGAAATCACTAGAACATGCTCAAATACACATGGCAAGATTGCAAATAATAACAGTTCAGACTTTGCAGAAAATAACATCAGGTTGCAATGTTTAGAGCTATCAAACAATATGTTACAAGAACTTATCATTGCAAACAAAGGCATGGCATGAATCTACTAATTGCATAGAACAAAAGTCTCTTACTGACCATGAGCCAAAAAGGATCAGAAAATATGATGGCACC
This sequence comes from Triticum aestivum, assembly GCF_018294505.1. NCBI lineage: Eukaryota > Viridiplantae > Streptophyta > Magnoliopsida > Poales > Poaceae > Triticum > Triticum aestivum. The sequence continues at coordinate 482,137,787 of NC_057798.1, read as the reverse complement.
CATGTAAACATAGCAAGTTATAATACAGATTCAAGCATGGCAGAAACAGAATTATGAAGGCATGTTGGTGAGCTTGATTCACTCACCACAAGTCATTGCATGACAAGATAAGCATGGCATCAGCAAGAACACATGTTTATGAAGCTATCCAAGGCAAGAACAAGTTCATAGCATGTAAGGATCAACTACAACAACCTTGGCAAAAATTGAATAACATGTAAACAATCTGCCAGGAAACATTTTGAAGCAAAAGTAGAGCACGAAAATGACATGCTATACTACTCCATAATTGCAACCAGGGGTATGAATGGATAGAGAACAACCACATGTTCAAAACATACTTACTGAAGTATCTCAAAATATGCATGGATCTCTCTATAGCATCAACTTTACATGGCATCAAAATAACAGCAGAACAGGGACTAAAATCAGCAACATCATGATGTCTAGTTTGCATGCTTGTGCTAGTGACCACATTAATCACAAAAATACATGGTAAGCACCTATGTAAAGAAGACATGGCATAGTTCAAAACACATGTAGACATCAACCTCATAGGATGCACACATCAATCATGTCAAAAATGACAAAAGAGCTCGTTCTGTTAACAGATAGCAGAAAACATCATGAAGCACCCTTACAACGATGATTCAGGCATCTAGATGACCTCAAATGAATATGATTCGATGGAATAAATGAAGTACTCGTTGAGACGAAAAATTTGACATATTACACGCACGAAACGGAGCTATGGATGCAGAGATATGATGCAATGAACATGGCATGATAAAGTCAAAATATTTCAGGACTTGGTCATTTTTTTAGAAAAAGAACGGAGTGGGCGCAGATTAGCTAAATAGCGCCGCGCGCGAGGGATAGGCCGACGGGGGCACTCACCTCGTGGGCTACGGCCCAGGTCAGTGGAGCGGACCGGCGCTGTTGGGCCTCGGGAGGCCCAAGCGAGGGGTGCTCGTCCTCCTCCCGATCTCGACCGGATCAGGGAGGCAGGGACGACGTCGGCGGCCGAAGGCGATCGCCGGTGGGGAGCAGGGCGAGGCCGGGACGACGACAGGGCCGGGAATGGGCAGATCGGCAGCGGGGGACCCCGGATCTGGTGTCGGGGTGGCCGGCGGTGCTCTGGGAGGCTACTCCGGTGAGAAGCTCCAAGGGCGGCGGGGTCCTGCAGGAGAGAGAGAGTGAGGCGGGGCGAGGAGAGAGAGGGAGAGAGGTGGCGAGGGGCGGCGCAACCTGGCCTTGGGGTTCGGCGGCGGCGAAGCCCGGAGGGGCCGCCGGTGGGGCGCGAGGTCCGGCGAGCGGCGGGGAAGCCACGTGGACGAACGGGAGGTCGGGGTCGAGGGACGGGGCGAGCGGGCGCCAGGGACGGGCGGCGGCGCAGCACGGGCGCCTCAGGCCCAGATCAGCCCGGGGCGGGCCGCAGATGGGCTCCGGCAGGCCCGTGCGGTGGCTGGGGAGCTGGGGAGGCGACGTGGAGGCACGGGAGAGGCCACCGACGGTGGCGCAGGTGGTGGCTGGCCTCTAGGCCGGCGACAAGTGGCGGAGGGAGGTGGCTATGCGCGGATTTGGAGGGGGAGGCGGCGAAAACGAGGAGGAGAGGGGGTAGGCTGCCAAAAATGGAAGGGGAAGGTGTATATAAAGGGTAGGGACTAGGGTTTGAGGGTTTTGGAGGGGTTTCGGAGCCTCCGATCGCGATCCGACGGACCCGATCAAGAGGGGGGGGTTAGCCAGGCCTAGGTGGGCTGTGTAGAATGCCTTGGGCTGAGAAGAGAGGGATGAATTGCGGCCCGGCACGGCTTTCGAATACCGAAAACGTCCAACGGATACACCGGCTATATTGCGGCTGTACGTTTAACGGTTGGGCTATCAAACGAGCTCCGAATGCGACGAAACTTGACAGGCGGTCTACCGGTGGTATACCAAGGCCGCTTGGCAAACCTCGGTCCATTACGAGAACGTTTAACACCCGCACACAAAACAAGGTCTAAGAGGGGCGACGGGGCACGCGCGAGAGGTCTGGACTCCGAACGGACAACAGAGAGAACCGGGAGAACCCGAACGGATGCAAGTTTTGAAAAACATGCGGATGAAATGCAGATGATGACATGGAAAATGCAACACGCAAGCAAATTACATGGCAATGACGGCGAATAACTGGCAGACACCTAGCGCATCGAATCCGGGGCGTTAGAACACTCCTCCACTAACAAGAGATCTTGTCCCGAGATCTTAGGACCGAGACGGAAGGGAAAAGGATGAGGTGAAGCAAGAACTGAAGAGAAGAAGCAAAGAATCGAGAGCACTCGAAAATAAGAGAGGAACGACAAGAATGACAAGAATCGAAAGCTCACGGAATCAGATAGACTATGAAACCACTCCGGTTAGAACAAGATAGGAAAGGAATAAGAATGGAAGAATTTAGGCAGCACTCCGGCTGAAAATGGAAGGAAAAGAACATGAACTAGAGGATGGAATGATAGTTGATGAAGAGATGACACAAAACCTCCGGAAAGAATTAAAAGAGAATTGAATGAAAAGAATTTATAAGGATTGAATGGAGTTGTTGAGAAAATCAACAACGAAAGAATAAGCTTGATGTGGACTTATGGATAACATCTCAGAAATTATGAGGTGATAACCAGCCACTAACGGAAATGATTGGATGACTTAGAAGAACGAAGAAATGCAAAACTCCACTTCAAAAGAATACAGAGAATTAATTGCACTTCGAGACGCGAGAAGAAAAAAGGATACTTGAACTCCTCCAACAAGAATCTTGATGAATACTTGAGAAATGAATTAAATCATGAAGAACCACCGTGAAGAACTTCGGTAACAAAAGGATGATGAGATACAATGATGGAAGACAGAATAAGATGAGCCTTGCGACGATTTAGATGGAGGTTCGGACGAAATGACCGAGGAAATTTTGAAGTCCGGAAAAGAAAAGATGAAGACACTTGGAACTAGAATTTATTCATCGAGAACAAACTCCGAATGAAGGGATTACTCACTTGGATGAAATAAGAATAAGATTTATTGTATGCTTATCCTTCATCAAATTAAATTGATGACAAGCAAAGGATTTTACATACTAGTTATTCTTCTTGGCAAAAGGATTGAGAAGTGACATATCGCAAACTTGAGAAGGTCTTCATGAACCACTGATAGGATTGGAAAGAACGAATGAATTAAAATGATAGTCAAGGAAAAAGGAATCTGAAGGAACCACCGTAAGAATTCAAAAATGACTGATGAAAGAGAATGAATCACCGGGAAGAATTAGACGACCAAATATGCCTGAGGGGATTAGATGCAAAAGAACAAAGAGGTCATGATCTGATTAAAGAACACTTGAACGAAGCACCGGGATAAATAGAGAACGATAGCTGAAATGTGAGGACGAAGAATTCTTCTTGAATGATGGCCTCCGGTGAAAAGAAATGGGAATACAACTTCTGACATACTCCGGATAGGTAAGAAAGAATATCTGACAAACTGAAATAATTCGAGAGGGTGATATGAAGCTAGAACCACTAATCTTCGAGAGGACGGGCAAGATTTAGAGGAAAAACTCTTCTTCGATCTTCAAATGACGATGAGAAACAACACCAAAATTACTGAGATATACCGGTATAATGAAAAGCAGAGAGGTTGAGGCAACAAAGGAAAATGATTTGAAATCGATCTTGGAAAAGCATCTGACTGATGAAATTCATACTTACGCCAAACTTCAAAAGGATTTGAGAATAGCTCCGGGAAATTAGAAGAGTCAGGTAAGATCCTGGGAAAAGACCTGTGGGTTAGGGCCCACTAACGAGAAAACACCATTGGATAGGGATGGTGAACAGATAAATGATGCACCAGAACGATTGAAATATTTGAATGAGGTGACAACCTTGAATTAATTGGAACACAGACAAATCTCCTGAGATGTCTTGAACACTCCGGAAGGATAAACTAGCGAGAGGCGCACGAGCAGGGAAAACACTTGATCCGAGGAAAAAATATAATCACTACCGAAAAATGGAATTGAATCCACTAGAGAAGAAAAAAGATGAAGAATGTCCACCGAGACGAGAATTCACCGGTTGAAATAATTTACGAAAGACTGAAGAGGCCCCACACGAATGGAATTGATGCTTGAAACAAACTTAAGCTCCGAGAAGAAGAGGGTGGGAGGGCGGGAAAACAAAGGCAACTTGGAAGGGGGAACCGACGAATAACTTGAAGAGAAAACACCGGTTGAAATCATTGTGGAGAGAGAGCAAAACTTCGTACGAGCAGGATGGATACTCGATTACAGACTCCGGCTCTGAGAGGAAGAAGGGGTGGGCGGGTGGGAAAAGAAAACAACTGAGGATTGAACTCAAAGATGAAGAGGCTCGAGTCAACTTGACGAGAAATGCACCGGATGAAAAGAGCTGAGAAGCAATGATCGGAAACCCAACTACGTGATCCTAAAGAAATATTTGAAAGGGAAGAGAAGTAATTCAAAACACCTACGACAAGATTCCTTACCAGAGCGACGAAGGGGCTGAGGAGTAAAAAGAATTCCTACTCTCTGATATAACTAGACTCTGAAAACAGTTTACTTCTAGACTCAACAACGGCCAAACTACGCGATCAATCAAGGGGGGCTCCTAAGATCGGTCGAGGCTCTGATACCAACTTGTCACGCCCAATATGCGACCCTATCCAAAAGGAACTCGAAGGTCCCACCAAGGATAGACCCGCATATTGAAACACTTTTGCAAGGTGGATATCATTACATCAACATTACATAATAGACGGGGATACATACAAAAGGCATACAATGCCACACGGATACAACATCACAATACATTAGATCATCATCTGACTACGGATGAAACACAAACAAAAGCTCAAACGACATCCACCCTGCTAGCCCAGACTGCCGACCTGGAACCTATCCCCTGATCGAAGAAGCAGAAGAAGAACTCAACGCAAGCAAGCATCACTCTCGCGTCATGATCATCGCAAAACATGTACCTGCAACTGTTGTTGTAGTAATATGTGAGCCACGAGGACTCAGCAATCCCATTACCATGGGTATCAAGACTAGCAAAGCTAAATGGGAAAGGAAGGGGTAAAGTGGTGAGGTTGCAGCAGCGACTAAGCATATATGGTGGCTAACATACCCAAATAAGAGCGAGAAGAGAGCAAAAGGAACGGTCGTGAAGCTAGCAATGATCAAGAAGTGATCCTGAACTCCTACTTACGTCAAACATAACCCAGAAACCGTGTTCACTTCCCGGACTCTGCCGAAAAGAGACCATCACGGCTACACACGCGGTTGATGCGTTTTAATTCGGATCTGGTGTCAAGTTATCTACAACCGGACATTAACAAATTCCCATCTGCCTATAACCGCAGGCACGGCTTTCAAAAGATTATACCCTGCAGGGGTGTCCCAACTTAGCCCATGATAAGCTCTCGCGATCAACAAAGGATATACCTTCTCCCAGGAAGACCCGATCAGACTCGGAATCCCGGTTTACAAGACATTTCGACAATGGTAAAACAAGACCAGCAAGACCGCCCGATGCGCCGACAATCCCGATAGGAGCTGCACATATCTTGTTCTAAGGGCAACACCGGTTAAGCTAAGCATACGTGTACCGACGTAAACCAAGTTGCCAAGGGATGGTCCGCACGGTGCTCTAGTTTGGACCAACACTTAGACAATCACTGGCCCGGGGGGGCTATAATAAAGATGACCCTCGAGTTAATTACTCCCAAGGGAAATGTAGGTGGTGGTGAGGCAAATGGTAAAACCAAGGTTGGGCCTTGTTGGAGGAGTTTTATTCAAAGCGAACTGTCAAGGGGGTCCCATAAATCACCCAATCGCGTAAGGAACGCAAAATCCGGGAACATAACACCGGTATGACGGAAACTAGGGCGGCAAGAGCGGAACAAAACACCAGGCATAAGGCCGAGCCTTCCACCCTTTACCAAATATATAGATGCATTAATAATATAAGAGATATTGTGATATCCCAACAAAATCCTGTCCACCATGGAGCAATCTTCAACTTCACCTGCAACTAACAATGCTATAAGAGGGGCTGAGCAAAGCGGTAACATAGCCAAGCAACGGTTTGCTAGGAAGGGTGTCAAAGGTTAGAGGTCCATGGCAATTTGGGAGGCTTGATGAGCAAAAGATAGGTAACGCAGCAAAGCGATAGAACGATGCAACTAGCATAGTAATGATAGTAGTGAGATCCAGGGAAATGGTCATCTTGCCTGAAATCCCGTAAGGAAGAAGAACGAGTCCATGGAGAAGAGGAAGCCACGAAGACGAACCAAGAGTAGATGAACGAATCCTCACGATCGCAACGAAACAGGAACTAACAAGAAGAAGCACACAACATGGTAAACACACCACACATGAACATGACATGATGCACAAACGAGTATGATGCAAGACAAGACTACATGAAGCTACTCATGGCAAGAGATGATGCACTAACAAGAGCAACAAAAGATAGGAAACGCAGCAAAGCGATAGAACGATGCAACTAGCATAGTAATGATAGTAGTGAGATCCGGGAAAATGGTCATCTTGCCTGAAATCCCGTAAGGAAGAAGAACGAGTCCATGGAGAAGAGGAAGCCACGAAGACGAACCAAGAGTAGATGAACGAATCCTCACGATCGCAACGAAACAGGAACTAACAAGAAGAAGCACACAACATGGTAAACACACCACACATGAACATGACATGATGCACAAACGAGTATGATGCAAGACAAGACTACATGAAGCTACTCATGGCAAGAGATGATGCAAACAAGAGCAACACATCAAGGCAAGTTTAAATGAGGCCGGGAACAACATATAACAATTCCGGTAAGTCCTCATATGCATATTTCGAAATTTCTCCAGATCTGAATAAACCTTATGTTCAAGTTGTTAAACATCAAGTTAAGATGCACAAAGATGATCTACACGAGATTCTAGTCAAGTTACATATAAAGTTCATTTAATTCGGAGCTACGGCCTAGAAGATATGAGCAAAACAAGTTAAACATGGCATTGATGCAAAATGCACCCAAACATCAAGTAAACACCTGAAAACAAGGATTCAACATGATAATATGAAACTACATGCAATTCTAAGCAAGTTTCATATAGATCACACTCAAAACGGAGCAACGGTTCAACACACACACATGAAACAAGTTTAAAGGACAAGCTGTCCAAAACAGCAACTAGGCATATTGTAAGCACCAAAACAATATGCTACAGGATCTCAACATAATAACAAAAGGCATGGGCATGATGTACAGGTAAAGCACAACAAAACATGAACATTGAGCTAACTCCAGAAATCACTAGAACATGCTCAAACACACATGGCAAGATTGCAAATAATAACAGTTCAGACTTTGCAGAAAATAACATCAGGTTGCAATGCTTAGAGCTATCAAACAATATGTTACAGGAACTTATCATTGCAAACAAAGGAATGGCATGAATCTACTAATTGCATAGAACAAAAGTCCCTTACTGACCATGAGCCAAAAAGGATCAGAAAATATGATGGCACCCATGTAAACATAGCAAGTTATAATACAGATTCAAACATGGCAGAAACAGAATTATGAAGGCATGTTGGTGAGCTTGATTCACTCATCACAAGTCATTGCATGACAAGATAAGCATAGCATCAGCAAGAAGACATGTTTATGAAGCTATCCAAGGCAAGAACAAGTTCATAGCATGTAAGGATCAACTACAACAACCTTGGCAAAAATTGAATAACATGCAAACAATCTGCCAGGAAACATTTTGAAGAAAAAGTAGAGCACGAAAATGACATGCTAGACTACTCCATAATTGCAACCAGGGGTATGAATGGATAGAGAACAACCACATGTTCAAAACATCCTTACTGAAGTATCTCAAAATATGCATGGATCTCTCTGTAGCATCAAGTTTACATGGCATCAAAATAACAGCACAACAGGGACAAATCAGCAACATCACGATGTCCAGTTTGCATGCTTGTGCTAGTCACCACATTGATCACAAAAATACATGGTAAGCACCTCTATAAATAAGACATGGCATAGTTCAAAACACATGTAGACATCAACCTCATAGGATGCACACATCAATCATGGCAAAAATGACAAAAGAGCTCGTTCTGTTAACAGACAGCAGAAAACATCATGAAGCACCCTTACAACGATGATTCAGGCATCTAGATGACCTCAAATGAATATGATGCAATGGAATGAAATAAGGTACTCGTTGACACGAACAATTTGACATATTACACGCACGAAACGGAGCTATGGATGCAGAGATATGATGCAATGAACATGGCATGATAAAGTCAAAATATTTCGGGACTTGGTCATTTTTTCAGAAAAAGAACGGAGTGGGTGCAGATTAGCCAAATAGCGCCGCGGGCGAGGGATATGCCGACGGGGGCGCTCACCTCGTGGGCTACGGCCCAGGTCAGTGGAGCGGACCGGCGCTGCTGGGCCTCAGGAGGCCCAAGTGAGGGGTGCTCGTCCTCCTCCCGATCTCGACCAGATCAGGGAGGCAGGGACGACGGCGGGGGCCAAAGGCGATCGCCGGCGGGGAGCAGGGTGAGGCCGGGACGACGACGGGGCCGGGAATGGGCAGATCGGCAACGGGGGACCCCGGATCTTGTGTCGGGGTGGCCGGCGGTGCTCGGGGTGGCTACTCCGGCGAGAAGCACCAAGGGCGGCGGGGTCCTGCAGGAGAGAGAGAGTGAGGTGGGGCGAGGAGAGAGAGGGAGAGAGGTGGCGAGGGGCAGCGCGACCTGGCCTTGGGGTTCGGCGGCGGCGAAGCCCGGCGGGGCCGCCGGCGGGGCGCGAGGTCTGGCGAGCGGCGGGGAAGCCACGTGGACGAACGGGAGGTCGGGGTCGAGGGACGGGGCGAGCGGGCGCCAGGGACGGGCTCCGGCGCGGCGCGGGCGCCTCAGGCCCAGATCGGCCTGGGGCGGGCCGCAGATGAGCTCCGGCGGGCCCGTGCGGTGGCTGGGGAGCTGGGGAGGCGACGTGGAGGCGCGGGAGAGGCCACCGACGGCGGCGCAGGTGGTGGCTGGCCTCTAGGCCGGCGACAAGTGGCGGAGGGAGGTGGCTGCGCGTGGATTTGGAGGGGGAGGCGGCGAAAACGAGGAGGAGAGGGGGTAGGCTGCCAAAAATGGAAGGGCAAGGTGTATATAAAGGGTAGGGACTAGGGTTTAAGGGTTTTGGAGGGGTTTCGGAGCCTCCGATCGCGATCCGACGGCCCCGATCGAGAGGGCGGGGGTTAGGCAGGCCTAGGTGGGTTGTGTAGAATGCCTTGGGCTGAGAAGAGAGGGATGAATTGCGGCCCGACACGGCTTTCGAATACCAAAAACGTCCAACGGATACACCGGCTATATTGCGGCTGTACGTTTAACGGATACACCGAATGCGACGAAACTTGACAGGCGGTCTACCGGTGGTATACCAAGGCCGCTTGGCAAACCTCGGTCCATTCTAAGAAAGTTTAACACCCGCACACAAAACAAGGTCTGAGAGGGGCGACGGGGCACGTGCGAGAGGTCTGGACTCCGAACGGACAACGGAGAGAACTGGGAGAACCCGACCGGATGCAAGGTTTGAAAACATGCGGATGAAATGCAGATGATTACATGGCAAAATGCAACACGCAAGCAAATGACATGGCAACGACAGCGAATAACTAGCAGACACCTGGCGCATCAACCTGGTGGTGCAGCAATGCTCCGGTGAATGGGACGCCCGCGACTCCAACATGGCAAGCTACCGCTTCCTCGTCCAGAAGCTCTCCGGATCCTTCGAGGGATGCGAGTTCCTCCATGTCCCGCGCGCAGAGAATGAAGCAGCCGACACGCTCGCCAAGATCGCCTTGTCCCGACAAGCCATCCCGTCTGGCATCTCCCTCGAGCACCTGCGCAAGTCGTTCGTCAAGTCATCGCCGGACTCCGAGTCCCTCCACGTTCCAGACGACCCGATCGCACCTCAAGCCGGCCCGGGGGCTGCTGAACCCGGCCCGGGGGCTTCTCAGCTCGACCCGGCCAATATCGCCCCGGACCCAGCTGTCGCCATCCCCGACCCGGGGGCTGCCCAACCCGGCTCGGGGGCTGCTGACTCGGAACCCACCCTGGTGGCCGTCTTCGCCATGGTAACGGCTCCATCTTGGGCCCTCCTAATATCAGAATTCCTAGAGAACGGGGTTCTCCCCATGGACGAGACCGAAGGTCGGCAAGTGCAGCGCCGGGCGTCCGCCTACAGCATCATCAACAACGAGCTCATCCAGCGCAGCTCCACCGGCGTGTTCCAGCGCTGCGTCAAACAGGAACAGGACATCAACATCCTCCTCGACATACATCTGGGCGAGTGCGGGCACCACGCCGCATCGCGATCCCTGGTGGCCAAGGCGTTCCGCCATGGTTTCTACTGGCCCACGGCCCTCCAAGATGTCGAGTCTCTCGTACTCAGGTGTGAGGGATGCCAACGCTTCAGCAAACGTAGCCACCAGCCGGCATCAGCACTCCGCACCATACCGATCGCCTGGCCCTTCGTGGTCTGGGGACTCGAAATGGTGGGACCCTTCAAAACCGCTCGAGGCGGCATGACGCACCTGCTGGTGGAAGTGGACAAATTCACCAAGTGGATCGAGCCAAGACCAATCGAGAAACTGGACGGGCCAACAGCCGTTCAGTTCGTCAAGGACATAGCGGTGCCCTACGGCATGCCGAACAGCATCATCACGAACAACGGCACCAACTTCGCCAAGGGTGCGCTCGAGCAATACTGCTATATCTCTGGCATACGCCTTGACCTGGCCTCCGTTGCACATCCGCAGTCCAACGGGCAGGTCGAGCGGGCCAACGGACTCATCCTGTCCGGCGTCAAGCCACAACTCGTCGAGCCACTCATTCGCTCACCCGACAGCTGGCTTGACGAGTTGCAGGTCATTCTCTGGAGTCTACGCACCACGCCGAATCGGTCGACCGGGTTCACCCCGTTCTTCCTCGTCTACGAAGCCGAAGTTGTCATCTCGACCGACGTCGAGTTCGACTCGCCGCGTGTCGCGATGTACACCGAAGCCGAAGCTAGAGAAGCCCGAGAAGATGTCATTGACCTGCTCAAAGAAGCACGCCTCCTGGCGCTCAGTCATTCGGCCATCTACCAACAAGGCCTGAGGCACTACCACAGCAAGAAGATCAAGCCCCTCGTGTTCCGCGAGGGTGACCTCGTCCTCCGACTCGTCCAAGAGCAAGCAGGCCAGCACAAGCGGTCCCCTCCATGGGAGGGCCCATTCATCGTGAGCAGGGCCTTGCGCGACCGCAATGACTACTACCTCATCGATGCACGCAAGTCAAGGAAGTGCAAGAACGACACCGCCGCGAAGAAACGACCCGGCCGTGGAACATGGAACTCCTCCGCCCGTTTTACAGTTAGCCGCACGAGTGTATGTATCGTCGCCTTTTGTAAACGCATGAAACTATGGGGTTCCCGAACGAGACTCGGGGGCTGCCTTTTGTTGACCAATTTATTGTGTCCCTATTTTACTACATCACTATGCCACTGAACCTGGCCACCGGTCCGACTCGCTCGACCCAGGGGCTCGGGGGCTAGACGGCTCGGTCGCCACCCCACCGCCTTACATGGTGGTTCCTGATGACCCGCAAGTATACGGGATAGTTGTAGCCTCTTTCGATAAGTAAGAGGGTCGAACCCAACGAGGAGCTAAAGGTAGAACAAATACTCTCTCAAGTCTAACGGCCACTAATACGACTCTACGCACGCTTGACGTTCGCTTTACCTAGAACAAGTATGAAACTAGAAGAACTTTGTAGGTGTGATAGGATAGGTTTGCAAGATAATAAAGAACACGTAAATATAAACTATGAGCTGTTTAGATAAAGATGCAATAAAGTAAATATAGCGAGTGTGGAGAAGTGGTGGTAGGAGTTGTGAAATTGTCCCTAAGCAATTGACTACGTTACTAGACTGGTAATCACTATTGCAATTCATCAATCACCGATAGGACAATGAAAATCTACTCAGACATCATAGGATGGCAACACATCAGCGGAAAATAATATGAAGGATAAAGCACCATGTTCAAGTAGAGGGTACAACAGGTTGGGGAGAGTGGACCTCTGAATATAGATGGGGGAAGGTGATGGAGATGTTGGTGAAGATGGTGGAGGTGTTGGTGAAGATCGCGGTGATGATGATGGCCCCCGGCGGTGTTCCGACGCCACCGGAAGCAAGGGGGAGAGAGTTCCCCTTCTTAATATTCTTCCTTGACCTCCTCCCTAGATGGGAGAAGGGTTTCCCCTCTGGTCCTTGGCTCCCATGGCGTGGGAGGGGCGAGAGCCCCTCCAAGATTGGATCTATCTCTCTATTTCTGCGTTCTTAGATTCTACCCCTTCACCGTTTCTTAAATATCCGGAGATCCGTAACTCGGATTGGGGTGAATCTTTCGCCCAGATCTTTCTCATAAAATTAGCTTTCTTGTGCCAAAAGAAGAGCGTCAACCGCCTTACAGGTGGGCCAAGAGAGCACAGGCCGCGCCCAGGGGGGGAGGGCGTGCCCCCCTGTCTCATGGCCACCCCGGACACCGTTTTGCGTTGATTTTACTTCCAGAAAATCATAAATATTCCAAAAAAAATCTCCGTCCGTTTTTATCCCATCTAGACTCTGTTTGATATTGGGTTTCTGCGAAACAAAAAACATGCAACAGATAGGAACTGGCACTGGGCACTGGATCAATATGTTAGTCCCAAAAATAGTATAAAAAGTTGCCAAAAGTATATGAAAGTTGAAGAATATTGGCATGGAACAATCAAAAATTATAGATACAACGGAGACATATCAGCATCCCCAAGTGAAAGTGCAACTATCCCTAGGTGGTTTTGGTAATTCATAACAACATATAGCTCATTGAGCTAATGCTATTCCAAGACTAATATTTCAGGAAAGCTCAATGAATGGCATGGCATGGATGATGAAAGTGGATCCCTCAAAATACTAAGGACAAAGGATTGGCTCAAGCTCATTAGCTCAAGACTCTTCATTTTATATTTTAGTGATCCAAGATCACATTGAGTCTATAGGAAAAGACAATACTATCAAGGAGGGATGAGGTGTTGCTTAATGAGCCTCTTGCTTCATGTGCTTAGTGATATGCTCCAAAACCCTCTGCTACTTTCTCACATCCACAAATGACCTAAACCCAAAGCAAAAATCGGTCACACCGATTCTTCCTATCCGGCGCCACCGAGTTCAAATGTCATAGCCACTGCCACAAACCCTAGGCAAATCGGTTCTACCGATAGGGATCTCGGTCTCACCGAGATGGGATTGTAATCTCTCTGTTTCCCTTTGTAACGTTTCGGTCAAACTGAAGTGAGCGATCGGTCCCACCGAGATTGCAATGTAAACTCTCTGTTTCCCTTTTGTAACATTTCGGTCTCACCGAAAAGAGCAAATCGGTCCCACCGAGTTTACCTGACCAACTCTCTGGAAAGCTTATTACCAAAATCGGTCTCACCGAGTTTGTGTAGTCGGTCTTACCGAGATTACGTTATGCCCTAACCCTAACCAAATCAGTCTCACCGAGTTGCATGTCAGTCCCACCGAAAATCACTAACGGTCACTAGGTTTACTAAATCGGTCCAACCGAGTCTATTTAATCGGTCCCACCGAGTTTGGTAAATTGTGTGTAACGGTTAGACTTTGTGTGGAGGCTATATATACCCCTCCACCTCCTCTTCATTCGTGGAGAGAGCCATCAGACTAAACCTACACTTCCAACTTACCATTTCTGAGAAAGAACCACCTACTCATGTGTTGAGGCCAAGATATTCCATTCCTACCATATGAATCTTGATCTCTAGCCTTCCCCAAGTTGCTTTCCACTCAAATCTTCTTTCCACCAGATCCAAATCCTATGAGAGAGTTGAGTGTTGGGGAGACTATCATTTGAAGCACAAGAGCAAGGAGTTCATCATCAACGCACCATTTGTTACTTCTTGGAGAGTGGTGTCTCCTAGATTGGCTAGGTGTCACTTGGGAGCCTCCGACAAGATTGTGGAGTTGAACCAAGGAGTTTGTAAGGGCAAGGAGATCGCCTACTTCGTGAAGATCTACCGCTAGTGAGGCAAGTCCTTCGTGGGCGACGGCCATGGTGGGATAGACAAGGTTGCTTCTTCGTGGACCCTTCTTGGGTGGAGCCCTCCGTGGACTCGCGCAACCGTTACCCTTCGTGGGTTGAAGTCTCCATCAACGTGGATGTACGATAGCACCACCTATCGGAACCACGCCAAAAACATCCGTGTCTCCAACTGCGTTTGAATCCTCCAAACCCTTCCCTTTACTTTCTTGCAAGTTGCATGCTTTAATTTCCGCTGCCTATATACTCTTTGCATGCTTGCTTGAATTGTGTGATGATTGCTTGACTTGTCCTAAGATAGCTAAAATCTGCCAAACTCTAAAATTGGGAAAAGGTTAAGTTTTTAATTGGTCAAGTAGTCTAATCACCCCCCCTCTAGACATACTTCAAGGTCCTACAAGTGGTATCAGAGCTTTGGTCTCCATTTGCTTTGATTTCCATAGCTTTTGGTGGTCATAGCCTTGGTTTCACAACCTAGGAGAGTATGGCGTCTAGCGAGGGAAATTATCACCGTAGAGGTCCTTACTTTGATGGTACTAATTTTGCTAGTTGGAAGCATAAGATGAAAATGCATATTCTCGGACATAACCCCGCCGTTTGGGCTATTATTTGTATTGGCTTGCAAGGTGAATTCTTTGATGGGAGAGAGCCGAACCGTGAAGCTAATGCGGAAGAATTGAAGATGCTGCAATACAACGCTCAAGCTTGTGATATCATCTTCAACGGATTGTGCCCCGAAGAATTCAACAAAATCAGCCGTCTTGAGAATGCAAAGGAAATTTGGGACACTTTGATTGATATGCACGAAGGTACCGAATCCGTCAAGGAATCCAAGTTGGATGTGCTCCAAAGTCAGCTTGACAAGTTCAAAATGAAGGATGGTGAAGGTGTCGCTGAAATGTACTCTAGGCTTGCTCTTATTACAAATGAGATTGCCGGCTTAGGGAGTGAAGAGATGACCGACAGATTCATCATCAAGAAGATCCTAAGAGCATTGGATGGAAAGTATGATACCGTGTGCACATTGATCCAAATGATGCCAAACTACAAAGATCTCAAGCCAACGGAAGTCATTGGAAGGATTGTTGCTCATGAGATGTCACTCAAGGATAAGGAGGAACTTCACAACAAGTCAAGTGGTGCTTACAAAGCCTCAAGTGAAGCCCCCACATCATCAAGTGAGAAACAAACCTTCAATGAAGAATTGAGCTTAATGGTGAAGAACTTCAACAAATTCTACAAGAGTAGAAGCAAAGAAAGAAGCTCCAAGTCAAGGTCTTACCATGACAAAAGATCTTCCAGTCGAGAGCGCAATTGCTACAATTGTGGGAGGCCTGGACACTATTCCAATGAGTGTACGGCACCCTACAAAAGAAGAGAAGATTCTCCTAAAAGAAGAAGCAAAAGAGAAGAATCACCACCAAGAGAGAGGAGGAGTAGAGATGATCGTTATGAACGAAGATCCTCACGGAGAAGCAAAGATTCGGAAAGGAAGGACAAGTCATCAAGGAGCTACACAAAACGAAGACATCAAGCTCATGTTGGTGAATGGGTTTCCGGCTCCGACTCCGAGAAACACTCCGAGAGAAGCTATCACCCCGACTCCGAATATACTCAAGATGAAGGTGTTGCCGGTCTAGCACTTGTGTCAACCAACTCCTACGACATATTTGATTCACCAAATGAAGGAATTGGAAGATGCTTCATGGCCAAAGGTCCAAAGGTAACACATCCTGAGTATGTTGATTTCAATAGTGATGAAGATGACTTGCTTGTGGATGATGATTTACTTGTTGACAACTCTAGTGATGAATACTATGATGAAACGTCAATTAATCATGCTAATCAAGATAAAACGAATGACAATGATAAGGAGAAGATTGAGCTTCTAACTAAAGAACTAAACACTCTTAAGTTAGCTCATGAAACTATCTTCGAAAATCATCGAGAACTTTTAAGGGCTCATGAGAAGTTACGCTTTGAAAAGCTCAATCTTGAGCAAGAGCATGAGTTCTTAAAAGCAATCAATGATGATCTTCGTAAGAAAAGTTCTTCTTACATTGCCAAGCGTTTACTCCTATCTACTTACATGCCTCAAGTCAAGTCTAGTAACAAGTACAAGAAAGATACTTCCTCTAGTAGTAACAATAATAATGTCAAATCCAATATTGTTGCTTCTAGTAGTTCTCTTGATTCCACTAATGATTCTCTTAGCCAAGTTACACTTGAGCAAGAAAATAGCTTATTGAAGGGAATTATAGAGAAAGGTGTTTACAAGAGCCTTGCCGGGAGTAAGCAATTCGAGGAAATTGTACGCAAGCAAGGAAGGCACCGGAAGAATCAAGGTGTTGGTTTTGAACGAAAGTTCAATGCCAATGGAGTTGAGTGGGAAGAAGATCAATACCCCAAGACGAAGTTTGTTCCTCAACAAGAGAAGTATGATCCTACTTCCTTCAAGGGAACACAAGCTCAAGATGATCTTCCACCACAAGACCATAAAGGCAAGGACAAGCTTCAAGAAGAGATTGATGCATTTGAAGAAGCACCTAAGGTCTCGGTCAAGTGGATTCCCAAGACTACGTCAAGTTCTACTTCATCAAGTACAACTACAACTCCAAGGATTCCCATCAAGATGATGTGGATCCCGAAGAAGAAGAACTAGAGAGTTCTTGAGGGTGACTCCGCCAACATTCTTCACTCATATTATTATGGCAAGGACAAGTGCAATCAACTTCCACATCTTGCACTAGTTCAAGGAGTCACAAACCCTCATGTTGGTAAGGCAAGGAACAAGGTAACCTAATGTTTTCATGGACATCATCTTGTGTGTGCATCACTCTATGTCTATGGATATTCTTGTTTGTTCCTTGTGGGACTAACCCATGTAGGTATGTTGAAAGTGCAACTCACTCCAATGGATTGCTCCAAATGATCTACATCAACATTGAGCATCCACATCTTCAACACCTACATGAAGTCATCATCGACAAAACCCAAGGTTAGTTCATCCCTCTAAAAGGGGATCTCACATCTAGGGGGAGCTTAACTCTAAGACTTGAGTCAAAGCAACTCTAATGGTGTGAACACATCAATGCATTATGTAAAAGTGGTAACCCCACTTGGGCTTAAACGATGAGTATGACCTATGATCAAATGTTTATCATTTGACTCCTAAGTCAATATACTCATATATAGATGACCTAGTCATCGCCAATTGTTTGATAGATGCTAGAATTGGTTGTGCATGCTTTGCCACATATTTCATTTGCCATCTTATTGTGTGAGCATGTTGGTGCATATTTTACTCATTCAAGGACATCCACTTGTTGTTTTGATTGTTTGGTTCTTCCTTCTTTTGGCCAAGTGGATGGACAAGAATGCCTAAGAACTTTCTCTAGCTATCTATGCTTTTCTCGTCTCAAACTCTATTCATGCTACATCACAAAATTTGATCAAGTCAGATTCGAACCACTCTGTGTGAGGAGCACTCGGAGTCCCCGATTCGTCATAGACTTAAACTTCCAAAACTTCTTTGTGATTCTCGGTCTGACCGATTCCTCCATTTCGGTCCTACCGAGATCACTAAGTCGATCTAGGTTTTCAATCTCGGTGCAACCGATTTGAACTTTTCGGTCACACCGAGTTGCTGTAACTGAACACAGTTATGCATCTCGGTGCCACCGAGTTGTTCCACTCGGTCACACCGACAGGGTCGGGCTATATATAGTCACGGGCAAAATTTGGAAATTTCTCCGAACCCCTTCGCCCGCGCAATAGCTCGCTCTGCCTCCAAGGTCTCCGGATCGTCTCCTCGTCGCCAGCCGCCTCCTGTCGCTGGTCTCCGCCGCCGTCAACGGAATTCAACCCCGCCGTTGCCGCCGTAGCGAGTTCATCGCCAAGCTAGGGTATGGACTCGATCACTGTGCTATCCTCGTCCGATTCCTAGCACATTGTGTTCTTATTGATTCTTGCCACGATTGAAACACTCCTGATCCAGTCAATGCAATCCGTAGATTAGATGAGATTTGAAAATTTAGGGTTAGGTTTCCGCCGAAACCATCTCGGACCCACCGAGTTGAAAAACTCGGTCCCACCGATTTGGCTTATGCCATTGCACTAGTAACTCTCGGTCTGACCGAGAATTGCTAATCGGTGCGACCGATTTTAGGACTTTGTGAAACCCTAGCAGTCTCGGTGCCACCGAACTGTGACTCGGTCCAACCGAGTTCATCAGTTTAGGTTCCAAAACTGCTTCGGTATCACCGAGTTTGAAAATCGGTTGATCCGAAATGCTTTCTGTGGAAAACTAAAACTGAATTTTTGAATCATTCTTTTGCAAAAATCTCTGCATTTTGTGATGCTCATCCACTCCATCTCATCTATAACTCTTCACAGGGTCAGCAGTCAGAGTTTGCAGCATGTCAGACCAGAGTGACAGTCAGAACAGGTCAGAAGGGCAGATGCAAATGAGTGAGGGCACTAGTCCCTCCAGCACTTCAGATGAAGGCAGCAGGAGCACTCCTAGCAACCTGCCTAAGGCTGCTACCAGGCAAAGGAAGAAGAGAACTTCAGACTCTGAAGATGAGGATTATAGAGCTGAAGAGGATGAAGCTACTTCCAAGAAGGTAGTGCACAAGAAGGTGCTTAGTTCAACTGCAGTAAAGCCAGGCATGAAGATCAAAAGGCCTGCAGGGAGACAACCAATGTCCAAAGCCAGAGCGTCAACTCAACTGCCTGAAAATCCTGATCCCAAAGAGCCAGCTGCTGAAGGAAAGAAAAGGAAGGAAAGGGTCAAGAAGACCATGGCCAGAGTTGTTGGGCAACCTTCCATGATGGAAGAAGAAGAGCTTGCTGCACCAGCACCAAAGGCACTAAAGCTTATGGGAGATGCTATTAGATCAGGGGCTGCAACATCTAAGCCCAAGGAAGCACCCAAAGCTGCCCCCAAGGCCAAGTTTGCACCAAAGAGGAACACCAGGACTATTCCAGCTACTGAGAAGAACAAGGCCCCAGTGCCTGAGGTTGTTGAGGAGGAAGATGAAGAAGCACAAGTTCTGAGGAAGCTCAAGCCCAAGATACCAGACCATAATGATGCCCATCCTATAGCTGAGGACATGAACATCAGAAAAGATTCAGGGTTGAGGCTATGGAGGATGGCAGATCCATATGCCACAAGGAGAAGAACTGCTGTTGATTACAGGTTCCATACAAAGGAACATCAGGACTTCTATAAGACAATCTTGTTGGACAAAAAGCCCATTGTGTGTGATATGAGGTGGGTCGACTGGACCTACATGAAGGAAAATGAAGAACACTATCCAGAAGTTTAAGACATTTTTGTTGCTTGTGGAGTTGCAGATTTTGTTGGGCAGAAGCTCACAAACTGGAATGATGAACTCATTATGCAATTCTACTGCACAGCACACTTCTATCCAGATGGAAGGATAGTTTGGATGTCTGAAGGTACAAGGTACCAGTCAACTGTTGAGGAATGGGCAAATCTGATAAATGCCCCAAAGGAAAATGATGATGACATGGATGTATATGCCAAGAAGAAAATGGGACATAATACCATGGCACATATGTACAAGGAGATCCCAGACAACGCCCTAGAGACTTTCTCTTTTGGATCAGTCCACTTTCTTATGTCAGGGCTGCCTACAATCAACTAGATCCTAAGGCACACTCTATTGCCCAAGTCTGGTGACCACAACATGATCAGAGGGCATGCAATCAACATGTTGCATTTGTTTGATGTGCCTCAGAAATTCAAGGTCATGAGCCTTATAGTAGAAACTATTAAGAGGACTGCAGTAGATCATAAGAGGAGTTGTGGATATGCCCCTCAGATTCAGGAGTTGATTAACTCAAAGATGGGCACAGGAAAATATCTATTGGATAGGGAATATTTTCCTCTCTATCCAGACTTTGAGGATAATGAGGTTGTCATGAATGAAGATGAACCATCATCAGTTCAAGCTCAAGAGAAGAAGGAGAAGGCTGCCAAGATGCCAACTCAAGAGGAGGCATCTGAGTATTTCTTGAAGAACAAGCAGTAGCAGCTTGGTTACTTGATAGCATCAACACTGAGGATTGAGAAGGGGTTGGCCACCTTAACTCAGAATCAGGAAATCTTGGAAAGAATCATGGAACAAAAATTCTATGATCTTGATGTCAAGGTAACTGAGATTCAATCAGTTGTGGAGCAGCTGCAGGATGACATGCAGGAGAGGAAGGGCAAGACTACCACTAATGTATTTGCCAGAGTGCCTGGAGCTCAGAGGTCAGCTGCAGTGCCAGTGACAGACACTAGAGCAACATTATCTGCACTAGCCACAGCTCCAACAGCTCCAGTGCAACCAGCTCCAGCACCAACTCCTCCAGCTCCCTCTACATCAACTGAAGCCTTCATCCTTGGAGTTATCCGGACACCACCAACTGAAGATCAAGCCTGAGAGTCGATCTAGCACTATGCATTTTCTATGAACTTTTTGGTAACTTGTTGCCAAAGGGGGAGAAAAATGTATAGATCATAGGCTTCGAGAGAGAGAGTCTTGCTTTTGTTCTCTCTTGCTTTGGTGGTTTTTAAACTTGTTTGCTTTAGATTGCTTGAGATACTATGCTATTCTTGTGAGACATTGATGATCATGTGTTTGATCATAAGCTACACTTATGCATGTTTGATGATATTATCCTATCTATCCTATGTGATCATTCACTTTGCTTGGTGATGAGTGCATGTATTCAATCTTTATCATTTTGAGCGCTCCACCAAGATGTATGTGACATGGAAGACTAACCCATGAGCCTAATTCCTTGTGCATTTGCAGTCCAAAGCAAATCTTAAACTATGCACAAATTTAGGGGGAGCTCTTGCTTATCACATACTTCTCAAAGTGACGATGTTTTTCAATCTTATTATCATTTGTCGAAGCTTTCATCTATATGTTGTCATCAATTACAAAAAAGGGGGAGATTGAAAGTGCAACTATCCCTAGGTGGTTTTGGTAATTCATAACAACATATAGCTCATTGAGCTAATGCTATTCCAAGACTAATATTTCAGGAAAGCTCAATGAATGGCATGGCATGGATGATGAAAGTGGATCCCTCAAAATACTAAGGACAAAGGATTAGCTCAAGCTCATTAGCTCAAGACTCTTCATTTTATATATTAGTGATCCAAGATCACATTGAGTCTATAGGAAATGCCAATACTATCAAGGAGGGATGAGGTGTTGCTTAATGAGCCTCTTGCTTCATGTGCTTAGTGATATGCTCCAAAACCCTCAGCTACTTTCTCACATCCACAAATGACCTAAACCCAAAGCCAAAATCGGTCACACCGATTCTTCCTATCCGGCGCCGCCGAGTTCAAATGTCATAGCCACTGCCATAAACCCTAGGCAAATCGGTTCTACCGATAGGGATCTCGGTCTCACCGAGATGGGATTGTAATCTCTCTGTTTCCCTTCATAAAATTTCGGTCAAACCGAAGTGAGTGATCGGTCCCACTGAGATTGCAATGTAAACTCTATGTTTCCCTTTTGTAACATTTCGGTCTCACCGAAAAGAGCAAATCAGTCCCACCGAGTTTACCTGACCAACTCTCTGGAAAGCTTATTACCAAAATCGGTCTCACCGAGTTTGTGTAATCGGTCTTACCGAGATTACGTTATGCCCTAACCCTAACCGAATCGGTCTTACCGAGTTGCATGTCAGTCCCACCTAAAATCACTAATGGTCACTAGGTTTACTAAATCGGTCTGACCAAGTCTATTGAATCGGTCCCACCGAGTTTGGTAAATTGTGTGTAACGGTTAGATTTTGTGTCGAGGCTATATATACCCCTCCACCTCCTCTTCATTCGTGGAGAGAGCCATCAGACTAAACCTACACTTCCAACTTACCATTTTTCTGAAAGAACCACCTACTCATGTGTTGAGGCCAAGATATTCCATTACTACCATATGAAACTTGATCTCTAGCCTTCCCCAAGTTGCTTTCCACTCAAATCTTCTTTCCACCAGATCCAAATCCTATGAGAGAGAGTTGAGTGTTGGGGAGACTATCATTTGAAGCACAAGAGCAAGGAGTTCATCATCAACGCACCATTTGTTACTTCTTGGAGAGTGGTGTCTTCTAGATTGGCTAGGTGTCACTTGGGAGCCTCCGACAAGATTGTGGAGTTGAACCAAGGAGTTTGTAAGGGCAAGAAGATCTACCGCTAGTGAGGCAAGTCCTTCGTGGGCGACGGCCATGGTGGGATAGACAAGGTTGCTTCTTCGTGGACCCTTCTTGGGTGGAGCCCTCCGTGGACTCGCATAACCGTTACCCTTCGTGGGTTGAAGTCTCCAGCAACGTGGATGTACGATAGCACCACCTATCGGAACCACGCCAAAAACATCCGTGTCTCCAACTGCGTTTGAATCCTCCAAACCCTTCCCTTTACTTTCTTGCAAGTTGCATGCTTTAATTTCCGCTGCCTATATACTCTTGCATGCTTGCTTGAATTGTGTGATGATTTCTTGACTTGTCCTAAGATAGCTAAAATCTGCCAAACTCTAAAATTGGGAAAAGGTTAAGTTTTTAATTGGTCAAGTAGTCTAATCACCCCCCCCCCTCTAGACATACTTCAAGGTCCTACACCAAGCTTAATTCCTGCTCGTCCTCGAGTAGGTAAATGATAAAAAAGATATTTTTTTATGTGGAATGCTACCTAGCATAATCTTGATCATGTGTCTAATCATGGCATCAATATTAAGATACGAGTGATTCAAAGCAATAGTCTATCATTTGACATAAAAACAACAATACTTCGAACGTACCAATAAAGCAATCACGTCTTTTTAAAACAACAAGGCCAAAACAAGCTTATCCCTACAAAATCATACAGTTTGGACATGCTTCATTTTCGTCACACAAAATGCCCCCATCATGCACAATCCCGATGACAAGCCGAGCAATTGGTTCATACTTTTTAGCGCGCTTCAGCTTTTTCAACCCTCATGTAATACATGAGCGCAGGCCATGGATATAGCACTATAGGTGGAATAGAATATAATGATGGAGGTTATGTGGAGAAGACAAAAAAGGAGAAAGTCTCACATCGACGCGGCTAATCAACGGGCTATGGAGATGCCCATCAATTGATGTCAATGCGAGGAGTAGGGACTGCCATGCAACGGATGCACTAAGAGCTATAAGTGCATGAAAGCTTAACAAAAGAAACTAAGTGGGTGTGCATCCAACTTGCTTGCTCATGAAGACCTAGGGCATTTGAGGAAGCCCATCGTTGGAATATACAAGCCAAGTTCTATAATGAAAATTCCCACTAGTATATGAAAGTGACAACATAGGAGACAATCTATATGAAGAACATGGTGCTACTTTGAAGCACAAGATATGAGACTCACTACATGAAAAACATGGTGCTACTTTGAAGCACAAGTGTGGAAAAAGAGATAGTAACATTGCACCTTTTTATTTTTTTTATTTTTTTTCTTTTTTCTTTTTTTTCTTTTTTTCTTTGGCCTTTTTTTTTTCTTTTTTGCCTTTTTTTATTTTTGGGGACAATGCTTTAATAATGATGATCATCACACTTTTATTTACTTACAACTCGATATTACAAGTCGATACTGGAACAAAGATATGGCTCTATATGAATGCTTCCGGCGGTGTACTGGGATGTGCAATGATCTAGCGTAGCAATGACATCATGCTAGCTATCTTATGATCATGCAAAGCAATATGACAATGAATTCTCAAGTCATGAATATGATGATGATGGAAGTTGCATGGCAATATATCTCGGAATGGCTATGGAAATGCCATGATAGGTAGGTATGGTGGCTGTTTTGAAGAAGATATAATGAGGCTTATGTGTGATAGAGTGTATCGTATCACGGGGTTTGGATGCACCGGCGAAGTTTGCACCAGCTCTCAAGGTGAGAAAGGGCAATGCACGGTACCGAAGAGGCTAGCAATGATGGAAAGGTAAAAGTGTGTATAATCCATGGACTCACATTAGTCATAGAGAACTCATATACTTATTGCAAAACTTTATTAGCCCTCGAAGAAAAGTACTACTACGCATGCCCCTAGGGGGATAGATTGGTAGGAAAATACCATCGCTCGTCCCCGACCGCCACTCATCAGGAAGACAATCAAAGAAACACCCCATGCTTCAAATTTGTCACACAACGGTTACCATACGTGCATGCTATGGGACTTGCAAACCTCAACACAAGTGTCTCTACAATCCACAACCACCCACTAGCATGACTCTAATATCACCATCTTTATATCGCAAAACTATTGCAAGGAATCAAACATATCATATTCAGCGATCTACAAGTTTATGTAGGATTTTATGACTAACCATGTGATTGACCAATTCCTGTCATCTCTCTAAATAGATATAAGTGAAGCAAGAGAGTTTAATTCTTTCTACAAAAGATATGCCCACTCTCTAACAAATATAAGTGAAGCAAAAGAGCATTCTACAAATGGCTGTTTTCTATGTGAAGAGAAACATGCAATCCAAACTTCAAATGATATAAGTGAAGCACATGAAGCATTCTATAACGCCACACTCAAAAGATTTAAGTGAAGTGCAATGAGCATTCTATAAATCAACCAAGGACTATCTCATACCAGCATGGTGCATAAAAGAAAAATAAAAACTAAATGCAAAAGGCGCTCCAAGACTTGCACATAATGCATGAACGAAACGAATTGGAAAACATACCAATACTTGTTGAAGAAAGAGGGGATGCCTTCCGGGGCATCCCAAAGCTTAGACGCTTGAGTCTCCTTGAATATTTACTTGGGGTGCCTCGGGAATCCCCAAGCTTGAGCTCTTGTCTCTCTTTATTTTCCTCATATCGAGACCTCCTTGTTTAGACACTTCATCCACACAAAACTTCAACAGAAAACTCGGTAAGATCCGTTAGTATAATAAAGCAAATCACCACTCTAAGTACTGTTGCAAACCAATTAATATTTTGTTTTTTGCATTGTGTCTACTGTAATATAACTATTTCATGGCTTAATCCACTAATATAAATTGATAGATTCATCAAAACAAGCAAACTATGCATCAAAAACAGAATCTGTCATAAACAGAACAATCTATAGAAATCTGAACATCCACCATACTTCTGGTACCCCAATATTTCTACCAAAATTAGGAAAAATAAAAAAGTTGTATAGAAATATAGTGAAAATGAATCAGAACCAAATGACTTTCCAGTTAAAAATGTAAAATCGCGCACTACAGCCAAAGTTTCTGTCCTGCACCGTACAAACCAACAAGCATTGTAAACATCCTAAAGGCAAACCTTGGCACATTATTTTTATAATACAATGGAATTATACAAGGGGATAATTATTTTTGTTGAAAAGTTTCTGTAATCAATATTCAAAAAGTTTCCATGAGCATGAACAAAGTTCAAGGCTAGCTCCCACTTCAACAATGCTTTGTCTTTCTCACTTTCACTTTCCTTTTTGAAAAGCTTTTAGGTTCCCCTCTTTATTTTATTTTCTTTTTAATATATATGAAAGCACTCAACAGAAATAAATGACTCTCTAAAACTTCCGGGTTGTCTCCCTGGTAGTGGTTTCTTTAATGCCATTAAGCTAGGCATTTAGTGCTCAAGTAATGAATCCACCCGGATCCCAAGGTATATCAAAGCCAATTTTAATTAACAATGATTTGTAATTTAGTAGTGAGCACAAAGTAACATATATCATGCAACAACGGAGTCTAACTCTCTTCCTATGCATCGGCATGTCATAAGAGAACAATTCATGCACACCGAGTAAAGGCCAATGCATAGTATAAGCAATTTCTTGCAATTTTAGCGCATGGGAAACATAGAGAGGCGGAGATATAGTTCCTCTCTCATAATAATTGCAAGTAGGAGCAGCAAACACATGCATATTACATTCATCAAAATTATCATGTGCAACGTTAAAAGGCAACCCATCAATGTAATCCTTAATAAGCACAAACTTCTCCGATAAAGTGTGGTAGGTAGAATTCAAAAAGATAATAGGACTATATATGATTACATGGGTGCAATAGCAACAATCTCATGTTTAACATAAGGAACTATAGCAAGTTCATCTCCATAAGCATAATTCATATTGGCATCTTGGCCACAAGCATAGCAAACATCATCAAAAAGGGATATTTCAAACAAATTCAAGGGATCATAACAATCATCATAGCAATCATCCTTCGGTAAGCACGAAGGGGAATTAAACAATGTATGAGTTGAAGAGTTACTCTCATTAGAAGGTGGGAACGGGTAGATAATCCGCTCTTCCTCCTTTTGTTCTTCGCTCTCCTCATCATCTTTTTCATCCAATGAGCTCACAGTTTCATCAATTTCTTCTTCCATAGCTTCCTGCAAAATATTAGTCTCTTCTTGGACAGCGGAGAATTTCTTCATAAATGCATTAATATAGTAATTGTATTCATAATTTTCATAGCAATATCTAAGTATAGCAAGATTTTCAGGCCTATAAACATTATCATCTAAAGCTTCATACTTTTCAAACAAAGATTCAATTTCATAAGCAGCCTTAAAAGCAACAAATTCTTCTATTTGTTCCACATCATAGTAATCATATATACCATAAGCATAAGAAGCTAAGGTTTCATTATCATTAAATTTGCATGAAAAGGGAAGGTGTGGAGCCTCCATCCTAGAGCAACAAGTAATATCATATCTCAAGAATAGAGCCCAGGCATACC
Source organism: Triticum aestivum (assembly GCF_018294505.1). Classification (NCBI taxonomy): domain Eukaryota; kingdom Viridiplantae; phylum Streptophyta; class Magnoliopsida; order Poales; family Poaceae; genus Triticum; species Triticum aestivum. The sequence goes on along the minus strand of NC_057798.1, from coordinate 482,110,813 downwards.
AACGCAACATAATAAATTGATCCCATAATAGTTTCCCTTTTTGTGTCGAGCGATAATCCCTAAAGTATTCACGTTGATCCAACGTGTCTCCCATTATAAAGTTGAATGGGGTTTTCTCAGGATTATAAAAGTAGTATATAATATCTCTCGCATAATGAGAACCGAGGGTTTTAGGAGTTACCCCATCTTCATGAGTAGCCATTACACCTAATTTTTTTGGTATTTTGTGTTCCATATCCATAACTAAAGATAGAGAACAACTAAGAACAGCAAATAAAAATTACTTAGTGATAAAGCAAACAAGCACACACGAGAATATTCACCCAACGCAATGACTCCATGACAACGGCGCCATAAAAAGGTCTTGATGACCCGCAAGTATACGGGATAGTTCTAGACTCTTTCGATAAGTAAGAGTGCCAAACCAAACGAGGAGCTAAAGGTAGAACAAATACTCTCTCAAGTCCTATCGGCCACTGATACGACTCTATGCACGCTTGGTGTTCGCTTTACCTAGAACAAGTATGAAACTAGAAGTACTTTGTAGGTGTGATAGGATAGGTTTGCAAGATAATAAAGAACGTGTAAATATAATCTAGGGGATGTTTAGATAAAGATGCAATAATGTAAATATAGCGAGTGTGGAGAAGTGGTGGTGGGAGTTGTGAAATTGTCCCTAAGCAATTGACTACGTTACTAGACCGGTAATCACTATTGCAATTCATCAATCACCGATAGGACAACGAAAATCTACTCAGACATCATAGGATGGCACCACATCATTGGAAAATAATATGAAGCATAAAGCACCATGTTCAAGTAGAGGGTACAGCGGGTTGCAGGAGAGTGGACCGCTGAATATAGATGGTTGAAGGTGATGGAGATGTTGGTGAAGATGGCGGAGGTGTTGGTGAAGATCGCGGTGATGATGATGGCCCCGGCAGCGTTCCGACGCCACCGGAAGCAAGGGGGAGAGAGCCCCCCTTCTTATTCTTCCTTGACCTCCTCTATAGATGGGAGAAGGTTTTCCCCTCTGGTCCTTGGCTCCCATGGCGTGGGAGGGGCGAGAGCCCCTCCGAGATTGGATCTATCTGTCTGTTTCTACGTTCTCAGATTCTACCCCTTCATCGTTTCTTAAATATCCGGAGATTCGTAACTCTGATTGGGGTGAATCTTTCGCCCACATCTTTCTCATAAAATTAGCTTTCTTGCGCCAAGAGAAGAGCGTCAACTGCCTTACGGGTGGCCCACGAGAGCCCAGGCCGCTCCCAGGGGGGAGGACGCGCCCCCCTGTCTCGTGACCACCCTGGACACCATTTCGCGTTGATTTTACTTCCAGAAAATCAGAAATATTCCAAAAAAAATCTGCGTCTGTTTTTATCCCGTTTGGACTCTGTTTGATATTGGGTTTCTGCGAAACAAAAAACATGCAACAGACAGGAACTCGCACTGGGCACTGGATCAATATGTTAGTCCCAAAAATAGTATAAAAAGTTGCCAAAAGTATATGAAAGTTGAAGAATATTGGCATGGAACAATCAAAAATTATAGATACAATGGAGACGTATCAGTTCCTGATACAGTTAGGATGCCGCGGTCCCCCACTTTGCCCTAAAGCCACAGATCCAGCTTTGGCTGTCGGCTGGCAAGCACAACGGGCCAGAGCTCCTTTATGCTTCATACACTAAGTCAAAGGCTGCTGGGTCGATCAACCCGGCCTGCCGCTATTCAAACAAACAGCCGCACGACCGGCTGCTCGCCAACCGGCTTCGCCAGATTGCCGCTAGCCGGCCCGGTGGGTGTTTCGCTCGCGCTCAACGTTTCGAAGGGCCCAAGTCCTGCGCGCTCCTCTCGAAGAATCGAACTCCTTGTCATGGACCGAAGCCTCGGCCGTACGATTCACAGGGGGGGGGAGGTTTGAGAAAGGAAAAGCGCATGAAATCAGTCCAAAAACGGAAGGCAGGAGCAAAAACACTCACGACATTTGCACACAAATATTTAAGAAAAGGCCCACGACCCGAGTTCATTTCACCCTAAAACTCCCAGTGGGTGGGTGGACCTGCTAGTTAACAAATTCTACATAGAATGTCTCAGGCATCTCCAGCGCCGCGTCGCAACATTGATGACTCTCCCCTGGCGGCCTCCGGGTCTAGCGAGGCGCCGGTGTCCTCCTCGGCACCCCCATCGCAGTAGACACCCGTCTCCTCCGAGCACCCCTCTGGACCGTGGAGAAGCAAGCCGTCGTCATCGCCGTCCACGACCCTGCCGTCTTCCATCCGCTCCAGGTGGAACTCGTCGTGGAAGGCGAACTCGGCGATTTAGCTGGCCCGGGAGGCAATCCGGCCAGCTTGCTCCTGCAAGAGCTGCTCCGAGCTGGCCGCTGGCCCATCAACGCGTCCAGCAGCAGGTCCGGATGCCAACACAGCGCGAACCGGAGCGCCATCTCAGCACCGGCACGAGCGGCAGAGACACGCCACTCGTGGAGCCGGTCCGTCCCCATCTCCAACCAACACACCAGGCGCGTGAAGCTGCTCGGCTCGACGGAGTCCAGCCAAAGGGCCGTCGTCATCGCGGTGCCGGTTTGGGATAGCCGCCCCATCTGCGTTCCCAAGACCCGCAGGCAGGCCTTAGCGGCGGTGATGATTCCCAGGAAGGTCCACGCCACCCGCGGATCCGTCCCGGACCCAACGACTCCGGTTGGGTCGCGCTGATAACGGATGGCTTCCTCCGCCAGATGCTGCGTCTTCGGGAAGGCCCCGGCCACAAAAGGAGAAGCATATCAGAAGAAGAACAACAAGGACGAAAGGCCGGATCCCAACCCGGCAAAATGCAAGAAAAAGCACTTACTGGAGAAGGACTCTTCCAGGTGCTGCGCTTCGAGCAACGTACCATGCCGCTTCCGTTCAATGGTGCGGTCGTGCTTCTAGAGCGCCTTCTCAAGATCGGCCACCTCGGCAAGGGCCGCCTTCAGCTCGGCGCCCTTATCATCGACCGCCTTCTCGGCCGCCCAGCTGCCGGGGTGGCCTCCGGCACCGCCGCTCACGGTGCCTCCTACAACACCCGTAGCGCCTCCGGCACCGCTGCCCGCAGCGCCTCTTCCAAGATGGTGCCGCCTCCACCACCATCAGCCCCCGCTTGCTCGACTACGTCGACCCGCGGCGGGGTATCATCCTCCACCTCCACGGCCTCCCGGTCGAGGATCACCACCTCAGCCCGGCCCTCACGGCTACGCTCCCTCACCGACGACGGCTCAAAGACCGTCGCCGCCACCACTGTGCCCTCCGGCATCTCGCGCCAGGCCAGCTCCGCGCCGGCTCGCGCCCATGCCGCCGTCGCGTCGGTCCAAGCCCGGACCGACGCCGCCTCCAGCTCCGCCCCGGCCTGTTCCTGTCCCGCCAGGCCAAGCCTTCGGCGTCGTTCGGGTCCAGGCCGAGGTCCGAGTTGGCCTGTCCCTCCACCTCGGCCTGGTCGGCGAGGTCGGACCGGCTCCTGTAGAACGCGGTCCCTTCGGCGGCCGCGGCATCCGCCGCCGCCCTTGCCAGCGCGATTGGCGACCTGAAGAAGAAGATAGAATAAGCAAAAAAGAAACAAGGCTAGCTCAATAATCCGGATGCATGCGAGAGATAAATCTTACCCCGACAAGACCGGGACCGGGGTTGGCCTCCCGTGCCCGGCGCCGCGCTTCCTCTTGGCCGGCCTCCCGGCCCCGGCCGGGTCCGTCGTGCACTTCTAGGCCCGGGGTCGCGGTGCAACGCTGTCTTTCCCATGCGGGCGGCTCGGCACCGCCCCATGTGAAGACCCGGCTCCGCCCGCGTCGCCGCCTCCCCCGCCCAACGCCGCTGCACCAACAAATGGCATCACCATCGCCCGCACCGTGTCGTGGTCAGCAATTCAAGACACATCAAGAAAAATACAAGACTTAGCCGCGCGACGCCCAGCGCCAGCATCGGCCTCGGCCTCCGCCTCCCCACCGTGGGCCGCGGGCTCCTCTGGCACCACCGGCGCCACCTGCTATGGAGCCCGGGCGTAAGGATGCCGGATCGCATTTAGAAGCACCTCCTGCATCGCGTCAGGACAGACGAGAAGGTGCGTAGCAGCAAAGTAAGATGACTAGACACTCACCTGCGGCGCCGGGTTCGACTCGCTGTACGGCGCCTTGCCGAACCGCCAGTCCTCCCCAAGGTTGGTCTTGGAGATGTCGTTCATGCAGCGCGCGATCTGCTCCGCAGTCAGCCATGTCGACCCCATGCGGTTGGGGTCTTGAAGGCCGACCATTTCACCGACGAGGCAGGAGCGCCTCTGCAGCGGAAGGACCCGGCGCATGATGAACGCGGTGATGAGGTCGGTGCTGGTGAGCCCCTCCTGCGTCCTCATCACCGACACCCGCTGGTAGAGATTGAGAATCTCCTGCGACGGGTGCCTGGGCGAGTAGACCCAGTTTGCCTTCGCCCGCGGTGGCGCGATGGCGAAGGCTGGAAGATTGATGCGATCCGCACCCAAGTTGTGGATGTAGAAGAAGGAGTTCTGCCATTTCTTGGCAGAATCCTCCAGCGGGATCTTGGGGAAGTCTGCCCCCGACCGCTTCGAGATGACGGCGGCGCCGCAGTCGGCAAACTCTCCGACCGACGGGCCCTGCTGCTTCAGGGAGAAGAAGCGCGCCCAGAGGTCGATCGTGGGCTCGACCCCCAGGTACCCCTCACAAAGGGTGACGAAACCGGAGAGCTGGACGATGGCGCCGGCGCCGAGATGGTGCGGCTGGATCCCAAAGAACTCCAGGAATGTGCGGAAGAAGGTGCTCGCCGACAGCCCAAACCCACGCTCGAAGGGCGTGAGGAAGACCATGCGCTCCTGCTCCTCGGGCCGAGGCCTCTGCTAGCTGCACGGCAGACGGACACCGACGTCCGTCACCCGTGGCAGGCACCGTGTCACCCGAAGATGGGTGATGTCCTCGGTGGTGACAATCGAACCCATCCAGGAGCCCGACAACAGTGCCATGATCGAAGGAAGGAGAAAGAAGATGGACGGCGAAGGAGTTCTGTTCGGAGCAGCGGGCGCCGCAGTGCGTCGGTTGCAAAGAGCGAAGCAAGTGCAAAAAGACAGGAGGGCACGAGTGAGAATGATGTCCACTGCCCCCTGCCCCCCCTCAATTTATAACCCTCGACTCGAACGTGGGGGAGTGGGATCGTATGCACGGGCCTGTTCTACAACCCCGCAATAAGTGCGCACGTACACGTGCAGTAACTGCCCGGGAAAGAGCAACCGGCCCGCGGATGCTGCAATAAATCCGCGCGCGTGGGCCAAGGGCGCGCGGCGGCGGGCCCCATCCCGTCGCCCAGTCCCGTCACGCGCATGACTTATCAGGCCCCTCCGACTTCTGGGCACCACGTGGCGCCCGCGCGAAGGCCGAGGGATTGCCCCAAGATTCGACGGACTCCTCGTTTCCCGCCACGGCCGGGATGCCGCGATCCGGTTTCCGAGAAAATCGGCACGCAGCGGGTGTTGCCGGACCCGACGCTCGCAGAATCCGCCTTGCTTAAGGGGGAAACTGCGAAGGCCCACTCATCCGAAGATGGGGGACCTTCATAGCTTCGGGGACTATTGTCGGGGGGATGAACCCCGGGCAGGCAACGGAACCCGGATCCTCTTCAAAAACAAGAAGGCTGGCACCGCCCCTCAAACCGGCACATGCTTGGCCGGGTCGCTCGACCCGGCCAAGCCCCGCAACCCGGCCAGACTCTCCAACCCGGCAAGACTGGTCAACTCGGCCACAACAACTACCGCAAGACAGTCGAACCCGGCACAACCGAAGCTTCCTCGACAAGCCAGCTCCACCCGTGGCGTGCTCCGCAATCCAGCCACGGGTCAACTCCCGTCACATCCAAACCGTATGATGGGACGGGTCTTCAATCAACGATGACCAAGGCAACAGTAACCCGCCCATGCCTCTGGTCAGCCGGAGCGTGGCAACAGTGCCCCTCACCTACCCGCTGACCAGGGCCGGTGTAGCCACAGTGCCCCCGCCCTCACCACTGACGACAGCAAGCGGCAACCTGATGGAGAGCCACTGTACACGACTCAACTCGGCCACGCCTTGACGATCGACAAGATAGCGCATAGTCCCCCTAGGCACACGGGGCCTGCACCTAGGGGAACCTGGTGAACCGCAAACCCTCAGCGGGACCCAGCCCGGGTCCCCGGACACCGACAATACGGACCCACCGACTTGTAGCATTACCATTGTACCCCTGGGGGTTCGTCTATAAAACCCCTGAGGAGCCCACGCTCATATGGGCATGTAACAAGAGAAAGTAAAGTAAGCACAGAACTAGCCACCGAAACAGAAACACCAGTGAGAAGGAGCAGCCCAAGCCTTGGCCAGCTTCCTTCCTCCCCCATACAGCTCTAGGAGCAACATTGTACTATCGAGCATCCAACTACACTCGGCAGGACTAGGGGTGTGATCTCTCCGGAGAGCCCCAAACATGGGTATGTCCGGCGTCCCGTGCCCGCTCATGCCAACGTCACCTTTGGAGCCCACAAGCTCCCTCGAGCCTCCTCCTCTCTTTAGCCATACCTTGGCATCTGCCGTGCGCCAACCACGACAATAAAGGTAGTCCCGTATCATACACCCATGAGTATAGGGGATCTATCGTAGTCCTTTCGATAAGTAAGAGTGTCGAACCCAACGAGGAGCAGATGGAAATGACAAGCGGTTTTTAGTAAGGTATTCTCTGCAAGCACTGAAATTATCGGTAACAGATAGTTTTGTGATAAGGTAATTTGTAACGCGTAACAAGTAACAAAAGTAAACAAGGTGCAGCAAGGTGGCCCAATCCTTTTTGTAGCAAAGGACAAGCCTGGACAAACTCTTATATAAAGGAAAGCGCTCCCGAGGACACATGGGAACTATCGTCAAGCTAGTTTTCATCGTGCCCATATGATTCACATTTGTTACTTTGATAATTTGATATGTGGGTGGATCGATGTTTGGATACTGCCCTTACTTGGACAAGCATCCCGTTTATGATTAACCCCTTTTGCAAGCATCCGCAACTACAAAAGAAGTATTAAGGGAAACCTAACCATAGCATGAAACATGTGGATCCAAATCAGCCCCTTATGAAGCAACGCATAAACTAGGGTTTAAGCTTCTGTCACTCTAGCAACCCATCATCTACTTATTACTTCCCAATGCCTTCCCCTAGGCCCAAATAATGGTGAAGTGTCGTGTAGTCGACGTTCAGATAACACCACTAGAGGAAAGACAACATACATCTCATCAAAATATCGAACGAATACCAAATTCACATGACTACTTGTAGCAAGACTTCTCCCATGTCCTCAGGAACAAACGTAACTACTCACAATTCGATATTCATGTTCATAATTAGAGGGGTATTAATATGCATAAAGGATCTAAACATATGATCGTCTACCAAATAAACCAACTAGCATCAACTACAAGGAGTAATCAAGCAACCCTCAGGTACCAATCTGAGGTTTTGAGACAAAGATTGGATACAAGAGATGAACAAGGGTTTGAGATGAGATGGTGCTGGTGAAGATGTTGATGGAGATTGACCCTCTCCCGATGAGAGGATCAATGGTGATGACGATGGTGATGATTTCCCCCTCCCGGAGGGATGTTTCCCCAGCAGAACAGCTCCGCCGGAGCCCTAGATTGGTTTCGCCATGTTCCGCCTCGAACCGGCAGCGCTTCATCTCGAAAGCTTTCTTCTGATATTTCCCAGGTCGAAAGACTTCCTATAGAAAAAGATGGGCACCGGAGGCCTGTTAGGGGATCCACGAGGCAGGGGGTGGCCCCCCTCTTGTGCTTTCTTCGCTCAATATTTTTTATATATTCCAAACTAACTTTCGTGGAGTTTCAGGACTTTTGGAGTTGTGCAGAATAGGTCTCTAATATTTGCTCCTTTGCAGCCCAAAATTCCAGCTGCGAGCATTCTCCCTCTTCGTGTAAACCTTGTAAAATAAGAGAGAATAGGCATAAGTATTGTGACATAATGTGTAATAACAGCCCATAATGCAATAAATATCGATATAAAAGCATGATGCAAAATTGATGTATCAACTATTATCATGCGCAAGACACTAGTATATGATACTTTCCACTATGAGTAGCCTAAAGAGAATGTTGACTAATGCATGTAAAAATCTTTGTCATCTACTAGTGTTCATGCATGCATGCAATGCAATAATGCATTGGTAAACATATTTTTGTGAAGAACGAGAGCATTAATTGAGTACTTTTGCAGACTACAAAAACTATTCCACCGCCTCTATCTTGGTAAGAGTAGGTGAAATTTTTGAACCGAGTCCTTTAAACTAGAAGAGAGGTTGTAGTGCTCTAATATCTAACCTTGTTATGATGACTAGATAGGACATGGCACGCACCTGGACGGAGGAACTAGTCTGCATTGTGCATATAAATTTTGTCTAAAGTCAATGTACCTCTACTTTGACCAAACTTATAGAAAAACGTAAAGGTAAAGGGTAATGATCCTTTTTAGTAGCTTTATTTAGTTTGCGGAAATCAATTACCATTCTATAACCTGTAACAATTCTTTGTGGGATCAATTCATCTTTATCATTAGGAATTACAGTAATACCTTCCTTCTTAGGGCACAATGGACATGACTTACCCACTGACTATCAGCAACATGATAAATTATACCTTCCTCCAGAAGCTTTAGTATTTCTTTTCTTACCACTTCTTTCATCTTAGGATTTAACCTTCGTTGGTGATCAACAACCGGTTTAGCGTATTTCTCCAATTTTATTTTGTGCTGGCGTAGAGTGGGACTAATGCCCTTAAGATCATCAAGAGTATATCCAATAGCAGCACAGTGCTTCTTCAGAGTTTTCAATAATTTCTCTTATTCCTGCTCTGAAAGGTTAGCACTAATAATGACAGGATGTATCTTCTGTTCATCAAGATAAGCATATTTAAGAGTATCAGGTAATGGTTTAAGCTCAAACACGGGATCACCCTAGGTTGGAGGAGGATCCCCTAGAATTTCAACAGGAAAGTTGTGTTTCAAAATAGGTCCATGTTTAAAGAATACTTCATCTATTTCCCTTCTTTCATTCATAAACATATCATTTTCATGGTCTAACAAATATTGTTCTAAAGGATCATTAGGAGGCACAGCAATAGAAGCAAGACTAATAATTTCATCTTTACTAGGCAATTCTTTATCATGGGGTTGTCTGCAAAATTTAGCAAAATTAAAATCATGAGACATATCCTCTAAACCAATAGTAACAACATCCTTTTTGCAATCTATCTTAGAACTAACAGTATTCAAGAAGGGTCTACCAAATATAATGGGGCAAAAGTCATCTTGTGGGGAACCAAGAACAAGAAAATCATTAGGATATTTAACTTTCCCACACAAGACTTCAACATCTCTAACAATTCCAACTGGTGTAATAGTATCTCTATTGGCGAGCTTAATTGTAACATCAATACCTTCTAACTCAGCAGGTGCAATATCATGCATAATTTCTTCGTATAAAGAATGAGGTATTGCACTCGCACTAGCATCCATATCACATAAACCATGATAGCAATGATCTCCTATTTTAATAGAAATAACAGGCATGCCTGCAATAGGTCTATCTTTATTTTTAGTGTCGGGTCTAGCAATCTAGCAGCTTCATCACATAAGTAAATAACATGCACATCAATATTATCAGCCAAGAGATCTTTAACCATAGCAATACTAGGTTCAACTTTAATTTTCTCAGAGGGTTTGTGTGTTCTAATATTACTGTTGTTGACCACAGTTGAAGCTTTAGCATGATCATTTATTCTAACACGGAAAGGTGGTTTCTCAATATAAGCGGTAGGAACAATAGGATCAACATTATAAGTGATAGTCTTTTCTTCAACTTTAATAGGTTCAACTACTTTTACTTCAATGGGAGGATGATATTTAAACCACTTCTCCTTAGGAAGATCAACATGAGTAGCAAATGATTCACAGAAAGAAGCTACTATCTCAGAGTCACGTCCATATTTAGTCCTAAATTCACGAAAAGCATCGTATTCATAAAAGATTTGACACAATCAAACTTAGGTGTTATACCTGACTCCTTACCTTCGTCGAGTTCCCAATCTTTAGAGTTGCATTTAATTCTTTCCAATAAATCCCATTTGAATTCAATAGTCTTCATCATAAAAGAACCAGTACAAGAAGTATCGAGCATGGAGCGATTATTCAGAGAAAGCCGAGCATAAATTTTTTTGAATAATAATCTCTCTCAAGAGCTCATGATTGGGGCATGAATATAACATTCACTTAAGCCTCCCCCAAGCTTGAGCGATACTTTCTCCTTCGTGAGGCCAAACATTATATATATAATTACGATCACGATGAACCAGATGCATAGGATGAAACTTCTATTGAAATTCCAATTTCAATCGATTGTAGTTCCATGATCCAATATCATCGCATAGCCAAAACCATGTAAATGCCTTTCCCTTCCAAGATAAAGGGAAGACCTTCTTCTTGATAACATCCTCGGGCATACCTGCAAGCTTAAATAATCCACAAACTTCATCCACATAGATTAGGTGCAAATCGGGATGTAATGTTCCATCTCCTGTAAAAGGATTAGCTAGTAGTTTCTCTATCATACCTGAAGGAATTTCAAAGCAAACATTTTTAGTAGGTTGAGGAGCAACTCTTTGCTCTACTGGTCGGGGTGAAGATACCCCGAACAAGCCCCTCAAACGATTACTTTCCATAGTAACAAGTGACAGTAAATTTCAGCACACTATATAAAATTTTCCTTACCAAATTCCACTTACGCTTCACTCCCCGGCAACGGTGCCAGAAAAGAGTCTTGATGACCCACAAGTATAGGGGATCTATCGTAGTCCTTTTGATAAGTAAGAGTGTCGAACCCAACGAGGAGCAGAAGGAAATGACAAGCGGTTTTCAGTAAGGTATTATCTGCAAGCACTGAAATTATCGGTAACAGATAGTTTTATGATAAGGTAATTTGTAATAGGTGACAAGTAACAAAAGTAAACAAGGTGCAGCAAGGTGGCCCAATCCTTTTTGTAGCAAAGGACAAGCCTGGACAAACTCTTATATAAAGGAAAGCGCTCCCGAGGACACATGAGAATTATCGTCAAGCTAGTTTTCATCGTGCTCATATGATTCGCGTTCGTTACTTGATAATTTGATATGTGGGTGGACCGGTGCTTGGGTACTGCCCTTCCTTGGACAAGCATCCCACTTATGATTAACCCTCTTGCAAGCATCCACAACTACAAAAGAAGTATTAAGGTAAACCTAACCATAGCACCAAATCAACCCCATACGAAGCAACGCATAAACTAGTGTTTAAGCTTCTGTCACTCTAGCAACCCATCATCTACTTATTACTTCCCAATGCCTTCCCCTATGCCTAAATAATGGTGAAGTGTCATGGAGTCGACGTTCACATAACACCACTAGAGGAAAGACAACATACATCTCATCAGAATGTCGAACGAATACCAAATTCACATGACTACTTATAGCAAGACTTCTCCCATGTCCTCGGGAACAAACGTAACTACTCACAAATCATATTCATGTTCATAATCAGAGGGGTATTAATATGCATAAAGGATCTGAACATATGATCTTCCACCAAATAAACTAACTATAGCATCAACTACAAGGAGTAACCAACACTACTAGAACCCTCGGGTACCGAGGTTTTGAGACAAAGATTGGATACAAGAGATGAACTAGGGTTTGAGATGAGATGGTGCTGGTGAAGATGTTGATGGAGATTGAGCCCCTCCCGATGAGAGGATCGATGGTGATGACGATGGTGATGATTTCCCCCTCCTAGAGGGATGTTTCCCCGGCAGAACAGCTCCAACGGAGAGCTAGATTGGCTTCGCCAGGTTCCGCCTCGAGACGGCGGCGCTTCGTCCCGAAAGCTTCCTTCTAATTTTTCCCAGGTCGAAAGACTTCATATAGCAAAAGATGGGCAATGGAGGCCTGCCAGGGAGCCCACGAGGTAGGGGGCGCGCCCCCACCCTCGTGGACGGAGGGTCGCCCCCCTCTGCTGCTTTCTTCGCTCAATATTTATTATATATTCCAAAACTGACTTTCATGGAGTTTCAGGACTTTTGGGGTTGTGTAGAATAGGTCTCTAATATTTGCTCCTTTTCAAGCCCAGAATTCGAGCTGCCGACATTCTCCCTCTTCGTGTAAACCTTGTAAAATAAGAGAGAATAGGCATAAGTATTGTGACATAATGTGTAATAACATCCCATAATGCAATAAATATCTATATAAAAGCATGATGCAAAATGGACGTATCAACTAGTATCATGCACATGACACTAGTATATGATACTTTCCACTATGAGTAGCCTAAAGAAAATATTGACTAATGCATGTAAAAATCTTTGTCATTTACTAGTGTTCATGCATGCATGCAATGCGACAATGCATTGGTAAACATATATTTTTGTGAAGAACGAGAGCATTAATTGAGTACTTTTGTAGACTACAAAAACTATTCCACCGCCTCTATCTTGGTAATATTAGGTGAAATTTTTGAATCGAGTCCTTTAAACTAGAAGGGAGGTAGTAGTACTCTAATATCTAACCTTGTTGTGATGACTAGATAGGACATGGCACGCACCTGGACGGAGGAACTAGTCTGCATTGTGCATATATGTTTTGTCTGAAGTCAATGTACCTCTACTTTGACCAAACTTATAGAAAAACGTATCAACATTCACAGTGTCAAATCAATACTTTTATACTCATTATGAAATGTAGTTTCATAAAATATATATTTGGTGTTGTACATATTGATATTTTTAGTATAAATTTGGTCAAACTTTGCAAACTCTGACTTGACACAAATCTTACGCGGAGTAAAAAGGACCAGAGGGAGTATCATGCATGCGGAGTAGGCATAACAATTTTCTCATTTATAGCCATCCAAAGTCTCAAAGGGCACGACCACGTGAGGGAAGCGAAGGTCGTGGGAGGTGCGCCGGTTGACAGAATTAAGTGAAGTTACATGCACGCGCCGGCATGGTGTGCGAACACACAGAAGCTATACTATCAGGCCTACAATATGGGTCTTGTAGACATGACATCTAGTGGGTCAGCATAGTACTTGAGAACTCTATGGGGGCATGGAGCCATTTATCCATGGGGCAAGCCACCACCCCATGCCGTTTGCATGCCCTACTCGTCCCCGTCTTCTTCCTTACAACAATTCGCTCCCAGTCGTCCCGTCCTATCACATTACACCAGTTCCACTTCTCCTAACCCGCCAAAAAAATCCATGGCCTGCCAAATCTCCATGATCGGCGGTGAGTACAAGGTTCAAACCATCACCAGCGATGAGTTCATCGTCATCTACACCCGTAGATCCGCAACGGTGCAAGCATGCCTTGGCTTCTTCGTACACATGTTCAAAAGTTCAAAGCATGTTCAAAGGGAGAAGCTTCTAAAGGTGGCGGAGATGAAGAAGCCCGTCGTGATCCAGGTTTGTGTACATAACATGTGCTTGGTCTACCACATATGCCATGAAGACGTTAGGTTCCAGGATTTTGAGTTCTTCCTCAAGGCCAAAAGAGTGAAATTTGTTACTATAGAGTTTACGAACGACAGGAGAGTCCTGGGTCAGATAGGCCCCGTTGTAGGGCAGCCCTTCAATCTCTAGAAGGAAAGCCTGGTGTCCTTCTCTCAGCCTTCAATCCTGACCCTGGCAGCAGCCATGATTGATCCTCCACATGCTCAACTAAAGAAACCTCACCCAGAGTTTCATCATGCATGGGAGTCGAAGACAATAGATGAAGATCACATCATGTATGCAACAACAGATGCCTACATTTGTTTAAATATCTATAAGGGTTGGATGAAGAAGTAGAGCCCAATGTCCGGTTCAAGCAAAGAAGTGTCGGCGAAGAGGAAGAGGAAGAAGGACGAGGACGAAGTCGAGGACGTGGACTGGGACTCCGAGTAAGGTGGCAGTGCCATTGCTCATGCTGGTTCTACTGTAGTGTCAAGCGGACTAGTTGCTTAGTTTTATTTTAGGGGTGTGTTATGTTGAGCCCCCAGCAGAACTATGTTCTGTCCTTTCTCATTATTTGAACTCTTTAGTACATAAAGTAGTACTAGTATGTCTTACTACTATTCTTTTTGTAGTTGGTACTACTACTTGTATCTTCGCGTTCCTACTATACTTAATACGTACTAGTAGTATAATTTGGGTCAATCAATTTGTGAAATAAGTTCGACAGAGGGAAGGAAGAAGACGACAGAGAAGCTACCCCAGTATTTATATTAGGCTGGCAGGGTGCCCATGATCTATTTTATAAGTGTTGGGTGTGGAATGCAGTTCGCTAGAAAAAATGGATCGTGCCCGAGGTTAAACGGATGGTGGGGGTGGGGGCAGCATGGTAGTGGCTGGCGGTTCAGGGGGGTGGGGTAGCGGCGGCAGGCGGTTAGGCCTGTGGCGGGCTGGCGGCTTAATGCCTAGGAGAGAAGATGAACAATGCATCATTTTCAGAGGTTAAAGAAGCCCTTCTGGCCGTTCATGTTGCATCCAATGGCTCACAAGAGTCGACTGACCCAAGTTATTCCTTAAGATTGCAGGATCCACGTGGAATTCAAGGTCTTGAAAGTAGATTCCATGTCTGCACCCGGTTTGCGGGCTCGGCGCGGGTGCGACCGGCTTCCGCCACGACAGCCACCATGCGCGCCTCCTCCGCGCGGGCGGAGACGACAATGACACACTAGCTCCTCCTCACCGGCGTGCTGGAGCACACGCTCGTCCTCCTCTTCGTACACTGCAGGCATAGACGCGGCTCCACCTACTCGCGTGCTTGGGAGCGCGGCAACATCGCGAGAGGGACTGCAGACAACGTGAGCGGGCAAGCCTTAGGCTTCATGCACAGGATGGAGGGGACACGACGGTGATGGGCGAGAAATGGTCGGCCGGAGCAGGCGGGCACCGACATGTGCAACAGCGGCGGCAGCATATTGATGAGTGCACGTATGCGAGCTTAGTTTAGTTTTATATAGGGTTGGTCAAACTTAAAAGAATATTGTACTAGTACACGTAAACATTAGACTGAGGCAGCCCTTATACTAGCACATTAGTTAGCACAACATCAATATGGAATCATGTGCAAGCGCGTGCACTGCGGCCATGCAGTCGATCGAACGGTGCGTCACCGTGTCACGCTCGAAGGACATCTACCGAACCTTTTTGTGTGTGTGAAAACAATCCCCAAATATTACTCTACTTTTTTTTCTTGGAAAAGTTCTTCACGCTACAATATTTTCATATATTTGAATTTAGCTTCAGTTCGTGCTTATTTGGATTTGAACGTTTTAGATGTGCCCTAGACATATTTTAATACTGATTCTATGTGCGTGACTAAGAGAGAATGCGTGAATGTTTTCATATGTGTGTTGTGGCGGAAGGGCAATGCGGAGACGGTGTGCGTGTGATAGAGACATAGAGAGGTGTGAATGTGCAAATGATCATGCATGAGTGAGACATAGAGAGATGCTGATATGTTGTGTATACATGAGAGAACGGTCTTCTATTTGTACTTGTGTGTGTGCGAGAGAGAGAGAGGAGCATCCGTAACACAACAACCATCTCTCTCGATTTGTCCACCCCTCACACGATCGCATGTAACACATGCATCAATGCACACATTTTGACACCCTCACCTGACCCCTGCCCGCCTCAAGGCCCACACATTACTCTCTATCTCATACACACAATCTCTTTGTGAAAACCGTATTTAGCATGTAGCTGTCCGTCACATACACACACATTCTCTCCATAGGTTTAATTTCTCTCAATATCTGACACACACACATGCACACATAGTCCCCTCCCCCGAGCACACAATTCATCCCCATCCAAGGTTATATGGCGACCACTCTCGCTTGTGCTTCTTTGCACCCCAGCATGCACACCACCTCAATCTTCAAAGAGGGCATCGAGGAGATCGAAGATGGCGACCACACTACACGAGAGAATGTGAGGCCATCTGGAGGCAGGATGATGTGACGACGGCTGACTGACTCCTCCCCCCTCTCTCCCGCACAAAATTATCAATCCCTCAACCCACGAGATCCTTCCCCTCTCGTCCATGTTTTTCCAGCTCTCTCATCAAACCCGTTGTCTCTTCTCCTTCCACATGTACAAAATCTGGATGCACACGCATCTCACGTATATTACATGTCTCCATCTTTCTTACAGACCTAACTTCTTCCTCTCTCTCTCTCTCTCTCTCCTTAGGTTTATTTCCTACTCCCTCGCCCACATACATACAATCTTTCCCACCATGCGTTGCACGAAACATCAAGATGCATTTGTATGAGTAGTTTATCTTTTGGGAGAAAAGGATGAACGAGGGAAGGCTCTATTTGCAAATGTGGAGAGGGGTGTGGATATCTTTTTGCAAAATTCCCATAGTTTCCTTCCTATCCATCAGATATAAATCGGACGGCCTATATTGTAGGATGGCAGGCACACCATCATCACCAACTCTGTTTTTTTATAAGAGTAGAGATAAATATAAATATTATATATATTTATATATATATAGGACGCGCGCTTGTTTTGGCGCGCGGCGTCCGGCGCGCTTTATAAAATCCAACACCCTCCCACCGCTTTGTGCCTCACCACCGCTCTCTCCCCGCTCTTTCTCGCCTCGCCGCCGCCGCGCCGCCAGGAAACTTGGGGCTACCGCGGCATCTGCGCACGCCCCTCCCGCGGCTTATCCGCCAAGATCCGGTTTCGCGAGATGCACCTCGTCCTCGGCACTTTCGACATCGGCCACAAGGCCGCCCGCATGTACGACGTGGCGGTGTGGTGCCTCCGGTGGCCTCTTAGGGACATGAAATTCCCCAATGTGCCAGCGCGGGAGCAGGCACACGAGCTCACGCCGCCCCCGTGGCTTATCACCGACGAGGATCGTCGCGACAACCGGAGGCGGGAGCACTGTCTCAGCATCGCCGAGATGGACGAGGGAGCCATGGCGCTATGGCACCAACTCTTCCCGTAGGACATCATCAACGAGTGTGAGTTCTACACGCAAAGGAGGGCAAAGAGCGAGAAGAGGAGGGCGGAGCGAGCCTCCTATTGCGAGGACATGCGTATGCAGAAGGCGGCCGCTCAATCCAACATCAAGCTAGGAGCAGCGTCGCCCTGGGACTCCAACGATGATCGGTATCTTGATGCCTACATTGAGACGTCGGAGGAGGACATTACCGAGGTGGAGTCGGACGACGAGGAGTAGTTGAACTATCTATTTTTTATCTATCTATGCTATATCTATATATACTGAGAACTATCTAGTTATCTATCTATGCCAGTATCGACTCGGAGTTGAATGTGTATCGAGTCAGAGTAGAAAGACGAAAAAATATAGCGCGTCCGCTGGAGCGGTGCACGCGCACAATTTTTTGCAGCGGCCGCTGGAGCCAGCACTCCATGGCCCGCAAAAACTGGCTATTCCGGCACTGTAAACGTTTTTTAATGCGCTGTGCATTGTGCTTTTGTTGGAGATGCTCTAACATGGCAGATGAGTGCTTTAATGTTGCCCACAAGATGCGTGAGTATTACTATATTTTTCTTGCCATGTTGAGATTTTAAAACTATGAGTGCGAACATGCAGAGGAGCAATGAAGACCAAACATGGGATATTGGGGACATCTTCAAGGAACGCGGCAAGTTAAAGAGGAGCTGCACTGAACCTGTATAACGAGCTTTGGTAAGTAACACCCTTTCAATTACTTTCGTTTAGCCTCAAGTTTTTTGATGTGTATATGTCGTAGTTTCTATTTCTCTTAGCCTCGTGTTCTTCGATGTGTAATAAGAAGAGTCTTAATCGTCCTAATGCTTTTGTTTTTAGCTTGATGTAGGAAGTGGGTGTTCTCACCTTGGAGTCTTTTTTATATTTCTCCTTTTGAATTCAATTATCCGAGTCCTGTTTATATGGCCTCTACTAAATGGATATGGGTTGCTCTGTCTATTGATCTAAGAAAGAAGTAACTTCATGTCAGGATGCAATTCCTGCGAGGAGGAAAGTATGGTAAACCTCGAGATCGTGTTTCCAAAATGAGGATGGATTACACACAAGGTGCCCGTTCCCTAATGATGATGCATTAGACACAAGGTGCAAATTTCAAGATGATGCTGGATTACACACAAGCCAGGTGGAGTCGTCAACTATCTGTGTCCTCGTGGCTCTAGTAAAGGCTGAAACAAAGCATGCAGGAGCCCTTGAGAATGTAGTTGAGTTCCTGAAGAAGCGAAAAGAGCAATCAGATGCTCTCTTCACCCAAGCCAAAGAAGAGATGGAAGAAGCCAAAAAGAAGCTAGTAGAGGGAGAGCAGGCTAGGCGTCTCCTGCTATCTAAAACTGTTGTCAATACAATTTTTCCTTCAAAATTGCTAGGTTCAAATGTTTATCTAGTCAGCATGCCTGTTGTGATGTACGTGCATCTACTAATGTGGCACAAAATAAATTTTTTTCGGGTCATGTAATAACAGAAATTACTTTCCAAACAATAACAGACGAAGCATTGGACATGGTATAGTTCACACGCAAGCCCAACATTCCAAGTTTAACTTCCACATCAAACTCATGTTCACAGATATCTGCACATTCATAGATAATGACCACAACCATGATTCACTTCAAAGCCAAAAAATGTGAGGAGAGTTATAAATAAAGAAAAATATCTAGTTCCTACTACCAGTGCGAGCAAAACAAGTCAATACTATATACATAATTAATTATATTTTGGACATTTTTTGACTAAACGCGAGTAACTTCTGGAAGCAGGTATAATTCCTAATGCCGGCCGTGGCTAGGGTCCATGATGTTTTGAGCCAAACCAGGCAACACACCGGGTGTCTGCCGGGGATGCGGTGGTCGTAGCACTCGTGGGTTCGGAGCGGCGGCGACTCCCGTGGTCTACTATTCCTCGGTGTTGGCGGGGGCCGCAGACATGTTGGCCATCTCCGCCAGCATGCTGCGGTTCCGCCAATGCTTGTGTCGGATGGCACAGACAACCATGGTGCACTGGACGCTGTGGTCCCCCGTGTGTTGGTGTGAAGTGATACGTCTCCGTCGTATCTATAATTTTTGATTGTTCCATGCCAATATTATTCAACTTTTATATACTTTTGACAACTTTTTGTACTATTTTTTGGGACTAACATATTGATCCAGTGCCCAGTGCCAGTTCCAGTCTGTTGCATGTTTTTTGTTTCGCAGAAACCCAATATCAAACGGAGTCCAAACAGGATAAAAACAGACGGAGATTTTTTTTGGAATATTTATGATTTTTGGGAAGTAAAATCAACGTGAAACGGTGTCCGGGGTGGCCACGAGACAGGGGGGCGCGCCCTCCCCCCTAGGCGCGGCCTGGGCTCTCGTGGTCACACGTAAGGCGGCTGACGCTCTTGCTTTGGCGTAGGAAAGATAATTTTATGAGAAAGATCTGGGCGAAGGATTCACCCCAATCGGAGTTACGGATCTCCAGATATAGAGGAAACGGTGAAGGGGTAGAATCTAAGAACACAGAAACAGAGAGATAGATCCAATCTCGGAGGGGCTCTCGCCCCTCCCAAGACATGGGAGCCAAGGACCCGAGGGGAAACCCTTCTCCCATCTAGGGAGAAGGTCAAGGAAGAATAATAATAAGGCAGGCTCTCTCCCCCTTGCTTCCGGTAGCGCCGGAACGCCGCCGGGGGCCATCATCATCACCGCGATCTTCACCAACAACTTCACCGCCTTCATCACCAACTCTTCCTCCCTCTATGAAGCGGTGTAACTTCTCTCTTACCCGCTGTAATCTCTACTTAAACATGGTGCTCAACGCTATATATTATTTCCCAATGATGTATGGCTATCTTATGATGTTTGAGTAGATCCGTTTTGTCCTATGGGTTAATTGATGATCGTGATTGGTTTGAGTTGCATGTTTTATTATTGGTATTGTCCTATGGTGCCCTCCGTGTCGGGCAAGCGTGAGGGATTCCCGTTGTAGGGTTTGCAATATGTTTATGATTTGCTTATGGTGGGTTGCGTGAGTGACTGAAACACAAACCCGAGTAAGTAGGTTGTTTGCGTATGGGATAAAAGGGGACTTGATACTTTAATGCTATGGTTGGGTTTTACCTTAATGAATCTTTAGTTGTTGCGGACACTTGCTAGAGTTCCAATCATAAGTGCATGTGATCCAAGTAGAGAAAGTATGTTAGCTTATGCCTCTCCCTCAAATAGAATTGCAACAATGATTACCGGTCTAGTTATCGATTGCCTTGGACAAATAACTTTCTTGTAACAAAAAGCTCTCTACTAATACTTAATTTAGTTGCATATTTATCTGAACAGCCCCTAGTTTATATTTATGTTCTCTTTATTATCTTGCAAACCTATCCTTTCACACCTACAAAGTACTTCTAGTTTCATACTTGTTCTAGGTAAAGCGAATGTCAAGCGTGCATAGAGTTGTATCAGTGGTCGATAGAACTTGAGGGAATATTTATTCTACCTTTAGCTCCTCGTTGGGTTCGACACTCTTACTTATGGAAAACTGTTGCGATCCCCTACACTTGTGGGTTATCAAGACCTTTTTCTGGCGCCGTTGCTGGGGAGTCATAACGTGGGGTGAATATTCTCCTGTGTGCTTGTTTGCTTTATCACTAAGTAATTTTTATTTGTTGTTCTTAGTTGTTCTCTATCTTTAGTTATGGATATGGAACACAAAATACCAAAAAAATTAGAGGTACTTGCTACTCATGTAGGTGGGGTAACTCCTAAAATCCCGATTCTCATTATGTGAGAGATATTATGTACTACTTTGATAATCCTAAGAAAACCCCATTCAACTTTATAATGGGAGACACGTTGGATCAACATGAATACTTTAGGGATTATCGCTCGACACAAAAAGGGAAACTATTATGGGATCAATTTATTATGTTGCGTTGGTATGCCTGGAATCTATGCTTGAGATATGATATTACATGTTGCTCTAGGATGGAGGCTCCACACCTCCCCTTTTCATGCAAATTTAACGATAATGAAACCTTAGCTTCTTATGCTAATGGTATAATTGATTACTATGATGTGGAACAAATAGAAGAATTTGTTGCTTTTAAGACTGCCTATGATATTGAAGCTTTGTTTGAAAAGTATGAAGCTTTTGATGATGATGGTTATAGGCCAGAAAATCTTGCTATACTTGGATGTTGCTATGAAAATTATGAATACAATTACTATATTCATGCTTTTATGAAGAAAGTCAACGCCGTCCAAGCAGAGACTAATATTTTGTAGGGAGCTATGGAAGAAGAAATTGATGAACCAGTGAGCTCATTGGATGAAAAAGATGATGAGGATAGTGAAGAACAAAAGGAGGAAGAGCGGATTAGCTACCCATTCCCACCTTCTAATGAGAGTAACCCTCCAACTCATACATTATTTAATTCCCCTTCGTGCTTACCAAAGGATGATTGCTATGATCCCTTGAATCTATTTGAAATATCCCTTTTGATGATGCTTTCTATTCTTGTGGCCAAGATGCCAATATGAATTATGCTTATGGAGATGAACTTGCTATAGTTCCTTATGTTAAACATGAAATTGTTGCTATTGCACCCACGCATGGTAATCCTATTATCTTTTTGAATTCCCCAAACTACACTATATCGGAGAAGTTTGTGCTTACTAAAGATTATATTGATGGGTTGCCTTTTCACCATTGCACACATGATGATTTTGATGAATGTAATATGCAGGTGCTTGCTGCTGCTACCTGCAATTATTATGAGAGAGGGACTACATCTCCGCCTCTTTATGTTTCCAATATGATAGAATTGCAAGAAACTGTTTATACTATGCATTGGCCTTTACTATGTGTGCATGAATTGTTCTTTTATGATATGCCGATGCATAGGAAGAGAGTTAGACTTCGTCATTGCTTGAAATATGTTACTTTGTGCTCACTACTAAATTACAAATCATTGTTAATTAAAATTGGCTTTGATATACCTTGGGATCCGGGTGGATTCATTACTTGAGCACTAAATGCCTAGCTTAATGGCTTTAAAGAAAGCGCTGCCAGGGAGACAACCCGGAAGTTCTAGAGAGTCATTTATTTCTGTTGAGTGCTTTCATATAGTTTAAAATAAAAAAATAAAGAGGGGAACCTAAAAACTTTTCAAAAAGGGAAGTGAAAGTGAGAAAGACAAGCATTGTTGAAGTGGAGAGCTCCTTGAACTTTGTTCATGCTCACGGAAACTTTCTGAATCTTGATTATAGAAACTTTTCATCAAAAATAATTACCCCCTTGTACAATTCCATTGTATTGTAAAAATAATGTGTGAAGGTGTGCCTTTAGGATGTTTACAATGCTTGTTGGTTTGTACGGTGCAGGACAGAAACTTTGGAGTGCACAATTTCACATTTTTAACAGGAAAGTCAATTGGTTCTGATTCCATATGCACTGTCTTGCTTTACAACTTTTTTATTTTTCCTAATTTTGGTAGAATTTTTGGGTTACCATAAGTATGGTGGTTGTTCAGATTGCTACAAACTGTTCTGTTTTTACAGATTCTGTTTTTGATGCATAGTTTGCTTGTTTTGATGAATCTATCAATTTATATTAGTGGATTAAGCCATGGAAAAGTTATATTACAGTAGACACAATGCAAAAACAAAATTTGAATTGGTTTGCAACAGTACTTAGAGTAGTGATTTTCTTTATTATACTAATGGATCTTACCGAGTTTTCTGTTGAAGTTTTGTGTGGATGAAGTGTCTAAACGAGGAGGTCCCGATATGAGGAAAAGGAAGAGAGGCAAGAGATCAAGCTTGGGGATGACCGAGGCAACCCAAGTAAATATTCAAGGAGACTCAAGCGTCTAAGCTTGGGGATGCCCCGGAAGGCATCCCCTCTTTCTTCAACAAGTATCGGTATGTTTCCGTATTCGTTTCATTTATGCATTATGTGCAAGTCTTGGAGTGTCTTTTGCATTTAGTTTTCACTTTTCTTTTATGCACCATGCTGGTATGATATAGTCCTTGGTTGATTTAAAGAATTCTCATTGCACTTCACTTAAATCTTTTGAGTATGGGTTTATAGAATGCTTCATGTGCTTCACTTATATCATTTGAAGTTTGGATTGCCTGTTTCTCTTCACATAGAAAACCGCCATTTGTAGAATGCTCTTTTGCTTCACTTATAATTGTTAGAGTGTGGGCATATTATTTGTAGAAATAATTAAACTCTCTTGCTTCACTTATATATATTTAGAGAGATGACAGGAATTGGTCATTCACATGCTTAGTCATAAAATCCTACATAAACTTGTAGATCGTTGAATATGATATGTTTGATTCCTTGCAATAGTTTTGTGATATAAAGATGGTGATATTAGAGTCATGCTAGTGGGTGGTTGTGGATTGTAGAGACACTTGTGTTGAGGTTTGTGATTCCCGTAGCATGCCCGTATGGAACCGCTTTGTGATGAAGTTGGAGCACAATTTTATTTATTGATTGTCTTCCTTATGAGTGGTGGTCGGGGACGAGCGATGGTCTTTTCCTACCAATCTATCCCCCTAGGAGCATGCGTGTAGTACTTTGTTTTCAATGGCTTGTAGATTTTTGCAATAAGTATATGAGTTCTTTATGACTAATGTTGAGTCCATGGATTATACGCACTCTCACCCTTCCATCATTGCTAGCCTCTTCGGTATAGTGCATTGCCCTTTCTCACCTCGAGAGTTGGTGCAAACTTCGCCGGTGCATCCAAACCCCGTGATACGATACGCTCTATCACACATAAACCTCCTTATATCTTCCTCAAAACAGCCACCATACCTACCTATCATGGCATTTCCATAGCCATTCCGAGATATATTGCCATGCAACTTCCATCATCATCATATACATGACTTGAGCATTCATTGTCATATTTCTTTGCATGATCGTAAGATAGCTAGCATGATGTTTTCATGGCTTGTCCATTTTTTGATGTCATTGCTATGCTAGATCATTGCATATCCCGGTACACCACCGGAAGCATTCAAATAGAGTCATATCTTTGTTCTAGATATTGAGTTGTAAGTAAAAAAAAGTGATGATCATCATTATTAGAGCATTGCCCCAGTGAGGAAGGATGATGGAGACTATGATTCCCCCACAAGTCGGGATGAGACACCGGACTTTATGAAAAATAAAAGAGGCCAAAGAAGCCCAAATAGAAAAGAAAAAAATAATAAAAAGAACAAAAAAAGAGAAGTAAAAAAGAGAAAATAAAAAATGAGAGAAAAATAGAGAAGGGGCAATGTTACTATCCTTTTACCACACTTGTGCTTCAGAGTAGCACCATGTTCTTCATAGAGAGAGCCTCCTATACTTTCACTTTCATATACTAGTGGGAATTTTCATTATAGAACTTGGCTTGTATATTTCGAAGATGGGCTTCCTCAAATGCCCGAGGTCTTGATGAGCAAGCAAGTTGGATGCACACCCACTTAGCTTCAGTTTGAGCTTTCATACACTTATAGCTCTAGTGCATCCGTTGCATGGCAATCCCTACTCACTCACATTGATATCTATTGATGGGCATCTCCATAGCCCGTTGATACGCCTAGTCGATGTGAGACTTTCTCCTTTTTTGTCTTCTCCACATAACCCCCACCATCATATTCTATTCCACCTATAGTGCTATGTACATGGCTCACGCTCATCTATTGCATGAAAGTTGAAAAGGTTTGAGATTATTAAAGTATGAAACAATTCCTTGGATTGTCATCGGGGTTGTGCATGATTAAATACTTTGTGTGATGAAGATAGAGCAACAACCAGACTATATGATTTTGTAGGGATAACTTTCTTTGTCCATGTTGTTTTGAAAAGACGTGATTGCTTTATTGGTACGCTCGAAGTATTATTGTTTTTAAGTCAAATGATAGACTATTGCTTTGAATCACTCGTGTCTTAATATTCATGCCATGATTAGACATATGATCAAGATTATGCTAGGTAGCATTCCACATACAAAATTATATTTTTTATCATTTACCTACTCGAAGACCAGCAGGAATTAAGCTTGGGGATGCTGATACGTCTCCGTCGTATCTATAATTTTTGATTGTTCCATGCCAATATTATTCAACTTTTATATATTTTGGCAACTTTTTATACTGTTTTTTGGGACTAACATATTGATCCAGTGCTCAGTGCCAGTTCCTGTCTGTTGCATGTTTTTTGTTTCGCAGAAACCAAATATCAAACGGAGTCCAAACGGGATAAAAACGGACGGAGATTTTTTTGTAATATTTATGATTTTTGGGAAGTAAAATCATAGCGAAACGGTGTCCGGGGTGGCCACGAGACAGGGGGGTGCGCCCTCCCCTCTCGGTGCGGCCTGGGCTCTCGCGGGCCACCCGTAAGGCGGTTGACGCTCTTATTTTGGTGCAAGAAAGATAATTTTATGAGAAAGATCTGGGCGAAAGATTCACCCCAATCGAAGTTACGGATCTCCAGATATAAAGGAAACGGTGAAGGGGTAGAATCTGAGAACGCAGAAACAGAGAGATAGATCCAATCTCGGAGGGGCTCTTGCCCCTCCCAAGACATGGGAGCCAAGGACCCGAGGGGAAACCCTTCTCCCATCTAGGGAGAAGGTCAAGGAAGAACAATAATAAGGCGGGCTCTCTCCCCCTTGCTTCCGGTAGCGCCGGAATGGCGCCGGGGGCCATCATCATCACCGCGATCTTCACCAACAACTTCACCGCCTTCATCACCAACTCTTCCTCCCTCTATGAAGCGGTGTAACTTCTCTCTTACCCGCTGTAATCTCTACTTAAACATGGTGCTCAGCGCTATATATTATTTCCCAATGATGTATGGCTATCTTATGATGTTTGAGTAGATCTGTTTTGTCCTATGGGTTAATTGATGATCGTGATTGGTTTGAGTTGCATGTTTTATTATTGGTGCTATCCTATGGTGCCTTCCGTGTCGCGCAAGCATGAGGGATTCCCGCTGTAGGGTTTGCAATATGTTTATGATTTGCTTATGGTGGGTTGTGTGAGTGACTGAAACACAAACCCGAGTAAGTAGGTTGTTTGCGTATGGGATAAAAGGGTACTTGATACATTAATGCTATGGTTGGGTTTTACCTTAATGAATCTTTAGTAGTTGCGGACGCTTGCTAGAGTTCCAATCATAAGTGCATATGATCCAAGTAGAGAAAGTATGTTAGCTTATGCCTCTCCCTCAAATAGAATTGCAACAATGATTACCGGTCTAGTTATCGATTGGCTTGGACAAATAACTTTCTCGTAACAAAAAGCTCTCTACTAATACTTACTTTAGTTGCATCTTTATCTGAACAGCCCCTAGTTTATATTTACGTTCTCTTTATTATCTTGCAAACCTATCCTTTCACACCTACAAAGTACTTCTAGTTTCATACTTGTTCTAGGTAAAGTGAACGTCAAGCGTGCGTAGAGTTGTATCCGTGGTCGATAGAACTTGAGGGAATATTTATTCTACCTTTAGCTCCTCGTTGGGTTCGACACTCTTACTTATCGAAAACTGTTGCGATCCCCTACACTTGTGGGTTATCAAGACCTTTTTCTGGCGCCGTTGCCGGGGAGTCATAGCGTGGGGTGAATATTTCGTGTGTGCTTGTTTGCTTTATCACTAAGTAATTTTTATTTGCAGTTCTTAGTTGTTCTCTATCTTTAGTTATGGATATGGAACACAAAATACCAAAAAATTAGAGGTACTTGCTACTCATGTAGATGGGGTAACTCCTAAAACCCCCAATTCTCATTATGTGAGAGATATTATGTACTACTTTGATAATCCTGAGAAAACCCCATTCAACTTTATAATGGGAGACACGTTGGATCAACGTGAAAACTTTAGGGATTATCGCTCGACACAAAAAGGGAAACTAGTATGGGATCAATTTATTATGTTGCGTTGGTACGCCTGGAATATATGCTTGAGATATGATATTACTTGTTGCTCTAGGATGGAGGCTCCACACCTCCCCTTTTCATGCAAATTTAACAATAATGAAACCTTAGCTTCTTATGCTAATGGTATATATGATTACTATGATGTGGAACAAATAGAAGAATTTGTTGCTTTTAAGGCTGTCTATGATATTGAAGCTTTTTTGAAAAGTATGAAGCTTTTGATGATGATGGTTATAGGCCGGAAAATCTTGCTATACTTGGATATTGCTATGAAAATTATGGAAACAATTACTATATTAATGCTTTTATGAAGAAAGTCAACGCTGTCCAAGAAGAGAATAATATTTTGCAGCAAGCTATGGAAGAAGAAATTGATGAAACAGTGAGCTCATTGGATGAAAAAGATGATGAGGAGAGCGAAGAACAAAAGGAGGAAGAGTGGATTAGCTACCCGTGCCCACCTTCTAATGAGAGTAACCCTCCAACTCATACATTATTTCATTCCCCTTCGTGCTTACCGAAGGATGATTGCTATGATCCCTTGAATCTGTTTGAAATATCCCTTTTTGATGATGCTTGCTATGCTTGTGGCCAAGATGCCAATATGAATTATGCTTATGGAGATGAACTTGCTATAGTTACTTATGTTAAACATGAAATTGTTGCTATTGCACCCACGCATGATAATCCTATTATCTTTTTGAATTCTCCAAACTACACTATATCGAAGAAGATTGTGCATACTAAGGATTATATTGATGGGTCGCCTTTTACCATTGCACATGATGATTTTGATGAATGTAATATGCATGTGTGTGTTGCTCCTACTTGCAATTATTATGAGAGAGGAACTGCATCTCCGCCTCTTTATGTTTCCAATATGATAGAATTGCAAGAAACTGTTTATACTATGCATTGGCCTTTACTATGTGTGCATGAATTGTTCTTTTATGATATGCCGATGCATAGGAAGAGAGTTATACTTCCTCATTGCTTGATATATTTTAATTTGTGCTCACTACTAAATTACAAATCATTGTTAATTAAAATTGGCTTTGATATACCTTGGGATCCGGGTGGATTCATTACTTGAGCACTAAATGCCTAGCTTAATGGCTTTAAAGAAAGCGCTGCCAGGGAGACAGCCCGGAAGTCTTAGAGAGTCATTTATTTCTGTTGAGTGCTTTCATATAGTTTAAAAACAAAAAAATAAAGAGGGGAACCTAAAAACTTTTCAAAAAGGGAAGTGAAAGTGAGAAAGACAAGCATTGTTGAAGTGGAGAGCTCCTTGAACTTTCTTCATGCTCACGGAAACTTTGTGAATCTTGATTACAGAAACTTTTCATCAAAAATAATTATCCCCTTGTAAAATTCCATTGTATTATAAAAATAATGTGCTAAGGTTTGCCTTTAGGATGTTTACAATACTTGTTGGTTTGTAGGATGCAGGACAGAAACTTTGGCTGTAGTGCACGATTTCACATTTTTAACTGGAAAGTCAATTGGTTCTGATTCCTGTTTCACTGTCTTTCTATACAACTTGTTTATTTTTCCTAATTTTGGTAGAATGTTTGGGGTACCAGAAGTATGGTGGTTGTTCAGATTGCTACAGACTGTTCTATTTTTACAGATTCTGTTTTTGATGCATAGTTTGCTTCTTTTGATGAATATATCAATTTATATTAGTGAATTAAGCCATGGAAAAGTTATATTACAGTAGACACAATGCAAAAACAAAATTTGAATTGCTTTGCAACAGTACTTAGAGTAGTGATTTGCTTTATTATACTAACGGATCTTACCGAGTTTTCTGTTGAAGTTTTGTGTGGATGAAGTGTCTAAACGAGGAGGTCTCGATATGAGGAAAAGGAAGAGAGGCAAGAGCTCAAGATTAGGGATGTCCGAGGCACTCCAAGTAAATATTCAAGGAGACTCAAGCGTCTAAGCTTGGGGATGCCCCGGAAGGCATCCCCTCTTTCTTCAACAAGTATCGATATGTTTTTGTATTCGTTTCATTTATGCATTATGTGCAAGTCTTGGAGCGTATTTTGCATTTAGTTTTCACTTTTATTTTATGCACCATTCTGGTATGAGATAGTTCTTGGTTGATTTAAAGAATTCTCATTGCACTTCACTTAAATCTTTTGAGTATGGATTTACCGAATGCTTCATGTGCTTCACTTATATCATTTGAAGTTGGGATTGCCTGTTTCTCTTCACATAGAAAACCGCCATTTGTAGAATGCTCTTTTGCTTCACTTATAATTGTTAGAGCGTGGGCATATCTTTTGTAGAAAGAATTAAACTCTCTTGCTTCACTTATATCTATTTAGAGAGATGACAGGAATTGGTCATTCACATGGTTAGTCATAAAATCCTACAAAAATTTGTAGATCGTTGAATATGGTATGTTTGATTCCTTGCAATAGTTTTGTGATATAAAGATGGTGATATTAGAGTCATTCTAGTGGGTGTTTGTGGATTGTAGAGACAATTGCGTTGAGGTTTGTGATTCCCGTAGCATGCACGTATGGTGAACCGTTTTGTGATGAAGTTGGAGCACAATTTTATTTATTTATTGTCTTCCTTATGAGTGGTGGCCGGGAACGAGCGATGGTCTTTTCCTACCAATCTATCCCCCTAGGAGCATGCGCGTAGTATTTTGTTTTCAATGGCTTGTAGATTTTTGCAATAAGTATATGAGTTCTTTATGACTAATGTTGAGTCCATGGGTTATACACACTCTCACCCTTCCATCATTGCTAGCCTCTTTGGTACAGTGCATTGCCCTTTCTCACCTCGAGAGTTGGTGCAAACTTCGCCGGTGCATCCAAACCCCGTGATACTATACGCTCTATCACACATAAACCTCCTTATATCTTCCTCAAAACAGCCACCATACCTACCTATCATGGCATTTCCATAGCCATTCCGAGATATATTGCCAGGCAACTACTATCATCATCATATACATGACTTGAGCATTCATTGTCATATTGCTTTGCATGATCGTAAGATAGCTAGCATGATGTTTTCATGGCTTGTCCGTTTTTTGATGTCATTGCTCTGCTAGATCATTGCATATCCCGGTACACCACCGGAAGCATTCATATAGACTCATATCTTTGTTCTAGATATTGAGTTGTAAGTAAATAAAAGTGATGATCATCATTATTAGAGCATTGCCCCAGTGAGGAAGGATGATGGAGACTATGATTCCCCCACAAGTCGGGATGAGACTCCGGACTTTATGAAAAATAAAAGAGGCCAAAGAAGCCCAAATAGAAAAGAAAAAAATAACAAAAAAAGAAAAAAAAAGAAGGAAAAAATAGAAAATAAAAAATGAGAGAAAAAGAGAGAAGGGGCAATGTTACTATCCTTTTACCACACTTGTGCTTCAGAGTAGCACCATGTTCTTCATAGAGAGAGTCTCCTATGCTTTCACTTTCATATACTAGTGGGAATTTTCATTATAGAACTTGGCTTGTATATTCCGATGATGGGCTTTCTCAAATGCCCGACGTCTTCATGAGCAAGCAAGTTGGATGCACACCAACTTAGTTTCAGTTTGAGCTTTCATACACTTATAGCTCTAGTGCATCCGTTGCATGCCAATCTCTACTCACTCACATTGATATCTATTGATGGGCATCTCCATAGCCCGTTGATACGCCTAGTCGATGTGAGAATTTCTCCTTTTTTCTTCTCCACATAACCCCCACCATCATATTCTATTCCACCTATAGTGCTATATCCATGGCTCACGCTAATGTATTGCGTGAAAGTTGAAAAAGTTTGAGATTATTAAAGTATGAAACAATTGCTTGGCTTGTCATCGGGGTTGTGCATGATTAAATACTTTGTGTGATGAAGATAGAGCAACAACCAGACTATATGATTTTGTAGGGATAACTTTCTTTGGCCATGTTGTTTTGAAAAGACATGATTGCTTTATTGGTACGCTCGAAGTATTATTGTTTTAAAGTCAAATGATAGACTACTGCTTTGAATCACTCGTGTCTTAATATTCATGCCATGATTAGACATATGATCAAGATTATGCTAGGTAGCATTCCACATCAAAAATTATCTTTTTTATCATTTACCTACTCGAGGACGAGCGGGAATTAAGCTTGGGGATGCTGATACGTCTCCGTCGTATCTATAATTTTTGATTGTTCCATGCCAATATTATTCAACTTTTATATACTTTTGACAACTTTTTATACTATTTTTTGGGACTGACATATTGATCCAGTGCCAGTTCCTGTCTATTGCATGTTTTTTGTTTCGTAGAAACCCAACATCAAACAGAGTCCAAACGGGATAAAAACAGAGGGAGATTTTTTTTGGAATATTTATGATTTTTGGGAAGTAAAATCAATGTGAAACGGTGTCCGGGGTGGCCACGAGATAGGGGGGCACGCCCTCCCCCCCCCCCGGGCGCGGCCTGGGCTCTCGTGGGCCACCTGTAAGGTGGTTGACGCTCTTCTTTTGGCGCAAGAAAGATAATTTTATGAGAAAGATCTGGGCGAAAGATTCACCCCAATCGAAGTTACGGATCTCTAGATATAAAGGAAACGGTGAAAGGGTAGAATCTGAGAACGCAGAAACAGAGAGATAGTTCCAATCTCGGAGGGGCTCTCGCCCCTCCCAAGTCATGGGAGCCAAGGACCAGAGGGGAAACCCTTCTCCCATCTAGGGAGAAGGTCAAGGAAGAAGAAGAAGAAGAATGGGGGCTCTCTCCCCTTTTCTTCCGGTAGCGCCCGAACGCCGCCGGGGGGCCATCATCTTCACCGCGATCTTCACCAACAACTTCACCGCCTTCATCACCAACTCTTCCTACCTCTATGCAGCGGCGTAACCTCTCTCTTACCCGCTGTAATCTCTACTTAAACATGGTGCTCAACTCTATATATTATTTCCCAATGATGTATGGCTATGTCACATCCTAGTTAGCCATGCATTAGAGTGTTGCATCATGTTTCCTCTTCCATCAGAAACTTGAAATGGGGATCTGTGAAACCCTCAGAATCATTTTGAAAATGACCCAAATAAAAATTTCTCCAAAAGGGTCCAAGAAAATGCTCATGTTGCCCTCTGAAAATATTGGACAAAGATAAAAATCAAACCAACATTTTTAAGAGCTCATAGGTTTTTATTTTGGGCATTTGGAATTCATGCATAAATATTTGCATTGGAAATATATTAATTATATATATTAATATATGCCCAAATATTATGCCAAATATAAAGGAGCTCTGGAATAATATATATAGCTCCTGCAAAAATTGGCATAAGTTAAATAAATGATTTAATATATTATTTAAATCAAAACAAATGTCAGAAATTAGAAAACAGAAAAAAAATAAAAGGGAGAAGCTTACGTGGGCTCCTCTCTGTGCGGCCCAGCCAGCAGCCGGCCCAGCCCACCTCCCTCCTCTGTCGTCTTCGTCCCGACAGAGGGAGGGGAGTGTGGCCGGCGCGCGCGCGCGCCACCGCGCCACGCCACCTCTCTCCCTGCCTGCCTGCCCTCCCCTCCTCGCCTCGATGCCCCTGGAC
This sequence comes from Triticum aestivum, assembly GCF_018294505.1. Classification (NCBI taxonomy): domain Eukaryota; kingdom Viridiplantae; phylum Streptophyta; class Magnoliopsida; order Poales; family Poaceae; genus Triticum; species Triticum aestivum. The sequence continues at coordinate 482,078,212 of NC_057798.1, read as the reverse complement.
GACGCCACGCCTCTCCCCTGCTCTCTCTCACTCTCCCCGGCTCTTCCTTTCTCTCCTTCGCTCTCTCTCTCACACGGCCGAACACCACCGTCGCCGCCGTTCGCCACAGCAGCCGTCTCCGGCCACCCCTCGCTCCCCCGACTAGCTCAGGAGCTCCGCCTTGCCCCCCTCTTCCCTCTCCACCGACCCACAGCTCCCCGGAAGCCCTGCATCGCCGCCACGTCGCCGTTCCCCTCTTCGGGCTCCGACCATCGTCGCCGTCGAATTCGTCGTCTCCAGCGCGTCCCCGAGCCCGCTAACCATCCCTGCAGCTCCGCGGTGAGCCCCCGGATCGTTTCCCCCTTCTCCCCTGGTCTCTCCCGACCTCTAGGCCCTAGCCCACCTTGGCCGAGAGCTCCACGCCGCTGGCGATGTCGCCGTTGTGGCCACGGTCACCGTAGCACCCAACCGAGCACACTATCGTGCTCCACACCTCACTAGGATCACGCAGCACGCACCAACGCCTCCCCAAACCCCCTGCAACACCGATCCCGACCGTACCCGAACTCCGGCGGCCGCAGCTGAGCTCGCCGCCGTCGACTCCGGCCACCCCAGGCCCAGCCACGGCCACCGTTCGACGCGCGGGAGCAAGGGCTCTCCAACGAGCCCAAGCACGGCCTCGCCCGTGCCCTGTAGCGCGATCCCGCGTCGCGCCACCGTCTCGGACCTCGCCGGCGTCACGTCGCCGGTGGGTTTGACCCACCTTGACCACGGCAGCACCCCCCCTGAGTCCCTGACAGGTGGGCCCAGCCCTGTAGCTAATTAGGATTAGCGCTAACCACTGTTAGTTAACCCCTGACACTGACCAGTGGGCCCCAGCGCCACTAACCCCTAATTAGGATTAAACTAACCCAGTTTAATCCCCCTGTCACTGACGTGTGGCCCCCACACGTCAGGTTTGACCCCAGCCAGCCGCAGTTGACCACTGACGTCATGCTGGCGCAATAATTATATTTCTGGATTTAATTTAAATCAGGAAATTCCAGAATATTATTTAAACTTCAAAAAATCATAACTTTTATTCTGTAACTCCAAATTGGACAAATTATATATGAAAAATGATCAGAAAAATCCAATCTATCCATCTGTACTATTTTCATGCATGATCAAACAAGTTAAATTGATGTTTCAAGCAGAACAAGGAAAAGCACTTTAAGAGGCCATGTTTGAGTTTGAAATTAGAATCTTTGGTTCAAATTTGTTCAAACCCTTCTGGCTTTAGTTGCATTAGCCCAATACACTCATTTTGCCATGTCTCATGCATGCATCATATTGTTGCATACTGTTTGGTAATGTTTGTGTATCGGTGCTCTCTGCGGCAGGTTCTGCCCCCGAGGAGTACCGTGATAACCCCGACGAAGAGCAATACCAGTGCACCGACCCGTCAGGCAAGCAACCAACCATTTGATCATATCGATACAATCCCATGTTCTCGCTCCTGCTCTCCCTTTTACTGCATTAAGACAACGCGTTTCAACTGCTGTGTGCTACGGTAGTTGAACCCATTTCCTCTTCATGACCTGTCATTGCCACAGTAACTAGATGAAACCCACTAGCATGTGTAGGAGTTGATTGAGCCATATGTATGTGTTGTTCCTACCTTGCTATGCCTGCTATGCTTAGAGTCGTGTCAGGTCTGGTTCATCTGGGTGATGGGCTAGAGTGAAATGATTATGTCGGTAATGAGAGTGGTGTGGTGAACACGATTTGGTAAAGGTATCGATGAGAGGCCATGTAGGAGTACATGGTGGGTTGTTTCATTGAAGCCGACCTTAAGCACTGAGATCTGTATGTGTGATTTAAGAATCAGCTACTACCATGCATTGGGCCCGAAACCAATGGACCCTCTCGGCTTCTTATTCACCCTAGTTCTCCGTCCAGGAGTTGCAAGTAGTTTCTGGTGTTTGTAGCCTACTGGAGGCCATGGACAGCGCTGACCGTAGGGGTGGGCTGTGATGCGGTAGGTACGTGGCCGGGTGTACCGATTACCCGTTAGGTATCTCGGGAACCCTGTTCACATCGTTCGGGGCCGTATGGGAAACCTCGGCCGGACTCCCTGCGGATGGAACCTGAATAGGCGATAAACCTGGACTGGAGGCTTAGGTGATTAGGTAGGTCGTGGCCGACACCCGCGTTGGGCTTCCGCTTGAAGGTTGCCGAGTACATGTCGTGTAAACGACGGTAAGTGGTGAGAGCGTGTATGAAGAAGTACACCCCTGCAGGGTTATCATAATCTATTCGAATAGCCGCGTCCGCGGTAAAGGACTACTTGGTTGCCTATACAGTTCATAGACAAGTAAATGGAAACTACTAAAAACCTCAAGATAAGTGTGAGTGCCGAGGATGGCTCTTCCGTAGGAAGACGGAGGTGGATCCCCGGTAGTGTATTGAAGTGGTGAGTAGTGGACTCGTGTGCGCAAAACCATTTCAAGTTGGAGTATCGTAGGATAGTCTAGCCAAGAGTCAAAGCTGTCTTGCTGCAATAACTCCACCAACCCTTCTTGAAAATATGCATGTATGTAGGATGTGATGTAAGTCTTGCTGAGTACCTTTGTACTCATGTTGCTATAATCTACATTTTTACAGAAGATGCTGCAACCCCTTCTGATGGGTTCTACGTAGACATTGACGTCAACGAGTAGGCTAAGGACCCAGGTGGTGACCCTGAGCTTGTGATGGACCACGTAGTATAGCTAGGCTTTCCAAGCCTCTTTTATTTTACTAGTTGTCTGTACTCAGACAATGTACTTCCGCTGCTGGTTTGTATGACTGTATGACTTGTATGTTGGGTCGTGAGACCCGTACCTTTGTGTATGTTATGTATGGCTCCCTGAGCCTCAAATAAAGTACTTGTGTCGTAGAGTCATGTTGTGATGCTTCGTTGTATTTGCACATATCGAGCATATTGTGTGTATGATTGAAATGCTTGGTATGTGTGGGATCTGACTATCTAGTTGTTTATCTTTAGTAGCCTCTCTTACCGGGAAATGTCTCCTAGTGTTACCGCTGAGCCATGGTAGCTTGCTACTGCTCTGGAACACTTAGGCTGGCCGGCATGTGTCCTTCTTCGTTCCTGTGTCTGTCCCTTCGGGGAAATGTCACGCTTTGAGTACCGGAGTCCTGTTAGCCCGCTACAACCCGGTTTACCGGAGTCCTGCTAGCCCAGTGCTACAGCCCGGACCCACTTGCTGATGGCCGACACGTTCGAAGCTGGGTCATGGATGCCTGTCCCTGTAAGTCTGTGCCACTTTGGGTTTACGACTAGTCATGTCAGCCCGGGCTCCTTATCATATGGATGCTAGCGACACTATCATATACGTGAGCCAAAAGGCGCAAACGGTCCCGGGCAAAGGTAAGGCGACACCCGTGGGGATACCGTGCGTGAGGCCGCAGAGTGATATGAGGTGTTACCGGCTAGATCGATGTGATATCGAGTCGGGGTCCTGACAGCGTTGGCATCAGAGCCGGACTGCCTGTAGGTTCTCCAAGCCAAACTGGTCGATGTTGAGTCTAGAAATTCTTTAGTTATATGTAGGGGAATTGTTTGTGGGTTGGAACGTAAGGCTCTTTTTACTCCTCTATCTTGTGACATTCTGATCTGAGTCATTCCATTCTTCCACCGGGGGTTAAGGAATTAGGATCTGTTCTCTCTATCAGGATCACGAGTTACTAATCAGTAGTACCTTATAAGTTGATGGATTCAAGCCTAGTTCAGTTTTACTACCACATTATGTTGTTAGAATGGTTTCAGAACTTTGATATGATGATGTTGAGTGTGTACGAAATCCTTTGTCAAATGTCTCAAAATCCTTTTTGAGCATTTACAGCTGTTATGCTGCCGAAATTTTGCTAGAAATTCTAATGCCTTGCATTATGATTGTGCTTTCAGATGGCCACTCGCGACCTCAATCAAGTGGTTCGCCTGACTCGATGCTTAGATGTACCCGGCCATACTGCCAAGTTGGTCAGGGTAATGACTGAGGCTGGATACCGCTGGTATACTGAGTACACGGTCGAAGAGCAGTTCCGAGACTTTAATCAAAGCCAGTATCTCTGCACTGTCAGGATATTTCCATCTTATCCTGGATCCACCGAGCCCCTTCACTGCTCCTATGGACTCGGGGTTACCATTGAGATGGCTGTGCAGGACGCCGCCTACTCTATGATGACCATCATGCGAGTCAGATCTGGACTATTTCGGGACTCTGATTTCCGGTATATGCCAGGATCACTTCCGGGAGCACAAGGGTATCTCCAGGCTATCTATGCTGACCCCACCCAGGAGGATTCACGGACTCGCACCACTGCTGAGATGCTCGAGGATAAGGACCGTGAAAATCGGGCCTTGAGGTTAGAGCTCTTCAATACCCGTGCTGACCATTGGGCCACTTTGAATCGGTTCGCACCGGCGGTGCAAGCTGGATATTCAGATATGCGCAATCTCTATCCTGTGAGATCTGCTCTGCCAGACGTGATGGGTTGGCGTGATGTAGGAGGCATCACCCCACCTCGCGGTCCCCGCAGGCCACCGTCTGTTGGTCCAAGACCTCATCCTAGCCCCTATGGTCCACAAGCTCCGCGAGATCGTCTGTTTCTGGATGATCATGTTGAGCTTCCAGGCTATGGAGGTGACTTCTACCTGGACTACTACGGATCGGTCTGAGTTAGTGGTAGTAACACTAGCTCGCACTAGCTATGTCGTCTATCGTCCCGCGTGACTCGTGGGATATGACCTAGTTTGTACTCTTTCCGGAGGTGTAGAAAAATAATGTATAGGAGCTTGGGATGCCTCCGATGAGATGTAATCCTCTTTTCACCGTATTAGTACTTGTTTGGTCTTGTACTAAACCCTGTATGGTGTGTATGACGATGGAATAAAAGAAGCAGTTTCTGTATCTACCATGTCATACGGATGATCATCTTGCATTCCGAGTTATTCCTTACATTACGTATCCTATGTCGGAATTTTATTATCCTGACTAAATCATTGTCTTGTTTACCTAGGATGGTCAACACGCGCACCAACCCTGCTCCTCAAGAGCAGGCCGAAGGCAGTGAAGTCAGGGATGCAAATCTGCCTCATCCCCCTTCCCTAGCCGAGGTTATGATGGAAGCTGAGAGAAACAAGCGGGAGACCAACCGTTTGTTGGAGCGTATTGAACAGAACACAGCACACCATCAGAGGACTAACGTGGTGTCACTCAGTGATTTTATCAAATTACATCCACCCACGTTCCACCACTCCGTCGAGCCTCTCGACGCTGATGACTGGCTTCGCAGTATCGCTCACAAACTGCGTTCCGCGCTGGTAGCGGAGGCTGACAAGGTCACCTTTGCTGCATATCATCTTGAAGGCCCCGCCAGTCTATGGTGGGAGAATTATGGAGCTATGCGCCCAGCAGGCCATGTCACTACTTGGGCTGAATTCAGCGAGGCTTTCCGTGAACATCACATTCCGGAGGGTCTCATGGACCGTAAACGTGAGGAATTCTGCAATTTCACCCAAGGCCGACTTTCTGTGGATGTTTATAGCAGGGAGTTTGGTAATCTCGCACGATATGCAACCGAGGAAGTTTCTACTGACGCCAAGAAGCAAGCAAGGTTCCGTAAGGGCCTTAGTCCTGAGCTTCGCCGCGACCTCCGTCTGCATGAGTGCACATCTTTTCAGAAACTTGTCAACAAAGCCATCAGTGCTGAAACTGGTCAGACTGACTATGACGCAACACGCAAGCATGGCCGTGATATGGGTTCCTCATCCGGTGCTGGTCCTCAGAAGCGCCGCGTGTGGGTACCCAACACCGCCCTGCCACCTAGGTTCACACCGAGGCCATCTTTCCAGGTGCCTCGCCCTGTTCAACAGTCTGCACCGACCAAGCCCTATGGGGGTCCAACCAATAATGCTCCTCCACGTACCAGTTCCGTGACTTGTTTCAAATGTGGGGAATCTGGTCACTATATGCGTGAGTGTCCCCAGACCAACCCCAATCAATCTGCTAAAGCTGTTGGCCGTGGCAAGCCGACAGGGAAAATATTCCACGCCAAACCGGTCACCGCTTCACGTGGCCATGTCAACTGTGTCTCTGCCGAAGAAGCTCAAGAGGATCCCAACGTCGTTCTCGGTACGCTTCTTGTAAATTGCCACCCGGCATCTGTTCTTTTCGATACAGGAGCCTCTCATTCTTTTATATCCGAAAATTATGCTCGTTTGCATAACGTTGCATTCTGTGACATGCCATCCACTATGGAAATTTCTACCCCTGGTTCTAGATGGCAGACCTCTAGGGTAAGTTATGGAAATGAAATCCAAGTCGACAGACTTGTTTTTCTCGCGTCTTTGATAGCCCTTAAATCTTCAGATATTAATATCATTTTGGGTATGGACTGGATGTCAGCTCATCAAGCCAAAATTGATTGCTTCTCTAGGACTGTTCAACTCACCCATCCTTCGGGGAAGATAGTCAATGTCTTGACCCGAATAGCCAAGCGACAATTATATTCTCTTAACGCCAGCCCTTTGCCAGACCTTGAGGACATTCCGGTAGTCCGTGACTTCCCGGATGTCTTTCCAGAGGAATTGCCAGGTGTTCCACCTGACAGGGATGTTGAGTTCGTAATCGACCTCATCCCCGGAACCGTTCCGATTGCTAGAAGACCTTATAAGATGGCACCACTAGAACTAGCCGAGCTTAAGAAACAACTCGATGAGTCCTTGAAAAAGGGTTTCATCCGCCCTAGTTCATCTCCGTGGGCTTGCCCCGTCCTATTCGTCAAGAAGAAGGATGGTACGGACCGGATGGTTGTAGATTACCGACCTGTCAATTTGGTCACAATCAAGAACAAATATCCACTTCCCAGGATCAACGACCTGTATGATCAGCTCGCTGGATCCTCAGTCTTCTCCAAGATGGATTTGAGGTTGGGCTACCATCAAATCAAAATCAGAAACGGGGACATTCCTAAAACGGCCTTTGTTACTCGTTATGGCCAATACGAGTACACCGTCATGTCCTTCGGTTTAACCAACGCTCCAGCCACCTTTTCTCGGTTAATGAACTCAATCTTCATGGAGTATTTGGATAAATTCATCGTGGTTTACCTCGATGATATACTCATCTACTCCAAGAACGAGGAAGAACATGCCGAACATTTAAGGCTAGTGTTGAAGAAACTTCGAGAGCATCGCCTTTATGCCAAATTTTCTAAATGTGAATTCTGGTTGTCAGAAGTGACCTATCTGGGTCATGTAATATCTGGTAAAGGTATTGCTGTTAACCCTGAGCGAGTTCAAGCCGTCCTAAATTGGACTCCACCTGAATCGTTCAAGCAAGTTCGGAGTTTTCCAGGCTTAGCGAGCTATTGTCGTCGCTTTGTCGAGAACTTCTCCAAAGTTGCCAAACCTCTAACCGAACTCCTCAAGAAAGATAAGAAGTTCGAATGGACTCCACAATGTGAGCACAGCTTTCAGGAACTGAAAAGACGCCTGACTTCTGCTCCCGTACTGGTACCGCCAGACTTCTCCAAGGACTTTGTTATCTACTGCGACGCCTCGCGACAAGGACTAGGTTGCATTCTCATGCAAGATCGACACGTAATTGCCTACGCTTCACGGCAATTGCACCCACATGAGGAGAATTATCCTACTCATGATCTAGAGCTTGCAGCCGTAGTCTATGCACTTAAGACCTGGCGACATTACCTCCTCGGTAATCGTTGCGAAATATTCACTGATCACCAAAGCCTGAAGTACATTTTCACCCAACCGGATCTGAATCTCAGGCAAAGACGTTGGGTTGAATTGATCACAGACTTCGACTTAGGAATAACCTACACCCCAGGGAAAGCCAACGTCATGGCTGATGCGCTAAGTCGTAAATCTTATTATAACAACCTGATGTTACAACAAAGTCAACCGCTTCTCCATGAGGAATTTCGGAAGCTTAACCTTCACATTGTACCTCAAGGTTTTCTTTCCACCTTGGTGGCAAAACCTACCCTTACGGATCAAATTATCACAGCACAGAAAGTAGATCCGGGAATCTCCCGCATCAAGAGAAACATTCAGAAAGGAATTGCGAATTGTTTCTCCATTAATGATCAAGGGGTCGTATACTTCGGGGATCGACTAGTGGTTCCCAAAGTGCGCAACCTGAGGCGATTGATCCTTAAGGAAGCTCATGAATCTCCTCTCACCATTCATCCCGGTAGTACTAAGATGTATCAGGACCTCCGCCAGAGGTTCTGGTGGACTAGGATGAAGAGAGAAATTGCTCAGTATATTGCAAATTGCGACGTCTGTCGTCGTGTAAAAGCAGAGCACCAACGGCCTGCTGGCACCCTTCAACCCTTGGCTATTCCTGAATGGAAATGGGATAAAATTGGTATGGATTTCATTACCGGTTTTCCCAGGACCAAGAGAGGGAATAATGCTATTTTCGTCGCGGTCGATCGTCTTTCCAAAGTAGCCCATTTCTTACCTGTTCGTGAGAGTATAACCGCTAGTCAGCTAGCAGACTTATACATCTCCCGAATAGTGTCCCTCCATGGTGTTCCTTTGGAAATTAACTCGGATCGAGGAAGTCTGTTCACCTCTCGATTTTGGGAAAGTTTCCAAAATGCTATGGAAACCCGCCTCTCCTTTAGCACCGCCTTCCACCCTCAGTCGAGTGGTCAAGTGGAACGCGTTAATCAAATTCTAGAAGACATGCTTCGAGCCTCTGTTATCTCTTTCGGAATGGATTGGGAGAAGTGCCTTCCATTTGCCGAATTCGCTTACAACAACAGCTATCAATCTAGCTTGGGTAAAGCCCCTTTTGAAGTTCTCTATGGACGACGGTGTCGAACACCCCTTAACTGGTCAGAGACCGGGGAAAGACAATTCTTTGGCCCGGACATGATTCAGGAAGCAGAAGAACAAGTTCGCATCGTTCGTGAAAAGTTGAAAACAGCCCAATCTCGTCAAAAGAGTCAATATGACCGAAAACATAAGGCTATGACTTTCGAGGTTGACGAGAAGGCTTATCTTCGGGTCACCCCTCTGAAGGGAACCCATCGTTTCGGTATCAAAGGCAAATTGGCTCCTCGTTACATTGGACCTTTTCGCATTCTCGCCAAACGAGGAGAAGTTGCCTACCAGTTGGAACTACCTCCGCACCTCTCCAGAGTCCATGATGTCTTCCACGTTTCTCAACTCAGGCGTTGCTTCTCGGATCCTATCCGTGGAGTGGACCACGAAACGCTTGATCTCCAAGATAATCTTACATATCGAGAGTACCCCATTCGTATCCTCGATCAGGCCGAACGTACCACCCGACGTCAGAATATCAAGTTTCTCAAAGTTCAATGGTCGCACCATTCTGAAGATGAAGCAACCTGGGAAAGGGAGGATCGTCTTCAACTCGAGTATCCCGCCTTCTTCCCGGAGGAACCCAAATCTCGGGACGAGATTCTTTTGAGTGGGGGTGAGTTGTCACATCCTAGTTAGCCATGCATTAGAGTGTTGCATCATGTTTCCTCTTCCATCAGAAACTTGAAATGGGGATCTGTGAAACCCTTAGAATCATTTTGAAAATGACCCAAATAAAAATTTCTCCAAAAGGGTCCAAGAAAATGCTCATGTTGCCCTCTGAAAATATTGGACAGAGATAAAAATCAAACCAATATTTTTAAGAGCTCATAGGTTTTTATTTTGGGCATTTGGAATTAATGCATAAATATTTGCATTGGAAATATATTAATTATATATATTAATATATGCCCAAATATTATGCCAAATATAAAGGAGCTCTGGAATAATATATATAGCTCCTGCAAAAATTGGCATAAGTTAAATAAATGATTTAATATATTATTTAAATCAAAACAAATGTCAGATATTAGAAAACAGAAAAAAAATAAAAGGGAGAAGCTTACCTGGGCTCCTCTCTGTGCGGCCCAGCCAGCAGCCGGCCCAGCCCACCTCCCTCCTCTGTCGTCTTCGTCCCGACAGAGGGAGGGGAGTGTGGCCGGCGCGCGCGCGCGCCACCGCGCCACGCCACCTCTCTCCCTGCCTGCCTGCCCTCCCCTCCTCGCCTCGATGCCCCTGGACGACGCCACGCCTCTCCCCTGCTCTCTCTCACTCTCCCCGGCTCTTCCTTTCTCTCCTTCGCTCTCTCTCTCTCACACGGCCGAACACCACCGTCGCCGCCGTTCGCCACAGCAGCCGTCTCCGGCCACCCCTCGCTCCCCCGACTAGCTCAGGAGCTCCGCCTCACCCCCCTCTTCCCTCTCCATCGACCCACAGCTCCCCGGAAGCCCTGCATCGCTGCCACGTCGCCGTTCCCCTCTTCGGGCTCCGATCATCGTCGCCGTCGAATTCGTCGTCTCCAGCGCGTCCCCGAGCCCGCTAACCATCCCTGCAGCTCCGCGGTGAGCCCCCGGATCGTTTCCCCCTTCTCCCCTGGTCTCTCCCGACCTCTAGGCCCTAGCCCACCTTGGCCGAGAGCTCCACGCCGCCGGCGATGTCGCCGTCGTGGCCACGGTCACCGTAGCACCCAACCAAGCACACTATCGTGCTCCACACCTCACTAGGATCACGCAGCACGCACCAAACGCCTCCCCAAACCCCCTGCAACACCGATCCCGACCGCACCCGAACTCCGGCGGCCGCAGCCGAGCTCGCCGCCATCGACTCCGGCCACCCCAGGCCCAGCCACGGCCACCGTTCGACGCGCGGGAGCAAGGGCTCTCCAACGAGCCCAAGCACGGCCTCGCCCGTGCCCTGTAGCGCGATCCCGCGTCGCGCCACCGTCTCGGACCTCGCCGGCGTCACGTCGCCGGTGGGTTTGACCCACCTTGACCACGGCAGCACCCCCCCTGAGTCCCTGACAGGTGGGCCCAGCCCTGTAGCTAATTAGGATTAGCGCTAACCACTGTTAGTTAACCCCTGACACTGACCAGTGGGCCCCAGCGCCACTAACCCCTAATTAGGATTAAACTAACCCAGTTTAATCCCCCTGTCACTGACGTGTGGCCCCCACACGTCAGGTTTGACCCCAGCCAACCGCAGTTGACCACTGACGTCATGCTGACATCATGCTGGCGCAATAATTATATTTCTGGATTTAATTTAAATCAGGAAATTCCAGAATATTATTTAAACTTCAAAAAATCATAACTTTTATTCTGTAACTCCAAATTGGACAAATTATATATGAAAAATGATCAGAAAAATCCAATCTATCCATCTGTACTATTTTCATGCATGATCAAACAAGTTAAATTGATGTTTCAAGCAGAACAAGGAAAAGCACTTTAAGAGGCCATGTTTGAGTTTGAAATTTGAATCTTTGGTTCAAATTTGTTCAAACCCTTCTGGCTTTAGTTGCATTAGCCCAATACACTCATTTTGCCATGTCTCATGCATGCATCATATTGTTGCATACTGTTTGGTAATGTTTGTGTATCGGTGCTCTCTGCGGCAGGTTCTGCCCCCGAGGAGTACCGTGATAACCCCGACGAAGAGCAATACCAGTGCACCGACCCGTCAGGCAAGCAACCAACCATTTGATCATATCGATACAATCCCATGTTCTCGCTCCTGCTCTCCCTTTTACTGCATTAAGACAACGCGTTTCAACTGCTGTGTGCTACGGTAGTTGAACCCATTTCCTCTGCATGACCTGTCATTGCCACAGTAACTAGATGAAACCCACTAGCATGTGTAGGAGTTGATTGAGCCATATGTATGTGTTGTTCCTACCTTGCTATGCCTGCTATGCTTAGAGTCGTGTCAGGTCTGGTTCATCTGGGTGATGGGCTAGAGTGAAATGATTATGTCGGTAATGAGAGTGGTGTGGTGAACACGATTTGGTAAAGGTATCGATGAGAGGCCATGTAGGAGTACATGGTGGGTTGTTTCATTGAAGCCGACCTTAAGCACTGAGATCTGTATGTGTGATTTAAGAATCAGCTACTACCATGCATTGGGCCCGAAACCAATGGACCCTCTCGGCTTCTTATTCACCCTAGTTCTCCGTCCAGGAGTTGCAAGTAGTTTCTGGTGTTTGTAGCCTACTGGAGGCCGTGGACAGCGCTGACCGTAGGGGTGGGCTGTGATGCGGTAGGTACGTGGCCGGGTGTACCGATTACCCGTTAGGTATCTCGGGAACCCTGTTCACATCGTTCGGGGCCGTATGGGAAACCTCGGCCGGACTCCCTGCGGATGGAACCTGAATAGGCGATAAACCTGGACTGGAGGCTTAGGTGATTAGGTAGGTCGTGGCCGACACCCGCGTTGGGCTTCCGCTTGAAGGTTGCCGAGTACATGTCGTGTAAACGACGGTAAGTGGTGAGAGCGTGTATGAAGAAGTACACCCCTGCAGGGTTATCATAATCTATTCGAATAGCCGCGTCCGCGGTAAAGGACTACTTGGTTGCCTATATAGTTCATAGACAAGTAAATGGAAACTACTAAAAACCTCAAGATAAGTGTGAGTGCCGAGGATGGCTCTTCCGTAGGAAGACGGAGGTGGATCCCCGGTAGTGTATTGAAGTGGTGAGTAGTGGACTCGTGTGCGCAAAACCATTTCAAGTTGGAGTATCGTAGGATAGTCTAGCCAAGAGTCAAAGCTGGCTTGCTGCAATAACTCCACCAACCCTTCTTGAAAATATGCATGTATGTAGGATGTGATGTAAGTCTTGCTGAGTACCTTTGTACTCATGTTGCTATAATCTACATTTTTACAGAAGACACTGCAACCCCTTCTGATGGGTTCTACGTAGACATTGACGTCAACGAGTAGGCTAAGGACCCAGGTGGTGACCCTGAGCTTGTGATGGACCACGTAGTATAGCTAGGCTTTCCAAGCCTCTTTTATTTTACTAGTTGTCTGTACTCAGACAATGTACTTCCGCTGCTGGTTTGTATGACTGTATGACTTGTATGTTGGGTCGTGAGACCCGTACCTTTGTGTATGTTATGTATGGCTCCCTGAGCCTCAAATAAAGTACTTGTGTCGTAGAGTCATGTTGTGATGCTTCGTTGTATTTGCACATATCGAGCATATTGTGTGTATGATTGAAATGCTTGGTATGTGTGGGATCTGACTATCTAGTTGTTTATCTTTAGTAGCCTCTCTTACCGGGAAATGTCTCCTAGTGTTACCGCTGAGCCATGGTAGCTTGCTACTGCTCTAGAACACTTAGGCTGGCCGGCATGTGTCCTTCTTCGTTCCTATGTCTGTCCCTTCGGGGAAATGTCACGCTTTGAGTACCGGAGTCCTGTTAGCCCGCTACAGCCCGGTTTACCGGAGTCCTGCTAGCCCAGTGCTACAGCCCGGACCCACTTGCTGATGGCCGACACGTTTGAAGCTGGGTCATGGATGCCTGTCCCTGTAAGTCTGTGCCACTTTGGGTTTACGACTAGTCATGTCAGCCCGGGCTCCTTATCATATGGATGCTAGCGACACTATCATATACGTGAGCCAAAAGGCGCAAACGGTCCCGGGCAAAGGTAAGGCGACACCCGTGGGGATACCGTGCGTGAGGCCGCAAAGTGATATGAGGTGTTACCGGCTAGATCGATGTGATATCGAGTCGGGGTCCTGACAGGCTATCTTATGATGTTTTAGTAGATCCGTTTTGTCCTATGGGTTAATTGATGATCGTGATTGGTTTGAGTTGCATGTTTTATTATTGGTCTTGTCCTATGGTGCCCTCCGTGTCGCGCAAGCGTGAGGGATTCCCGCTGTAGGGTTTGCAATATGTTTATGATTTTCTTATGGTGGGTTGCGTGAGTGACTGAAACACAAACCCGAGTAAGTAGGTTGTTTGCGTATGGGATAAAAGGGGACTTGATACTTTAATGCTATGGTTGAGTTTTACCTTAATGAATCTTTAGTAGTTGCAGACACTTGCTAGAGTTCCAATCATAAGTGCATATGATCCAAGTAGAGAAAGTATGTTAGCTTATGCCTCTCCCTCAAATAGAATTGCAATAATGATTACTGGTCTAGTTATCTATTGCCTTGGACAAATAACTTTCTCGTAACAAAAAGCTCTCTACTAATACTTACTTTAGTTGCATCTTTATCTGAACAGCCCCTAGTTTATATTTACGTTCTCTTTATTATCTTGCAAACCTATCCTTTCACACCTACAAAGTACTTCTAGTTTCATACTTGTTCTAGGTAAAGCGAACGTCAAGCGTGCGTAGAGTTGTATTGGTGGTCGATAGAACTTGAGGGAATATTTATTCTACCTTTAGCTCCTTGTTGGGTTCGACACTCTTACTTATCGAAAACTGTTGCGATCCCCTACACTTGTGGGTTATCATGCAGCAACTGGCCACTCCTGTGCGAGTAGGCTTGGAGCGTCGAGTTGATGCACCATGGGCCAGCTTGGAGCGGCGGCTTGCTCCTCCGCTTGCCCTCCTACAGCCTTACCCATGGTACTAATGGCCCGAGGTGGGGAGGGAGATGGGGCAGCGAGTTGCCTGGCTCGTCGGGGCACCCGGCAGGCTTTTATGCTGGAGAACTCGTCCTCCTGCTCACCGGATGCTATGGAGAGTGTGGATAAAATGGTGCAAGGAGGATATAGGGAGCGACAGTGTGGTGCGGTTCTTGCCAGGCGTCTGGCCTCGTTTAAATAGCGACTGAATGAGAGGAGCCAGCTGTGTTGTGTTCTAAAATGCCGGCCGGCTCGCGGAAGGACGGGTTGTCGGCACACGCGCAGATTCAATGGAGGCAGGCAGGGCAGTCTGAAGCCTCTTGCATGCGGTGGGGAGGCGTGTTCAGCTTGGCCTGCAGCGAGTGGGGCCCTCTTGGCCAACGCGTCGGCTCAATGCATGCGCTATGAGAGGTCGCGTCTGTGTCAGAGCAATCACTCCCTCTGGTCCTTTTTTGTTTGGGTATAACAAAATCTCATTTTGCATTCACATTTTGCAAGTAAAATTCGTGGACAAACTTTGACTCAAAATACGATGGGGACTAGTAAACCAGGACAGAGGTAGTAGTTATGAATTCTATTTTTGCTCCATATATACCAATCGTTCTAAAAACTAGTATAAGGCGCCATTGAAAATCGGAACTCTTACCCCCGCTAAAAAATGATATTTTAAACATGGCTACTTGATTAGTGGTGACTGGCGAGCCACCGCTTCCTGGTCGTTCACCTGTGGTCCCGCCCATCAACTCCTACGGATCAAATTATCACACGAGCTGACTATTCCTACAAAGGTGTGCTCCACCATGTACCCGGTACCCGCATATATGCAGCAATCGTGCACCTAGGGTTTTTGGGTTTATCTGTTTATGGTTCCTTTACGTAACTCTCATGTGTGCGAGACATGGAGAGACCGACTGCATGTGTGTGCCTGTTCTCATCGTATATGTACTCCACCGTTTGTTTGGTGTCCAAAAAATTATATAGTAGTAATAACTAGCAATGTGCCAATGCGTTGGCACACGTTCAAAGTAGATTAATATAGATTCACTGATTTGATAGAAAAGAGTCTAGTTTTGAAATATGTATATCACTAAAAATATGTTATGTTTCACTGAAAATATATTCCTTTGGCGGTTTTGATGAGATAAGGGAGGAATATGGTTGGTTTCAAGATTCGAGAAGTGGTATATTGTTGCAAAAAGCCCATGTGTGTGTGTGGTGTGTGTGAGAGAGAGAGGGAGATAGGAGGAGGACAGAGTGTGTGTGTGACAAAGACACAAAGAGTGTGTGTGCAAGAGGTATCACCATAAAATGAGGCAATAGTGTGTGTGTGCACGATCGAGAGGGCGTGTCTCAAGAAGGGACATAATATCTACATAGATACAGGGAGCGTGAGAGGTACATGTACGATATAGTGGAAGCAAGAGTGTGCGGAGGTATAAACCTATCTAAAGGCTAGTTGATCATTGTTTGTGAGAGAAATACGAGTTGGGGGTGCGAAAGTGAGAGTTTTATGTGTGTGTGTGTGAGAGAGAGAGAGAGAGACGATAGTCAGGAGGGGGAGTGGAAGCAGGAGTTGTGTGTGTGTGAGAGAGAGAGAGAGAAAGGGGGAGAGTTTGTCTGACCGATAAACATATGAATAATGTCAGATTTATAACTGAGACGAAGACGGAAAGGAGACCCCAAGAAACATTGTGTATGCGGGACAGAGTAATTTTAGTGGTAGGAGTCATATCTAGAAAGATATAGGGTGCATGAGAGAACCCTACAGAGATAGACAAAGTGAAAGATGAGTGAGAGTGTGTGTGAGTGTGGCGGTGAAAAATAAAGCTTAGGTACCTAGCGATACCAGAGAACCATAGAGACGAGAGAGATAATGAAAACCATGTAATGTATAATGATAGGGAGAGTGTGACACTTCTCAAGGGAGACGTCGAGAGACCATGTTTGCAAAAATAGGAGAAACATGAAGTGAGCGTGCGGGTGAGCTACAGAAAATAGAGTGATAGATACATGAAGGAGCACGTGAGAGAGATGGGCGTGAAAGGAGATTCAATATTTAGTTGCATGTATAGAAAATGTCAACATAAAAGGGATTCAAATATTTGAATTTGAGATGATGATACATGTAATTCATACTCGAACCTAAATTGATCTATCAAACATGCATAGTGATATGAATTTGCGCGCATTTATGTTATTTAATATCTAGATATTACCGATCTATACATTTGAGTAGAACATAATTTGGTTTAAAAAATTTGAATTCAACCTTATGATTTGAAGATCATTGTATTTGTAAATCATATTATATATATAAAGGAGCAGAATTCTTTGTCATGCTTTTGAAAGTATATATAAAAAATGATGTATATATAATTTTATTCGAATCAAAAATAGATCTTGCCAAAAACACAAACAAAATGGATTGGAATTGAGTTGGCACGGTAAACGTGCAAGCTTTTTATCAAAAATTTGAACGAAGCGGCCAAACTCGCAGTAACCGCCCAAAACCAAAATATTGGAGATGGAAATTATTGCCTGTCCCTGACATGCAACACATGTCGGCCCGATTTCAATAGGTCTTCACATGGGCAGGTTTGTAATTTCACTCAAACATGACATAACCACCTCTCACCCGGATGCACACACGGTGGGCGCGAAAACACAGTGTCTCCTCGGCCGAAATTGTCTCTCACCCAGATTCATACATGATGAGCACCAAAACAAACTCTCCTCGGCCGAAATCTCCGTCAGCAAATATTTGGTGTATCCGAGATTACCGTCCTATCCCCAGCAACCTGATATTCCCGTGATGTATGAAATTTTAAATGGGGGATAAGTTGGTAACCTTCCCCGCATTTGAGACAAGTGTGTCCCGAAGACATGGTTCCCTCTACCTCTCTCCCTCCATTTCCCCATTCGTACTCCGTGGGCGCCAAAACACCCTCTCCACCCTAGCCTCCTCCGTCCGCCACCCCATCCACCACCGTCAACCTCCACCATGCCAGAGCTTATTGATAACCCACAAGTATAGGGGATCACAACAGTTTTCGAGGGTAGATTATTCAACCCAAATTTATTGATTCGACACAA
Source organism: Triticum aestivum (assembly GCF_018294505.1). Lineage (NCBI taxonomy): Eukaryota > Viridiplantae > Streptophyta > Magnoliopsida > Poales > Poaceae > Triticum > Triticum aestivum. The sequence goes on along the minus strand of NC_057798.1, from coordinate 482,060,656 downwards.
AGGGAGCCAAAGAATATTTTTAAGTATTAGCAGCTGAGTTGTCAATTCAACCACACCTGGATATTAATTATCTGTATCAACATGATCGGTAGCAAAGTAGTATGATAGCTTTGTTAGTAGTAGCAACAGCAAAAGTAACGGTAACAGTGATAGCAATGATTTTGTAGCAAGTGCAATAGTAACAACAGCAGTAGTAACTTAGCAGAAACAATATAAGAGAAATTTTTAGGCATTGGATCGGTGTATTCGTTGGATGATATTCGTTATACAACAGTCATAACCTAGGGCGATACGGCACTAGCTCCAGTTCATAAATATAATGTAGGCATGTATTCCATAAATAGTCGTACATGCCTATGAAAAGAACTTGCATGGCATCTTTTGTCCTACCCTCCCGTGGCAGTGGGGTCCTATTGGAAACTAAGGGATATTAAGGCCTCCTTTTAATAGAGAACCGGAACAAAGCATTAACACACGGTGAATACATGAACTCCTCAAACTACGGTCATCACCGGGAGTGGTCCCGACTATTGTCACTCCGGGGTTGTCGGATCATAACACGTAGTAGGTGACTATAACTTGCAAGATCGGATCTAGAACATAGATATAATGGTGATAACATAAACGGTTCAGATCTGAAATCATGGCACCCGTGCCCAAAGTGACAAGCATTAAGCATGGCAAAGTCATAGCAACATCAATCTCAGAACATAATGGATACTAGGGATCAAGCAAAGTTCTTGGCTCCAGAAATTCTTATTTATTGAAAAAAATCCTCGCAATCCGAGAACTTTTATTTCTGCACAAAAACAACACCATGGTAGTTCTGCTGAAAACAGCGCCAGTCTGGGTTAGTTTCATTCAAATCATGCAAATTAGAGACCAAAACAAGAGGAAAAGCATTAGGAAAAGTAGATATGTTGGAGACGTATCAACTCCCCCAAGATTAAACCTTTGCTTGTCCTCAAGCAATTCAGTTGATAAACTGAAAGTGAAAATGAAAAACTTTTACAAACTCTTTGGCTCTTGTTTACATAAATAAGCTTAAGTAGCACCCAGGTTTTCAGCCAAGGTTATAACTAACCATGTCGACAATATGTCTTAAAAATAATATTAACCCCATATCAATGACATAATCAGCCAACGAGCAATAATAAGATATCTCAAACAACAACATGTTGTCAAAATAACAATGATATAATATGACAATAGTGGTATCGTGCTAGCCCTTTCTGAGACCGCAAAACCTAAATGCCGGGCACCTCCAAAGTTCAAGCAACGACTAAACATTGTAATTCATGGTAGAAAAGATCCAGTCATGATGCGCCCAACATTAGCTACACACAATGCATGAGGATGACAATAGTGTTCTCAAGTTCTGCGCTTGTTTGAGAAGGTGATGACACAACATAAAAGTAAATGGATAGTCCCTTTGCAGAGGGAAGCAGTGATTTGAAGTGGTGCCAGAGCTCAAGTTTTGAAAGCAGAGGTAAATGAAATTTTGAGAAATGCACCCTTCTTGTTTACTTCGCGACCATTAGTTATCGGTATCTTCCATGCTAAACACATTAGTGGCGGTTCCCAAGCGATAAAATTAAAGGTTTACTCCCCTTCCATCAACAATTACACTCCACAACATGTTCGAAACAACGGGTGCCATCCATACCAACAACAATCACGGGGGCAGTTTTGTTTAATTCTTTGCGATTTGAGTTCAGGATCGGGAATCCCTTTTACCGCCCCTCTCATGCAAGGACGAGTGAATAAACAATCATTATGAGAATAACCCACTTAGCATGGAAGATACTGACTACCTCCTGTCGCTCTATGAACAATCCAGGCACACAAAAGGATATTTGTTTGAAGTTTTTAGAGGTGGCACATGAAAATTTACTTAGGACGTCAGGGTAATACCGCATATAAGTAGGTATGGTAGACTCATCTGGAATAATTTGGGTTTCAGGTTTTTTGTGCACAAGCAGAATTCCCACTTAGTACAGGTGAAGGCTAGCAAATAGGTTGAGAAGGGCCAGCTAGAGAGTGAAAACGGCCATGAACATGCATTATGCATCAGTAACATTGGATACTAGCATGAGTAGGATATGAACACCATGAACATAAATATCATAGAGGCTATGTTGGTTTTGATTCAACTACATGCATGACCATGTGCCAAATCAAGCCACGCGAACATCCAGAGGAGGATACCATATCATCATACTATATCACAATCATTTTAACGCAATGTTGGCATCGAAGATAAATCATTATCCACTCCTAGCTACTTAAGCATGGCATGAGAAACTATAATCTCTAATTGTCATTGCAAACATGTTTGATCATAATAAGTTGAGTCATGGATACTAGGTTAAACATATTCACAAAAACAGGAACAAATTGTGTTCATACCTGTTTCTCTCTGCCACAACAAGTTCATCAAATTTCGTCATTATTGCCTTTCACTTGCATGACCGAATGATATGAAAATAATAATAATGAAAGAGTGTCGTGGACTAAGATGGAATCTGCAAACATTTTATTCAAAACGATGAGACAAAGTAATATGGTCTCTTTGTTAGATCAACAATAATGCATATGAGAGCCATTCAACATTTTCATCGTGGTCTTCTCCTTGGTATGACTCAATAAAAAGAAAAAGAAATTCACAGAAACACACTGAAATATTTTTGGAGTTTTTGGTTTTTCTTGAATAAGCAAATAAAAGGAAAAAACAGGAAAAACTATTTACACGGGAAAGCTCCCAACAAGTAAAAGAAGAACAAGGAAATCTTTTTGGGTTTTCTTTTTAGTACTATAACAATTTAAACTAGGAAGAAAAACCGAAAAGAAGCAGGAAATATATTTTTGGATTTTCTCAAAGTTTTTCAAACACACAAGAAGAAAGCAAGAAAATAAATTTAGCATGGATAATACAATGAAAGAGTGTGGACAACGACAAGTGGAATGAAATGTGTGAACATGAATGTAATGTCGGTGGAAACACGTTCTCCCCCAAGCTTAGGCTATTGGCCTAACTTGGTAATCACCACTCGAAGAAGCCATCAGGTCCCACGATGAAGTGCTGGGGAACGGGCATCTGTCACAAAATTCAGTAAGCGGTATCTGATGGGGTTCACCATATAAGGTAAACTCCACCTCAGGGGGATTATTCCTAACCAAGAAATGAAAACTTTGCACAAAGGAATTTGTGAGGAGATGATACTGTTCACATTTAGCTGCGATGAAGTCGGTGCGGCCGGCATTAGCAACATATTGTGCAAACTCCTGAAGGATTCTGGCCCCTTCCATGAACGGGTTATGCGACCATTCGCACGGCCGTACCTCCGCCATTCTCCAGGTGTGGAGATCACTGTTAGATGACTCCCCAATAAATCCCTTGGAGTTCTTCTTGGAAGCAAACTTCCTAAAGATACTCATTTTCTTCCTATGAACAAAATTCTGAAATTTTTAGTCCACAAAATTTTTCTCAACAAAACTTCATAAGATTGGTAGTAACTACTCATATGTATGCATAGAGGCCATATCAAGCATTCAAACTACTTAGATCTGTAAGAATTCAACATGCAAGCTCATCTACAGCAGCACCAAGACTAACTAATTATTCAAAATATAAAACACTAAAGCAAAAATTAATTGGACCAACGGAGGATTGACATACCAAGCAACAATCCACAGAAATAGTTTCAGAAACAGAGCTTCGAGCAAAGACATCGAAATCCGCGGGTTTGAGAGCAAGAACACGAGAAAGAGAGCAATGGTGTTTTTTTGGAGGTGGGTGATGATGTGGGATGAAGAGATAAGTGAGGGGGCCCAAGTGGGGACCATGATAACCCACAAGTACAGGGGGTCATCTATATCCTTCTTCAATAAATAAGAGTGTCGAACCCAACGAGGAGCTAAAGGTAGAACATATATTCCATCAAGTTCTGTCGACCACCACTACAAAAAAAGACACATCCGTGACATTTTGGGCCGAACGAAAAAAATTTATGTCATACATATGACACTTCTATGATGATAATTGTGACAAAACCCGGTATCATCATAGATGTGGTGTGCTCCTACTTCTATGACCAAAAATCATGACAGAAAATGGGCTTTTCATCCTGGGTGGGCCAGAGACGCAGCTGCATGACATTCTTTGGGCCGTCCATGATGGAAAAAACCGTGGTAGAAGCGAGGGGGAGGAAAATTTCGGGGAGTTGCCGGTTACGGTGGGAGGTCGGGGGCCGAGCAATGCGCATTTCTCTCGTACACGTACGCGCGTGTGTGCGAGGCATTGGCTCTAACTGAACCCGAGCGAGGCGTTGGGCTCTAACTGAACCCGAGCGATTGCACTACAGGCTACGCGTTACTGAACCCGAGCGATCGATCGATGGCTGTTAACTGAACCCGATGGAGCAATTCCTTCACTACTGCTGCTAACTGAAGCCGATCAATTGGATGAACAGTGAGCGTTGCGGGGGGGGGGGGGTGGATGAACAGTGAGCGGTGGCGTTGCCTCTGGATGAACAGGACCCCGTGGTGTGGAGGGCTGGATGAACAGTAGACGGTGGATGGGTGGCCTTGGAGGGGTGATTGACAGGACCCCGTGGTGTGGAGGGCTGGATGAACAGTAGACGGTGGACGGGTGCCCGTGGAGGGGTGGTT